>NC_059304.1:3333408-3420908 GCF_017591435.1 Portunus trituberculatus | reverse complement strand
CAGCAGTGTTAGTGTTGAACCATTGTTGTCAGAGATGATAAAGAATTTCTTTAGGAGCTGTATTTTGAGCAGGCAATACAAGTCTTTCCTCACACAAAAATTGAGCCATTAAAAGATTCATTATCCCTACCTAAACATTCCATGGCCATCATCATTCACTTAATAGATATTTGGAGTTCATTATTTAATCCTTCATTGTGCATGATCATCTGTTTTGTGTAGCATGGCTTTGCATTTTGTTAAAACGAATAGTAGCAGTTTCAAGAGATATCAATCTGATCCTCAGTAAAAATAGAGGAAACATTGCCATAAAAATGCTTTCCCTATAATGGGTAAATAAGGCAGTGAATGAGAAGTCTTTGTTATGTTCCCTTGAAGCTGCTGCTTTTGCTAAATGGAAGGCTAAATTTATACAGTTTATGATTCCTTGAATGCTTTTCTAGCTTTAACCTTATTAGTGTCATAACATTCTCCATAAATAAAATTAAGATTTTTTTTTCCCAAGTTTGATCTCTGTATTTTTTATTCAGCACATAAGATATGAATTAACAATATGGAGGAATTTTATATTATATATATATATATATATATATATATATATATATATATATATATATATATATATATATATATATATATATATATATATATATATATATATATATATAAGAACATTTTGTAAACAGCAAGTCAATGTATTTGCCCTTTTCTATACAGTGATAGAAATCATGAGTTGTGATATAATTACATGTCAAGCTGTTTTATGCTACTTTCTTGTGCTCAGATGTTGTTTGGTCTTATCATTATGTGGGTTGATATATATATATATATATATATATATATATATATATATATATATATATATATATATATATATATATATATATATATATATGGTAGCCATTATACATTCTCATCTTTATTCTTACAGTATGGGCATTTCTGGATGAGACAACGTTTGAAAGCCCTGATGGTAGTTTTTTTTATCTAACAAAGAGAGATATTTACTCTGCCTTCATTTTGTGCAGTGTAAAATGTGGAATCTCTGTCCAAATTATAGTAATATCCATTTTTAGTAGATTTTTTTTCTGTATGAATGAGTCACAAATACACAAGATGTAGCATGGACTCTATATCTAGAAATCAGTAAGGGACCAGTTTATGTAAAAATGAGATGTAGTCATTTTATTTGCTTTCATTTGGCTTGGTAAGTAGACCAAATTTTTCAGTATCAAATTACGTATAGAATTCTGAATTTAGGTAAAGCTATTCCAGTTGAAAAACACAGCGATAATGAAGAAACTGGGGCAGCAAAGCTGACTTGCAAGTGGCTTAGCTGGCCAGTCATCCCCTATGGAGTTACCACTTTGTTCCTCTGCCCTCAGGCCGTTCCATCATCACCAAAAAGGGAGATGGGTCACAGGTTAAGGAAAGCACTGACTCCAGCACCACCATAGAAGAGGAGGATGTAAAGGGTAAGAGACAAGAAGTATTACAGTATTGTAGAGTAGAATTTGAAATAAGATGAAAAGCTATTAAGAAGTATCAATAAATCTGGATGAATATTATGATCCTAGACACAATTATGTTTGTTTGTTTGCTTTTTAATTGAGGAAGTTTTGAAAATTTGTATGATTTTTAGAAATATCCATGTACAATTTTCTCCAAATTATGTTAATAAATATAACCTTTAATAGCTTTTCATCTATCTTTTTTTTTCACTTTACCCTTCATTCTTAATGTTTGGAATAATATGCTGCTACCTTTCAAAACTACTGTTTATTAACACAGTACTTAATTGTTTCTAAGTCTCACAACCAAGGAAGTTCATGCTGAACATCTGTGTGACGAGATGCACAGCTGGACTTTCAATAAAGACAAAGTACACCTGAAACCTATAATTACTTTGAAATCTCTGCAGCATATATTACTGTGTTGACCATTTACTGCAACTAGAGGTATTATGCTCACATCCACCAGCCCACCACAAACATCTACCAACTCACCACACACACACACATACATGAGTACACACACACACACACACACACACACACACACACACACACACACACACACACTAGGTAGGTAAATACACATGTATCTAGCTCAGGCTCTATAAATTACAAGTAGATAAATATATGTATGTTATTTGTGGTCTGACAACACTATTTTCTCTGCCCTAGTCAGAGATCAGAGGTTCATATGATACAGGAATTTTTTGTCATTGTAAATTTTCCAACATGATTATACATATACAGTGTATTTTTAATTAACTTATCCAGAATGTGCTGTAGTCATGATGTGATGCATACATGGAAAACAATATTTTTTCACACCTAGAAAGATGCCATACTGAAAAACTCTTCCAGTGTTTATATGATAACACACACACACACACACACACACACACACACACACACACACACACACACACACACACACACACACACTTGTATCATTGCAGTACTCTCAAGTTGTGGTTAGCTGGTAAACATCAGTCATTAAGTATGAATGATTTATGAAGTTCTTTGTTTCTGTTTTTGCTTTTAGATATATTAAGTGTGATTATAGATACTTTATATTATAACCAAATGAGCTGAAGCTTGTCACACCTGAGGACTTTTGAGAACAAGAACTAAATTTTATGGTTTGCAGTGCTATTTTTCACCACTAGTCTCAAGTTGTCAATTCTCATGTCTATTGGGCTGCCTGTTCTGATGCCTGTTTCCTGGGATTCATTCATTGGGATAGCCATTGTAGGAGGTTCCTTGTTTAATCTTATCCATGCATTTCTTTTATTTGTACGTCATCTTCCACTCTTCCTCTTTCACACTCTCTCTCTCTCTCTCTCTCTCTCTCTCTCTCTCTCTCTCTCTCTCTCTCTCTCTCTCTCTCTCTCTCTCTCTCTCTCTCTCTCTCTCTCTCTCTCTCTCTCTCTCTCTTTTTTTTTATGTTATGTTATGGCCTTTAGGGCCTGTAGGCATACTTGAAGAGGATATGTAGGAAGAGCTGTTCAGCTTCCACCCATTAGTGGCGCAGACAATTTTATTTATAGTGATACCCATATTAGGACCCATATCACCACCCAAGCACATTTTTGGTGTAACCAATAGAACCTGAGTATCAGGTAGGTAACTTTAAACCACTCAACAAATGGCATAGCTTCAAAGCAGTATGTGGTGGGAATCGAACTTATGTGTGGACGTCTGCCCAATCCCACGCTCAGCACCTTATCCATTACGCCACTGCATTGTTTGTTAGGTAATGATTGAGAGATGTGCTCATGTAGAAAGAATTTTGGGAAGAAAGTGTAACTAAAGCAAAATCTTTTGGACTTAAAGAACTGAAAATAAATATATAATAGGGAATTACTATAAGAAAGATCATGAAATGACAAAAGTGAACATTTTTAATTGTTTAGTATTCTGTAGAAAATGAGGGAAAGAGTGAAAAGAACAAGAAATTTAAAAGATTAAAAGTATGGATAAGATCAGATGGACATTCTGGTCATTTCGAGAATTCTGAACAGCAGCCATCAGTATACACTGATAGACAAGTAAAGGTGACAGAAAACCAATCCTATTTTATTCCATAGCACTCCAAATGTTCTGACTTTTCTCATGAGTATCAAAACTCCTCACTTGACAAAATTTTAGTAATGAAAAATGTTTTGTAGTAGGTAGATTTTCAGATTTTAATTTTCAATAAATAATTGATGATGTAATGTAGTCCATTGTTTCAGCTGTTGTTTTGTTGCTTTATATGTTTTGTGTGATTAATTATGTAAAGCTATTGCAAAGTATTTGGATTTCCTATTTTGTATTTTATAGATTCCAGCATAACTTGACCTTGTAGATAGCTGCTCAAGGAACACATTTATTAATCATTAATGTAACTAAAATTAACAATGAAAATAGTAGTTGATGGTGGCAATACAGAGGTAGACAGTGACTCAGTAGCACTTCTTGAAGCATAAATTATTGCTGAACAAAAGTAATTGATGAATAATGGCAAGGAATTATATGCTTTATGAAATATTTTTGTATTGTAATTTTTTAGTTTATGTGATGGTTTTCTAATAAGGATTAGAATGATTTTTTAACAGTCAATGTAGCTGAGATGCTCGAGTTACAAAATGAATTAATCACAGCTTATATAGTGTTAGCCAAAGGCTGTGTCTTTAACACTGTGTTAAAAGACTGTGTCTTTAAGAACTTTAAGTAAGTAATTTGTGAAGTTTTATCACTTACTCCACTTGTATGATGCTGATAGGGGTGCTACCTGATGAGCTCTTGCCTGTGGGAAAAAAAAAATCTTAGGTAATGCTAATGTGATGTTATATATGATTTTGATCCTTGAGCAATATACATAACTAATAATTACTAATGCTCTGCTTGAAATAAACTAACACATGCTTACAATGCCCGACGAATTTTGAAAACAAACATTATCCGGCATTTATTGTGTCATTAAAGAGGGAAGACTCACACATGTAGGCACTACTCACCATAGCAATTTGCACACATACACTCCCTTTTTAGCTTGGTATAAATAAAGAACATTGTAGATGAAAATATTTGTAATATTAATTACAGTTTTGACTGTGGTCAGAAACAAGAAAGAAAGACTGTAGGAGCTGAAAAAACAACAAAGTTTTATGTGACTTACATTATGAACTCCCATATTAGGAACTTCATATTTAGTATGTATAAACTGGTGGAAATGTTACAGGAGGGGAGGATTTTTGTTCTGAGAAGAATTTTGAGATTTGTTTGAATATTGGCTCTCTCCTTGTTTGTTTGTTTGTGTGATGCTTATGTGAGGTTAATATCCTTCTGTGTTACAGAAATAAAATATGTCCTGAATGACTTCCATTGATGTAGAATACCTGCTTCTATGTATCATGTGTCCTGTATGATTTGATGGATGCATAACTAGTGTTTTATGGTGGATATGGTGTCACACTATTGCTCTGTTCTATTTGCTTAATATTTTGGTAGAATTCATTTGCTCCTCTATGTTAATGTATATTCTTAAAAGCCAGATCAGTGTGCAATTTTAGGTTGCTATGCATATAGAAGAAAAATATCAGCATTAAGAATTGTGTTAATTAGAACATTTTGTCACTGTTAAATATGTACATTTCTGCATTGTTCCAGTAGGTTTGGATTACTATTTGTAATGTTCAGTGGATCTGACTGGATGCAGTGTACATAATAAGGACCCAAACAAAAATACTAAAGAACACTGAGGTGTGAAAGAGTATTTTTCTTTTGAAAATTGAAGACTTAAAAAGTGATGTCATTGAAATAATCTGTGTGTGTGTGTGTGTGTGTGCATATCTGCATACTTGCATACATATGTCTCCAACATAATATCCTAAATTGTCTTTTATCAAAACATGTTGGCTCTCTTCTGTACACATCACTAACATGAGATCCATTTATTTTCTTCATTAATTGTCATTTTTTCCTACAGTAAGCCCTCGCACTTGGTCTGGCAAAATTACCGCCAAATGCGAATTTCGCCAAACACGAGTTCTTTATACCATATAAATTGCCTAAAAAATTACTGAATCAGTCTTTGGTCATTGCCAAAGTCCTTCTTTTGACCCCTAAAATACCATCTTTCGAGCTGAAATAAAATCTTTTGCCTTCACATATTAGAACACATGTACAAAACAGACCAATAAATAAGCATTTGTGATGCTTTCCTCGTCTATACTCCCGTTTTTCCACCCGTTTCCCTCGCCCACTTTCGTCCTTGCCACCACCACCATTGTCCTTACCCCCACCGGTACCACCTGTTGTGCTGGTAGAGGCCATGTTGGCGGTAAATCGCCAGAATTTGTTCCCGCACTAGTAGAACAGAGGGTAACACAAACAAAATGGCTGAAGAGGACTCTCAAACTGCATTCTGATAGGTTTAGAGAGAGGTCTGATGTCACAGGGGAGCCGCTGTGCGGCCACCAGGGGACCGCCAAGTTTGAATTCAAATCACCAAGCGTGCACTCAGTCCGTGACCACCCTACCGCCTAAAGTGAATTTTGCCAAGCTGAGATTCGCCAAGTGTGGGGTTTACTGTATTCTTTCTGCATGATCTTATCTGCATATTTTCAGTAATTTAAGACAATAATATTTCATTTCCTTGTAGATTCTGTGAAATATCTAAAAGAAAAATATTAACTATGGCAATTATTGGGTTAAGTACTTAGCAAAAAAGGAAGAAAACTGTCAGAATTGTTCATAACTTTCTTGCTAAATGTATAAGTTGAAGACCTCAGACCAAACATGAAACATTGACATTCTCATTCCTCCCACAATTCTTAACCATGAGGAGTTTATTAGCTGGTGGTTGGCTAAAGATTGTGTTGCAGTAGTTGAATTTGTAGTCAGTTTCTTCTGCTAAAGGTGGACTTTTATCTTACTAACAGCAATGTTGAATCAGTTCATCAGTATCATATCTTTTCTTTGTATTTATTAACTTGAAAAGTTTCAAATAGCTGCATTTTAATGCTTTAATCTTTTTTTAATTTAAGGTCCCTAAAAGAACCATAATCTCTGTACTTGAATCCTCTGACACCAGCATCTGATGAGCTCCATCACAACCACTGTCTCATTGACACTTTCGCTGAGATATGATTCAAATTTTGGCACTATACCATGAGTTGGAGAAAAAGAAGCATACTATTTTATAAATATTTTTCTTAGCATTGTGTACAGAGGAGAAAAAACATGGAGTAAACCTGAATTGTATTCAGATACAAGATTTTAGATGATGGTGTGACATGTTTTGCTGAGTTCTTTAAATCTAGCTGAAATTCAGAAATGAATAAAAAGAAGTGTTTGGACTTTCTATCATGTGTGATTCATACTAGAAATTGGTCACATATAAATTTGAACTACTTTAATGGTGGTGAGAGGTCCTTCATGATATTGTGTTTCACATAACTGATCTTCATTGTAACACCTATTATAGTCTTGCATTCCCAGCCAAATAATGCAAGAATGCTGTGTTTTCATTGGCTGTGTTAGACTGCATCTTAGTTTAATGGGGTAACCAAATAGCTCATTTCTTATATATGAGTGATACCATGTGATAGCTGGTTAGTATTTTAGGTTTTACATAGTTTGCTATTCATTGCAGTACTTTTTGCTTTGACGCAAGTATTTATGAGCTTCATGCAAGTTGTAATAAACCTGGTGATGCTTTGGATTTGTATGTGGGTAGGATACTATCATAGGATACCTCAGAGAATTGTTCTTGTGTTTGACCTTAAAGCTCACCTCTCCTAAAAACATAAAAAGATAAATGTGTATATGATTTAATTTGTGAATATGACTTTAATTTATATAAAGGCTTAGTATCATGTTTTTTAAATGTATCAAACAGTTAGGATTGGTAAAAATTATACATCATTTGTCACTGAACACTGTTAGGTGGGTACATATGCCACCTTACAAGTATTGAAACAAATTCATCTTCATGAGTGCTGAATGGTTCAAGATGATTACTTGAAGGTATTTGAGAGAGAGAGAGAGAGAGAGAGAGAGAGAGAGAGATATCTTTTTGCTACTTCTCTTCAACTTTGTCACCCCCACTACGTCTTCTACACTCCTACCAACTGCTACCTCTGCTTTATTATCATAAATGTATTATGAAATCTTATGAGAGATTATTCAGCTGGGCAAGACTATCAGGACCATTATATCGTCACTAGACTTTTGGGTAGATAAATATTAATGAAGGAATAACAAAACCTATATGATGATATGATACCCATTCTGCTATTGTGCTTGGGAGTGCAGATACAATGCTGGTAACATCATTCAAGGAAATCAGGCTTTGTGTGTTGTTCCACTTGCCACCATAGCATAGGCATTGATGGTTTGCAATGCCAACTAAATTTTCATGTCAAGCATTATACCCAAGGAAGATCCAAGTAATATGGATAATAATCATGCAGTTCAAAGTTTTCGTCATGCTTGAGAGTGAAGCAACAGTCCTCATTAAAGATCCTGGTTGAGTGTCATGGATAACCTGTAATTTTTATCATTGAGAATATAACTTAGTAGTTCTAGTATATAACTCAGATTCTTTAGGTTTCTTGTGATTTTATTACTTCATCATCAAGGTGGAATAAGAGTGCAACACAGAGAAGAAAACATGAATTATCTCTCTCCCTGACAGTCAAGTGTGCACTGAAATGGTACATGACGTCAAGGGAATGCTAAGGTGGGAGCCAGTAATTTTGGTGAGATTCATTCACCCTCAAAATATGTCCTTCATTGCCAAAAGTCCTGGCCAGCCAGAACATTTGGCAAGTGCTGTAGATGCACCAGTTGGTGGGAGTATGGGTGGTGGTAAGGAGGTGCAGTTTTGGAGACAGGCATAAAGCTGGTAGGGAGGAGGTAACTCACTTTTTCTCACACTTCACCTTTAAACAGGTAAGATAGAGATAAACTTACATATGAAAAACATGAATGCTGGTTTGGCTATTTTAATATACATTATAAAGTGTATTTAAATTTTGGAAAGTTTATTAGTGAGTTTTGTAGCAAGGCTAGAAAAAAGATAGCCTATTTTTTATCCATTAATTTTTTTCATAAATTTCTCATACTGCAGATACTTACATGATTTATAGTGTGGATTAGACATATTGCTTTCCTGTCACTTTCTGTACACTCTCTCTTCTCAGTTTTTGGTCCATCAACCACAGACTTGATGTTCTAATGCAGTGGTTCCCTACCTGTGGTGCACGTACCACTAGTGGTATGCGAAGGCCTTCTACGTGGTACATGAGCACTTTTGGGATCATATACAATTTTTAATTAAATTAGATCAATTAATTTCTCAGGAAAAATTATTATTGCTTTACACAAGATCATCTAGATATTTGCTGGAATTAAAATTTCCCAGGACCAGGTGGTATATGGGGACTGTATGGGACTTCCAAGTGGTACTTGGCAAGGACTATGTTGGGAACCACTGTGCTAATGAACATGTTTTGTTAATATTTTTATTAATATGTTTTTTTTTTTTTTTTTTTTTTTTTATAAAGATATTTTAGAGCTGTCTTGATGGCAGGTTATTTGATTCTTGATGAACTAGCATCATGGTCATCTATGGTGCTGCTGCTGTAAGTCATTGAGTCACTATGCTCTGCAAGAATTTTAATTTCATTGGCAGAAGGCAACCATTGCTTCCATTATTTTTAATATGAATTCAGATATTTCAGAAAACTTTAGAATGCTTAAGATTTCGACAAATAACAAATTATATCTTATTTTATTTTGTTGCATTTTATTTGAATCTTCAAAGTTGTGGGAATGTTTTTAATTAGTTTCATCTCTTTAGTGACATGCACTATATTTGAAACCACGATGCTATCTAATTCAGAAGTAGATTTATCACACAGAGTTTGTGACTCCATAACTTAGAATATTTCTTTCAACTGGAAGGAATTTTTTTTTCTTTTCATTTTTTAAGAGGATATATATGTATATATATATATATATATATATATATATATATATATATATATATATATATATATATATATATATATATATATATATATATTTTTATTATTTTTTTTTTTTTTTTTTTTTATTTATTTATTTATTTTATTTATGTATTTTTTATTTATTTATTTATTTATTTTTTTTTTTTTTTTTATGTGTGTGTAGCAGTACAAACTGCTTTTGTCTGAGGGTTTTTTTTTCTGTGTTTTCATGTTGAAATTTTCTCTAACATGGTGACTTAGTAAGTAATAATAATGTACATGTAAAATTTAGACTGTATGTTTCTGCCTGTACACATTATAAAACTACCATTCTATTATATATCTTCATATCATATTAAGATCCACTTAAAGATGAAGTAACCAGGACAAGACCTCATGTTTTGTCTCAATTAGATACTTTAGCTATAAAAGAACATGAGAAAAGTAAAAGAATCAAGGTTAATATTTCTTCACGAGACTCAGAAATTATGTCAATACTTTTCAATCTGTCAGATACCCAAGATTTTTGTCATTACCTCTGAAAGATGTTGTGTGTCATTGGCTAATACTCTGACACATGTGCCAGCACTGTAATAGTGAAGAGACCATCATTTTATATAGTTGTCAATTTATACATTTCCTTGTAATGTATATACACTTCACTACTGTATGTTTGTAGTGATGAATTTATTATTTTGATATATTTAATCTAATTATTTGTGTATTTGAGGAGCTTATAGAATCAAACTTACAGTACCAAACACCACTTTAAAATAAAGGAGAAAATCCCCTCCAAAGTTTGGCAACATTTAAACATCCATATCTCAGGAATTAAAAGTGGTATTGCATTGCATTTTTCTTTTTAAATGTTGGATAATGTCTCTGCAATCACATTCTGTCATGGTCATTACAATGATGATAGCAGTAATAATGTAATGTTGATTAATTTGACTATAGTAATAATGAGAAATTGAAAGTAAGAGTACATATTAGTAAAGTTCATTCAGTAGTCATTTGGAGTCATAGTTGATGTTATAATCCATGAATGTGTTGGGGTTATTAGCATCAATGTCATAGTCATCCTCATTGCCTGCATTGGCTACTTCCCTTTAGCAAAGAATTTCTCCCCTTCCCCCTTTATTATTCATGCAACTCATATTGATCATAATTGTGTGGTAAAATAGTATAAACATTACATTACTTGCCTCTCTACTTGAGTGTAAATACTAGTCTTCACAAGTGACATAATTGCAAACAATGATTGGCCTGGGGGATGTGTCTCCCGCACTCCCATTGCCTTAAAAGTGCTCAATAACACTATCTGAATTGCATGACCACCACTTATTGGCTGCCAAGAGTTCTCTACACCATGTGGTCCCTTTAACAAAAGAGGTACTTGGTATCTTGTTCTTCTGAGCTCTAGGCTTAGCTCAAAGTTGTGTGATGGAAGAGTTAAAGTTCCGTTTACTTAATGGGAATTTCAACATTATTGTCGCATTCCTTCCGGAACTCTGAATCGTTCGCTAGACAGAGGGATGTTTGGGGAACACAGTGCTGTACATGCTGAACTCAGTTTCAGGTACTAAGGCACTTGTTATGGTATGATTCAGTGCCAATAGTAGTATGAGAGTAGGGATAAACATTCTAAAATACATACTGGTTTCAATGAATTAACTCCAAGTTGTGCTAATTTTATACTGTGTGCAGGAAAAAAAAAAAACACTCAAATGTCTTGCCTTAATCCTCATCAAAACTATTTTTTTCTTTGTTTCACTAAATTTGTGTAATTGTCACCATTTTCATTTATCTCACTTGTGCCAGTGCATTCTCTCACCACAACAGCAACCAGTTTTGTACACTGCAATTTGCTCAGGATCTTCATAATACATGCCATTCACAGGCTGGTACATCCAAAAGCAACATGATGAAGATACTCTCACATTGCATGTTATGCACATCAGAGATTTCTTATGCATTACTGTGATGCTCATACATATGTGGGAATTTGGAATTTCATTTTTAATGTGATTCTCATGAGTATTTTTCATTTTTCCAAACTCCAGGATTATTGTGTAATTCACATCCATACATTCATCACAAGTATTCCAATATATCTGATACACTTATTCATTATTAGGGAGGGTACTGATCATCACTGACTATGATTAATGAAATTCCATTGCACTGTACATACAGGTCTCTCCACATCAGGACCTAAGAACAGAGCTGGTTTCACCATGCTGCACCAAATTAGACCCATCCCTTTTCCCATATTTTATCTAATTAGTTAATCTGCTTGTTAAAGAACTTTAGATTTATTTGATCAAGACCAAGAGTACCATCTTATACTAGACACTGGATAAAGATCACTAAATGGGTTTAAATCATAAAAGAAAAAAAATGGAAATTTCTGCTTTAACTGATAAGAGATATCCAAGCAGTAAGGCCCCTTTCAAATGGAACTATTCAGTAGTATTTCTCAACTGTGGATATGTAAATGCTGGAGATAAGTAGAGGCTTTCTCGCTTAACCATGACTGCAGAAAAAGTGATGTTACAAATGGACAAAACCAATTCCCTTCTTCATGAAGAAGGGTTACATTGCTCATCATGTTACATGACATTCTATTGTAGCATATGGTTGCATTCATACCACTGTTTTTAGTTAAGCAGTGCATTAATGTTGTGATTGGTGCTGCAAAATTCAGTTTAATTTTCTCCTAAGCAGAGCTTCAGATGCACATTAGCAGTGCCATCAATGCTTATGGGTAACAATGCAGGACTGCTTACAAGCCACAGATTGGTACTGCTAAGTATCTTCATGTGGAAGGGGCCAAAGATTAGTATAAAAAATCAAGTACTATGGTTGATAATGAATTACAGACTGTTTATTTACATTACTTGAAAACTTCATTGATTCATTAATTCAGGATTTTAAGTTCTAAGCAATGATTTTTTTTTTTTTTTTTTTTTTTTTTTTTTTTTTTTTTTTTTTATGAACTATTTCACAACATTTTGTAAGGTATATTATATTATGTTTCTAAAGTTACTTATAATTAAGATATAAATTATCCTATAATGATGGAGTTTCAAAGGATAAGGCTTAAGGAATACAACTCTTTCACAAATTACTATTCACTTCATGTTATTTATAAGGTGATATACTCTTGACATTGATTACTGAAGTTAATTTCTTAAAATCATGAGAAAGATTTGAGATTTATTTGATTGTTAACTCTTAGAAATTAATTTTGGTGAACCTTTATTACTATAACATGAAATCAATCCTTCAGACATCAGACTGCTTAAGAACAAATTATTGAAATTTGCATGGTGAATAATCAAGATAAAAAATTACAGTTCTGTTTTCAAACTTTCTTTACTCCCTGTCAAGAATGACATAAAGTCAGGAATCATCCTTATTTTTGGGTGATTTTTTTAATGCCCCTACTTGTAATGAAAAACTATGTGTATTTGACTGACTTACTACCCTGAGACTGTAGGGATTGGGTTCAGTGTAAAGCTACTGACTAACAAGCTCTGTTGTAGGGAAACTCAGTTCTAAGGTTTCTCAGAGTTGCCAGAATGATATAGCAGTGCTGTGTAGAGGATCTTAGGGTGTCATATATCTTTACATCATTTCTCTTTTGATTAACTCTCTGGACATCTCTGGTACCAAATGTAGCCAATAGTTTGTACTGTATAGCACAAATCCATTTAACATTGCTTGTTATGACTAGGCAAAGGAGACTTAATTTGAGGCAGTAGTTGATATGCCATTCATTGTGAACCATGGACTATTTTCTGGCAGTTAGTCATAAAAAATCAGTTCTAGTATTATAAATTCATAGGGAACATATCTTTAACCCTCTAAGCAATGGGTATGTTCATAAAAGGTTTATTTTGATTTCTTTTTTTCTCTTTTTTCTTCCTTTTAGAAAGTAAGTTGAAAAGAAATTATTACTTTTACAACAAACAGAAGCATTGCACATCATTCTTCCACACTGAAGTGGTGTAGTCACTATTACTCTATTACTGATGCTGCAATTCAGCCTCAAAGTGGAATAGTAGAGCAAAATCTCACTTCCTTGATTGCTGTGCCACATTTTAGTATGTGGTTCTTTTACTCGTTATGGCTGTGGCTATAGCTAATACATTCTCATTTCCCTCTGCCTGATGCTGTTGACAAGTGATACACAGTGGCATTAGTATCGGCATCTAGTTCTCTTTTTTGTAGTACTTCCATTGAACCATTTTTTCTGTGTGTCTTCAGATACAGATTGCCCAGTGGAGACACAACCAGTCTTTCATTTGCTTAAAGCACTAGGGGGATGAGATAAACATTAGTTATGTATTGAATAAAAAAAAATAACTATGGAGCTGTTCTATAAATGTTATCAGTTTCTCCTCTCTTTTATATGATGTGCACTATGTGTCTGTCCCTTAGCTCACACACAGTACTGTATCACCCATTGCTTACAGGTTATTTTTAGATAGGCTCACCATAGTTATCGAAACCCTATTTATATTATTGTGATTATTATTATTAAATAAATTTTCTCTCTCTCTCTCTCTCTCTCTCTCTCTCTCTCTCTCTCTCTCTCTCTCTCTCTCTCTCTCTCTCTCTCTCTCTCTCTCTAGTTGGGATTTATAAACTGGTTATGTTAGGTTTTGTTTGATTTTCTGTTAGTTGTCAAATAACCCTTCTTATAGGGAAATGGATGTATAATGATGATATATTACTGTATAAGTTTATTATATGATGCCTAGTGAAATTTGATACATTCATAAACTCTTAATAGAATAGAATGACAGTGGCTTAGAAATATGATTATAGCTGCTGCACCATCTTCCTTGTGTTGTCTGTCTGCACCACATTCTTCATTCAGCATAAAAACTTCCCATCTGTATCCTCTGTCAGCACTTCAAAGGATCAGCTTCTGTATAATATTTCACATGTTATGTACTGGTGAATGACTCTTCATGTCTTTTATGACTTAATGAGACAACTTTTTGTATGTGCACCAAAGGTCTTATGATTTGTTTGCAGATTTTAAACATAAGGAAGAATAAGAATGTTTTCAAATAATATATTTTTTTGTGTATTTGACACTCTTTGCCAGATATGAAAAAAAATCAGATAACTATTCTGTTTCAATAATGAAAAAGCTGGTATAATATGATCTTTTGTTACCTTTAAGTACAGTAAAGGCTAGCCTGATTGATCTTTATTTTTTAAGTTTCTTTCACAAATTTGATGAGCTATAACCAGAGGTGGGCGCATTACTGGATATCAGGTAGTCCAGTACCGCTCTTCCGGACCTTGAAACGCAGAATGTCTGTACCTGTACTTCCATGGCTAAATTTTTTTCCCTCGGTTCGGTATTGCACCTCCGCACCTCCGTACCATACCCAAAAGCGCGCCCGAAAAATCTAGTCCGCACCTCAAAAAATAAAACAAAATACATCAGAGCTCCATATATATATATATATATATATATATATATATATATATATATATATATATATATATATATATATATATATATATATATACATACATACATACATACATACAGTGGTACTTCGACATACGAATTAAATTTGTTCCGTGACGATTGTTGTATGTCAAAAAAATTGTATATCAAATCAATTTTTCCCATAGAAATTAATGAAAATAGAATTATTCGTTCTTGTGATATGAATTTACCCCTCTAAAAATTAACATGCTTTAAATACCAACCAAATATAGATTTAATAATAAGATATATACAATGTTTATTGCATGCATGATATAAATGAACTATACAGGCAACCCCACTTAATGAAGGGTCACACAACAAAATTTCGCTACAACGAAGGTTTCCTTTTACTACCATCTGCTCGTTTAATGAACACCAAACTCGCTTTAATGAAATTTTAACCAGGTAATTTTTGCCAAGTTTGAAAGCCCCGTCGTATCGCACAAGTCGACAGGCTTTTGAATACACCAGCGCCTCTCATGGACAAAATGCGCACCACTCACTCCCCCTAGTTCAAAACAATAACAGCGTCAGCAGCAGCTCGTCTTCCCTCGCTCAACTTACCACCAAAACGCCTGCAATGTCACCTAGCGTTACTAAGGAGACCAGGAAGTCTCTTACTCTCGAAGTGAAGCTGGATATTATTCACAGACACAGGAGAGGCAAGAAAACTAATAGCATTGCTTCTCACCATGGCTTGACTCCATCTACTGTCTACCATTTTCAAGTCAGCAGACTCTATTAAGAAGGCTGGTGAGATCATATCTTCCTTGCAAGCTAAAAGAACACCTGATCTCATGACTCTGCAATGGATAAAACGGAAAGCCTTGTGGAAATGTGGTACATAAGTTTTGTATGTAGTACAATGATGCTCCCTTCGTTTACATTCCACAGGTTGCCAGCTA
This sequence comes from Portunus trituberculatus, assembly GCF_017591435.1. NCBI lineage: Eukaryota > Metazoa > Arthropoda > Malacostraca > Decapoda > Portunidae > Portunus > Portunus trituberculatus. The sequence goes on along the minus strand of NC_059304.1, from coordinate 3,404,974 downwards.
GCATATTTCCCGCTCCACTCTACATCCCTTCATAAATTTAAGGTCATCAGCATTATAAAGTTACATACATACATACATACATTAGTGTACATTATAATGACTTAGTCTTAAATTAAACTGCTTAAATGTTTAACTTCATAATTTTTACTTTCATTAAACCTTTTACTGTACTATGATGCACTCGCTTTGTTTACTCTCAATGGAAGCTCAAGTCAGGGGTTAAACTTATTATAATTGGTTCGCTTAACAAAAATTCGCTTAATGAAGGGTTTTTTAGGAATGTAACCCCCTTCGTTAAGCGGGGGTTGCCTGTATTGCCCAAATTAACAACTTAACCCACAAAACTCGGGACACATCGATAGACATTCATCACGCAAGACTCGGGGCATGTCGATAGACGTTTAGGCTTTTTACGGCTATATTTTGGTTATTTTCTTCCCGTTTTCCTTGCTTGTGAGGTGGCAACACTCATCAGGAGTAAACATATGCTCTAGGTCACTGTGTCACCAACGATGGATGGTGTGAGCGACAGTGATTTCACTGTGTCTGATTCCGCCACCTCTCCCGCGCGCCTTACTTTTATACCTCGGGTCTCTCGCCACGTTACGGGGAGACAACTTTTGAATGAGAGTGGTATCAGAACAGGAGAGAGAGAGAGTTTTCTAACGCTCTAACCAAGGCCGCTGAACCCATTCGGACGCAAGGGGACATAAACCAATGATACTACCTCATTCAACCTGTGATGTTTTGATAACCATGACATCTAGAGACTTCTGGGTTTTTGCATTGCAAAGAGGAAGAGTTGCTTGTGGGCAGAACACCATTTGTATTCACTCATTTATTGAATTTCTAAGTGTAATTAGTATGTGAATACAGGCTATTTTGTGTGTTTCTCGCCAAACTTAAGAAAAATACACACTGCCAAGGAGTACAGACATATACATGCACATAGGATGGACAACGATACACAACGTGGGCTGAATGTTTGGGTGGATGCGGGTAGCCAAGCGATCGCTGCGCCACCTGCCGATGGCTATTCGTATCTTAAAAATATCTTTGTATTTCAATGCGTAAATTATATGAAATTTTTTGTCGTATATCAAAAGAATCGTATGTTGGGGTGATCGTATCTCAGGTATTACTGTATATATATATGTATACATATATATATATTAACGAAATAGGGATTATGTATGCTTGCAGTCATTGTAATGTATGTACGACTGGAAGTCATTGTAACTTATTATTATTGTTATTATTATTGTTATTATTATTATTATTATTATTATTATTATTATTACCATCATCATCATCATCATCATCAGAGAGAGAGAGAGAGAGAGAGAGAGAGCATGCTTAGATCTGAATGAGTGACATCACTTAAATGGCAGGAAAATATGCCTGGTAGCACAGACCACCAAAAACGGCCAAAAGTAATGCTACAGAGTGTGGACTTTCGTCTTTATTTATTTATTTTTTGTTTTTCCTTGAAAATCTCAGGTGCGGAAGTAGGGATTCAAAATTTCACTTTTCTGCACCTGGCTCAGGTGTGGAGGTACAGACTTAAAATTTTGTCTTTCCCCACATGTCTCAGGTGTGGAGGTACAGACTTAAAATGTCGCCTTTCCATACCTTTTACTTCCACACTTTTGAACATTTTTTTGCACTTCGGACCTCCGCACCTCGTTTGGTGGTCTGCAGGTATGGAGGAGTGGAGGTGCGGACCGAGGTACAGAAGTGCCCAGCTCTGGCTATGACCATACATACAAGTGACACCAAATATGAAGCAAGACCCCACCAAGCTGACTATGGGATCACACACTCATATGTAACATGGTGGCTTGCAACTTGGTTCCTCATGTGTATTTGATATGATTTTAGACTGTTTCATATACAGCCTCAATGCTTAAACAAACTTATTACACAAACTATTTGCCCTAGAAGTGCATCAGAATGACATGGACAAAGCATAATTTTAGACCAAATACGAGTCTGTAGCCAGAAAACTGGCTTTACATTGATCCTGATGAATTTTATGCTAGTCAGAGTGTATTTGGTAATTTCTAGGAAATTAAGTCTTTAGTGAGTTTTCGAATGAACAAAGTGTTTTGTTCCTTTGATGCCAATATGAAAAGCACTATATTATGAAATAAATTAAAGATTTCTTGTATACAACATATATTCAATGAGAAATTGATTTGTGAAAATAATAATTGTCTTAACAATAATCTTGAGTGTTTTGTACATAGAAAAAATCAGGTAATCCCATTTTGCCAATGATAATGTCTCATAGAAAGGGCCAGGAAGTCAAGGACATTATGTGTCTGCAGATTGTATGTACAGTGATGCTTAGATTGATATTTCTTATATGTGTGTAGTCTTCTCAGCCTTGCATCATCCACAAAATGTTATTATATGGAATACATTTTATTGATATGTAGTTAAATTGGATTATAAATGTAGACAGATGGATTACAGATAGCTAAAAGGAGGAAATGAAATTTTCATGTACATTTCAGTTTGATGAGAATATATTTCAAAGGAAAGTGCATGAATTTGTGAACAAATAAAATTGTTTTAGGATGACAAATCAATCATAACTCATATTTAATTATTCAGAGACACAGTTGTTTCAAGAATACAAGAAATATCAGTATTTTGGCTGCATATCTTTTTGATTAAAGTTTAAAATAGGAATATATTTTTTAGATTAAAACTCACAATGGTCTTTGCTTTTGTTATGTGAATTGTAAGGTTGTAATAATACAACATACATATGGCATCATATGATATCACTTCTTTGTAATATGGTAGGAAAAGCTGATTTACACATTTTTGCAATTAGAACACAATCTCATTAAATTCTTTCCTCAGTATTTGATATTCTTGAACAATAGACTTTTGATTTCTACTGATTTATGATTAGGAAGATTATATTTGTGCATTTCTAAAATGTTCAACATTGTATGATGTTAACATACAATTTCATTAAAGGGCATCATATAGTAAAGTATTATGTCATATGATAAAGTACATGAAAACTAACATGCCAAGTAGGGGTAGATAATAGAATCTTACATCTTAGAATATTCATTAGAGGACATTTGTAGCACATGGGGCATCAGGACACTGTATAGATGGACCAGGGTGCTGGTGACGCATGACAGCATGGTGTGGTGTGAGGTTGCTTCACACTCTTTCCTATTGGTCTTAAAGTGCATGCTTCTCTACAGGGTATTTATTGTTCACATTATGCCACTGTAGAGATGAACCTTCGGGATTTTCAGATATATTCATATAGTATCAGATTATATTGTAAAGATGTTTACTTATTGGATTCCCATGTTTCGTACTCTCATGGATTACACAGATGGAAATATGTATTGTGTTTGATGTGGTTATTTCTTAAAATTGTGAATTTTCTCAGGAAGATGAGACATCCATCAGCGTTTAAATAATACAGTAGTCCATCTCTTAAAGGTATGTCACCACTGACATTTCAGTTGATGTAATGTTACCTTCCCCATGACACAGCAGTAGCTACCCTACAATCTTGTGTACATATGCTACTTTGTCAATGGTGGTTTTTTCTTTTCTTTTTGTCCACCCCTCTCCTCCTAATTTGCTGGGGACGTTGCCTCACCCCCTGTGCGGCGCTGCGCCACACCACCGTAATCAGACAAGTCCAAGTCTCAAGTTGATAGAAGTACCACAGTGATCGCCAGGGATGTTGAAGGTAGGCGCCTCCCTCTGCACCCTCTCCTCATGACTCAACAACAGTGGTTCACAAACTGATGGAGTATTTCTATCACTATCACACCATTAACATTTCTCTCTCTCTCTCTCTCTCTCTCTCTCTCTCTCTCTCTCTCTCTCTCTCTCTCTCTCTCTCTCTCTCTCTCTCTCTCTTTTTTTTATTTTATTTTATTTACTTATTTATTTATTTATTTATTTTTTTTTTCTTATGTATAACTGGTCGAACATTTTTCCCTTTTCTAAAGTTTCATAATTCTGACCATATGGCACATTCACTGTCATCAACTGTAATGCCTTCACATATCTCATGACTTAAATATGCATGGTGATATTAACTCCCACATTTATATATCTACTGTAATTATCAGGCATTGCTCAAGATTCATATTTTTTTAAATTTCATTGAGATTAGCATATTAGTTTTATAGATCAATTTCAAAATAATATTTCTTAAAAGTAAATTGAAGTCTGATATGCTTTCTGAAGGATATAGTTCATGATAAATCAATACCAAATACTTCCTTTGGAATGATGTAGTGCTTAAGCCTTTGTGGCTCAGAGAATCTCCTGGAGGTCAGCAGTGATGAGTCAGCCAAATGTTATACACTACAAGTACATAGTAAAATTTCATTATAGTTCCAGAGGTGTCACATAATGAAAGTTATATATATATATATATATATATATATATATATATATATATATATATATATATATATATATATATATATATATATATATATATATATATATACCTTCATTATTCCACATTTTATTTCACTATTATTTCATTGTGAAAGAACCCTGTTTAAAATATGAAACGAATGCATTACTGGTTTGCAATTGTGACATTTGTGCTACAATGATTTTAATGACGATTCAGACTTTGAAATGTTTTTTTGAGATCCATATAACATCTGTATATGTAATCATACTGTATGACAATATTTGCAATAATGCATTGAGTATATGAAGGTATTGTTTTGATGATTTGGCTAGCATTTTACATGCAATAAACGTATACTATTTCTCTCACTTAAATGTTACTTCAAAATGGCAAGTTAAAATAAACTTGGATGGATTAAAAATATCCACCTTTTAATATGCATTTTCCATACGGTTTTGAGTTGTAAGACATTTCATTGTTATATTCAGAATGAGTATCTTTTTTCATACTTATAACAGAGCTAGGTCTTTCTGTCTGTCTGTCTCTGTTCATCTGTGTCTGTCTGTCATTAAGGGTTTATATATATATATATATATATATATATATATATATATATATATATATATATATATATATATATATATATATATATAACCAACACCAGTGAGTGCAAAATTATACGGATCTTATTTGTCAGAACAAAATAAGAGAAATTCAAACTGTACCAAAATTTATTAGCAAAAGACTATAATATATATAATGTAGACCGTACCTATCTTGCTCCTAAACTATTTGTTCTGTGAGCAGCACAGTCTCCAATATTTTTCTTTGATGCATTTAAAGCAACATTTTGATTACCTCATGCAATTGTTACTATTACTGATTTACAAATTAGGTAGATAGGTAGGGACAGGTGAACAGTGTAGTGAGAGGAGTGATATCTGCCATATCTGATGAGAATTCTAAGTTAATGTAAATTATTAAATCGTGTAATAATCTATTACATTTTGATAGAAATTGTTTTGGAAATTGATTTTGTGTATTTACAATTGTAAGGTTTATCTTCACTTAAGCTATTTCTTCCATAATTGCCCATCATTACCTCAGGGGGGGAGGAGAAGGAGAAAAGCAAAGCCACAGCAGCCTCAGTGGTGGGTGCCATGACCAGCCTGAAGGGCAGTGTGTTGTCTGTTGGCACCACCACCACTGGAGGAGGGGGTGGTGGAGGTGGGGGAGGAGGTGGAGGGGGAGGAGGGGAGGAGGAAAACCAACACCCACAACTGGAGGTGCTGGTGGCTTGATGGCTGCTGTGGCTGCAGCAGCAGCAGCTGCAGCTTCATCTACAAGCCCAGCTCCTGTACAACCTACAGCACCTAACAACACCATCTTGCACAAAGACAGTAGAACTGAGAGCAATGTTGACACACTGCGAAATGACCGCAAGTCTGTCAGCAGTCAGCTAAGCAACAGTCACCCCACTAGTGGTAAGTGGGTGTGTCCCTAGTGACCTGCACGCCCACTCTGTCTTTTGGACAAAGAGGTGTTTGAAACACACACCACAACTAATAACTAGAAAGTGAAAATTTGGTCCTTTTGCCCAGGACTTGTCTCCTTTGGGCTCTTTTCTTGACAAATTCTCAAGTTTGATAGCATTCTTCATATATCTATCCATTTAGACTAACAAGGAAGCATGTTTGGTATTTCGTGACTAACCCACTATAGAGATGCGTGTTTGTTACGAGATTTACTAATAACATGAGTTCATGTTTTTGGATAGTACTTACCTAGCAAGTAATTGCTCATTGTTATTGAGTCATTATAGTCATGTAAATGGTAGATAGTAACAATGGTATCTTGCCAGTGCAATACTTTAGCAGATCCCAATGAAATAGATCAGTGCTTTTTAATTTGGTATTTGTTGTTGTTGGTGGTGTCATACATTTGAATATTATTATATATTGAAGGATGGCAATATTTGGTTGTCAAAAATATGTCTTAGAAAGCACTGGCATTATGGTACGTACACTCAATTATAATGGTGGATGAAAAGTGAAAATTAAGTATTTGCAAAAATATGCACTGTATCACTGAAGAGTAAGAACAAAAGTATTTTGAAAATAGCACTCAGGATACAAAGAAGTCTTAGTGAATTGTCATAAGTATGAAGTTATTGATTTTGAGGGAATCCTAAATACAATTTATGAGTAAAATATAGAAGAAAATATGGTATGGTTACACATACTGTTTGACACAACTTTTTTTTTATATCTTTGCTCTCCTTTTGATATTAACTTTACATACCAGATATTGAAGCACAACTGATGCATCTCCTGCAACAGTAAGGTAGGCAACAGAAAAGTAGAAATGAGAAAACAGCATTTGAATTCTTGCAGTCTTTGGTAAACTATCATCTTGTGCATCATTCTTGCAGGAATGACACAGATGTATCGCAGTGCCTGTTTCACTTTTAAAAGCTTCACTTTAACGCTAATGTTATATATCATGCGTGCATAATGTTATCTTTACACACACTGAATTACAGGATTTGTTCGTGTGTTGCTGCTAATAGGAATAGACAAAAGTATAAGTTCTTACCAAAGCTCTTAGAAATGAGGAATGAAAAATATTCCTACCCATTTTGGTTAACTGCAAATATTGTTTTAAAGCCATATTTAGTATATTTTACTACATATCTAGTTTTCCTTTTCCATTTTTTCATTATTAGTAATTTATTACTGTAGTGGTGGAGCTGTAGCATCACAGCAGAACACTGGGAGGGGAGAGCAAGGAGACAGAAAACCATGTGCAATTGATTGAGCTGATCATGGTGTTAGAGACAATGCTGATTGCCTGATTTGCTGCTGCATTCTCTCAGGCAACTGCATCAATATTGCATATAAATCTTGTCTGCAAGGATTCTGTCAGAGAAAGAGATAGTATTTTCACTCTAAAACCATATAGAAGTCAAATTTTCTCCAAACTAACTTTGCATCCAGAATCTAGACAGTGGAACTGTACTATACATGACACTGATTCACTTTCAAGTCTAGTGTCACATAGCTCACTATACCGTACCTCTCTCTCTCTCTCTCTCTCTCTCTCTCTCTCTCTCTCTCTCTCTCTCTCTCTCTCTCTCTCTCTCTCTCTCTCTCTCTCTCTCTCTCTCTCTCTCTCTCTCTCTCTCTCTCTCTCTCTCTCTCTCTCTCTCTCATATATTGTTAGGGGAATAGAATGAGAGGCAAGGTTTCAGGAGAATTACATATATATGTAAACCTTTTACCCTAACTTCAGATTTCATAACAATAGAATTGAGTATCTTTGATTTTAAGGATGTTTTCATTAGTTAGGTGTTATTATTGTTTAATTTTTCTATAAACAATAAGATGCAAGTTCCTGAACAAACTTGGTAAAGGAAAGACTTTGATGGCATTATTGGATTAAGCTCTGTGACTTAGTGATTCAGTGGCTGGAAGACTATTATTTCATGGCTAATTCAGTTCAAACTGGGAATATTAAGAAAGATCAAGTGATTTTTAAGAAGCATTACATGTTGCTTTTAAATAGTTTTGTGTGAGACAATTTTTTTTTTTTTTTTTTTTTTTTTTTTTCATGATTTATGATTCAGCTGAAATTGTGGTAACATATTTATGTATAGTACTTGCATCTACAAGTTTTTATTCCATTATATATATATATATATATATATATATATATATATATATATATATATATATATATATATATATATATATATATATATATATATATATATATATATATATATATATATATATATATATATATATATATATATATATATATATATATATATATATATATATATATATATATATATATATATATATATATATATATATATATATATATATATATATATATATATATATATATATATATATATATATATATATATATATATATATATATATATATATATATATATATATATATATATATATATATATATATACACACACACACACACACACACACACACACACACACACACACACACACACACGGCTCGGTAGCTCAGTGGTTAGAGCGCTGGCTCACAAGCCAGATGACTGGGGTTCGATTCCCGGCCGGGTGGAGATATTTGGGTGTGTCTCCTTTCACGTAGCCCCTGTTCACCTAGCAGTGAGTAGGTATGGGATGTAAATCGAGGAGTTGTGACCTTGTTGTCCCGGTGTGTGGTGTGTGCCTGGTCTCAGACCTATCCCAAGATCGGAAATAATGAGCTCTGAGCTCGTTCCGTAGGGTAACGTCTGGCTGTCTCGTCAGAGACTGCAGCAGATCAAACAGTGAATTACAAACACACACACACACACACACACACACACACACACACACACACACACACACACACACACACACACACTAGACACTACTTCTAAGACTATACAGGGGATAAATAACATTAATGCATTGTATGAAAAATCTTTGCTTCCTATTTTTTATATGGCTACACATTGTGTTGAGCAGGCAGGTGGGGGCCAAAGTTCAGAGACATTGAGAGTGCCTCAGATGATCTGGACTTTAAGAGTGATGCTGAGGAAGCAGAGGAGTTGGACCTGGAGGCTCTCACTATCAACAAGTGAAGTGGTAGCTGCACACTCTTCAGTCTTCCTGCTGCCCACTAGCCTTTCTGCTGTGACAGTCATATCTCAGTCTCACCCCATTCTGAAAGGATGAGATGAACCTGAAAATGACGCAAAGCAGAGGGAAGAATTTTTTTGGGGCAGAAGGAGGGCCAGCCAAGCCATCAGAAGATGACTTATGACTAAAAGTTTTTGACTCTGACAGTGCATTAGGTAGTGCTGAGCTGTTTAGTGGACTACAGTAGATGTACGTATTCAGTATTATAAAAGCTTTAGAACCTTGTATCAGTTGAAGCAGTATAATATTGCAGTTCAGCAGCTTTCTGGTATCATAACTAGCTTGAATTAGTGGTATCTTCTGTTGGCTTGGCGGGCCAGCCTGTGAGGCTGGAGAACAGCAGTGTAGCTCCCATTTGACTTGCTATTCTTGGTCATTTCTTGACATATTAAATTATTTTATACTGACTATATATGATATTTGATAGCTTATCCTTATGAAATACTTTTATAATTAAGAATATTTATAGAATCTTAATGGTATTACTTTTCTGTTTAAATATTGTTCCAGTGGAAATTTCCAGACAGTCTCACTATATAATTTTTTCTATCCTCTTGCCACAACTTAGATAACTCATGATGAAAGATCTTAATGGCATTGGTTTCCATTTGTGTTCATGGTACTTAAATGACTTAATATCAAGATAAAAGGAAGAAAATTAAATATAAATGCATTATCCCTTTTGAGCTCTCTCTCTCTCTCTCTCTCTCTCTCTCTCTCTCTCTCTCTCTCTCTCTCTCTCTCTCTCTCTCTCTCTCTCTCTCTCTCTCTCTCTTACATAATCTTAACTATCTTAGTTAAAGTTTTATCCAACTGAATTATGATATTATTGAAGATTCTAATATTTTTACAGTTTTATGAAGTTTAGACATACAGATTATTTTCAATCTAAATCCTGAACATGAGGTTATAAATCAAGTAAAGTGTAGGGGAAGATTGTTAAAAAAAAGTACATACAGAAAAAAATAATGCAGCACTCTGGTGAATATAAATTTTCAATGAAATAATATAATCTTTCATTTTTTTTTTTTTTTTTTTCAATTTTCATGAAGTAATTATATAACCAAGGTTTCAAGGGTGTTTTTAAGGAGAAAGACCTACCAGTTGATTCAAAATGTGCCAAATAGGCAAACCATAAATAGGAGAAAAATAATACCATAATATAGAATGTGCTTATGTTTAAATTGCACTAATCAATATCCCATTAAAGTAGGTGAAAATCAAATGATCACCCACATGTGCATGTTCATTAAAGCTTCAATATTCAGAATGGTAAACTTGGTGGTTGTGTGATCGTTGCCTTACAAGTTGTGGCCCGGGCTGGCTGGGGCCTCACACCCACCCCTCGCGCTCAGGCCTCAGCCGGTAGTGTTGTCATCTCTGCGCTCTCCTCACCATGACCATCGTATTATTGATCTTTGCTAACTGTCTAGTGTATGTATAAATATTTGCACATTTCTGACAATCCCCATTAGAGGCAAAGTACAGTTGTCTCAAGAGCTGCCCTTATGCCGAGCATGTCCTGCTGAGGCAAGAGACGCAAGGCAAGACAGCCATGGGCCAATGTAATCCTCCATTGTAGAGACAAGAGCTGGGGATTAGTGCTTGCATCCATGACATACATGAGTGTCACATTGACCTGACCTGACCTGACTTGACAGATCACCACCATGTGCGTAACTCTGTCAAGACTGCCTCCCTGTCCTCCTCACTCTCCTGGCATGCAGGTGAGTCGCGAGCCTGCAGGAGAGAGCCTTCCTCCTCTCTGCACACCCACCAAGCTGCATCATCCTCAGCTCACTAGCCTTATTGATGCATTCTTCTGTACCCACCCACATGCCATCTTTGTCTAGCCAAGTATAGCCAAGGAGGCTGCCCTTATTCACTTGCTACCCTGTTTCTTTATCCACAGTAGCCTCATGAAGGTGCAGCCCTAAGGCCTTTGTTATCACTGTAATGTAAAAGTGTTTTCTTCATTATTTACAGTTTCTATTCATTTTCTATTTTTTCATAACTGTCTTGTATTATAAAGTACAAATTATATATGCTAAGCATGAATACAAAAATCCAACGCTCACAAGCATTTGAGATTATCATGGAAGAATTCTTCTTAGTATTTAGGAAATCTATAGCAGAAGCTCAGCATAGTAAATTCTATATTCTCTTTTTCATTTGATTCCTTATTGTTGGCCTCTCTACATACACATTACTCCTTTTACTCTAGCTTGATTAGTGAACATTATTTCCCTAATGGGTATTTGTTAGTTGCTGATCCTGATTTTTCAACTGGGCAAGATCAGCTTCTTTGTGGCCTTCCCATTCCTTTGTTATATGTTCGCCTCTGATGTGCTCAGATGTGCAGTCAGGAGATGATCTTGATTCATTCTTTCTTGGTTATCAGTGTGAACTACACTGAGACTGTCCTATTGGGTCCTCTGTTGAGGTTGAGCAGTGCACGGGTCTCTTATTGGCATCTTAGATGTTGTACCACCGGCCGTCATGGTACATCCAGCATTCATGTTATGCTGCTGATGTTAAAACACATACCACTTTAAATATTGTGTCATCGGACATTTGAAACTCAGAGTTTAGATAAATATACACACTGAGGTTGGAACACAGGAATGTAGAGATGTACCTGCTACTTGCTATCCAATGCTGGCTAGTGAGGTTTTGTTGGATGTTCAATGTTTACTCCGCATGCAGCTACGTGCTAGTGTTATGTTCATGGAAGTCTGATCCTAGCTCTGCTTGGAGAGACTAGATGAACTTGTAGCATAGGATTATTTATGTAGGTAGCAAAGAAAATGCTACCTCCCAGCCCTGAGTGTTGGGCTTACATTCAAGATATGGAACATGTCAACATATAATGACTGCATTTTCTTTGTTCCTTTTATTATGCATTATGCAAAGTGAAAATATTCATTAGTTATGAAAAGCTTGTACAGTGTTGCTCAGTGGAAGTGTAACTAATCGTAATGCTCTGTAAGACATTTTAATATTTTTAGACGCAAATGCTAGGTGCCTCATAGTGGGAGCAGCCTATGTGTTACCTATGAAGATATAAGATTACATGTAACTTTGCATTTTGCATGCTAGAATTAGAAGTCCAGTGTAAAACTAGTAGCAAAACATTGTATGAAGCATCTGCACCTGTGTATATTGTCAGGTAGGAATTTATTACACCTAGCATGTTGAGCAAGTTTGAATTATGGTATACACAAGAAATGCAGAAAATTTTGTTACCAATACTTTAATGAAATACTGTATGGTTTACATGATTTTTTCATGAATAATGAAATGGGTTTGGATCGTGGAGTATAGTGTTCATTACTTCTGAGGACAGTTTAAATGAAAATGTAATGTTATGTATAATTTTGTGTATATGCTTGCCAGTTTGACAGCAACACTGCCAGAAAATACGAAGTTATTTGGGAGATATTATTGTTATCTATATAATGTTTCTTTACTTATATTAATGTCTCTGCCTATTTCAGCCAATAGGAACAACAATGTTTTGGACCGTGAGTATCAGTGTTCCCCTATCACCTTCTGCCAGTGTCACTAGCAGTTTAATTATGATCACTTTATATGACACAAAAGACTGGCCTCAGTAAATAGGTCACTATAATTACTTTAGCAATAAAATACAGCTTATGTAGAAAGGGAACAGCTCAACTACATTCATTAGGATCAGTGAATAATTACTCTAGATGTAGTTTATTGAGCCTCAGAATACAAGATTACTGTGTAAAACTACAATCCTTCTTTGACACCAAAGGATGTCTTAGATTCTTCATATTTACAGTAATTAGACATCTGGACACAGCCACATGTCAGTGGACACCAACCAGCACTCATAAGACTACACATTTTCTAAATTAGCTAATTAATACCTCCTTCCTCTAATGTGTGAAATGTATAGCTTCCCAGTCTTCATTATACACAAATTTTGGACATCCCCTGTAAATCTTGAAATAATTATTCATTTATTTGATAATTTATTGATTAAAATATATCCCCTTAGATGTTTGCTAAGCATGAATAATGCATGACTGATAATGATTCAATATGTTTTGAAGTGGTCTTTTATTGAAGCATAAAAGTGTTTAAATGTGTTTGTGACAGCATACTAATGTAAAACCTTCTATAACTTATATATGAGTTATTTTTATTGTGGAATGTCATAACAGTTTTTGTATAAACTTTGCACAGCATAATTTTTTTATCTTTTCTTTGAAAATTGATATTGACAATGTACAGATGCAGGCTGACTCATTACTCAAGTGTCTTAATTGGTTCTCCATTTCAGCCCGCAAGCAAGAGATCATTAAGGCCACTGAGCAGCTCATTGACTGTATAAACAGTGGAGACTTTGAAGGATACACGTGAGTATAGCCAGAAAGTGATTTTTTTTTTTTTTTTTTTTTTCCATGGTTACATTACCTTGATGATGCTACTACATAAATTTTTCATTGAAAATTAGCTCTCTAGTTACAGAATTATCAAGTATGATAATATAATTTTCATATATTAAGATATCTTTTTTTTAATCTGGATGACAATTATAAGAGTGTACTAAATCTCAACAAATGTAGTTTTTGATTTTATGAAATTGCATCAGCTTGTCCTATACCAGTAACAAATAAATTCAATGTAACATTTCAGTCCAGTGGTAAGTTTTACTTGGAATTTTTTTTACTTATTTCTTTATTGTTTATTTGTTTATTAGTTTATTTATTTGGTTATAGTTCAGTATTCCTCTTGCTCAGTTTCATTCTTTCATGATGGAGGACTTGCATATTCATGAATTAACATATGTCTACTCCTTTTTCTCTTTCACAGTAAGCTTTATCAGGGAACAGTCAGTGGTTTTGATGTACACGCAGGTAATTGTTGAGCCAGCCTACCTGCTGCCACCTGATTTATAATGTGGTCAGCCTTGTTCATTTTGTCTCATTTTTCTTCCAGCAAAATATGCGACACTCACCTGACCTCCTTCGAACCTGAGGCGTTAGGCAATTTAGTGGAGGGCCTGGAGTTCCACAAATTTTACTTTGATAATGGTAACGTTGATGATTTTTGTGGCATTGTTTACAAACTAGAGTAACTTCGTGTGTGTGTGAGGGTGGGACCACTATGGGATTTATTGATGGCATTGTAAGTGTGCTTCTTAAAGCACTTAACGCTGCATTTTGCATGTATACTGTATACAGTAACATACATAGTGTATGTAGCTTTGTTACTTGAAAAGCTTTTTTATGTGGAATGAATGTTCTGTGGAGTTGTTCACAGAGATATTAGAAAGGCTTCTAGGGATTCTCCATTATTAATGCAGCATCAGAATTGGCAGATATGTCTGTTTTTTGTCTTTACCAAGAAGTGTGTGTTTGTGGGTGTATTTACCTAGTTGTGTTTTACAGGAAAAGAGCTATGCTCATATTGTCCTGTGTGTGTGTGTGTGTGTGTGTGTGTGTGTGTGTGTGTGTGTGTGTGTGTGTGTGTGTGTGTGTGTGTATTTACCTAGTTGTAGTTTTACAGGGCCTAGGCTTTATGCTCGTGTGGCCCCGTCTCCATATCTACACTTATCCAATCTTACTTTAAAAGTATCCACACTCGTTGCAGACACTACTTCTTCATTTAAACTGTTCCACGTCTCAATACATCTTTGCAGGAAACTATATTTTTTAACATCTCTCAGACATCTTCCTTTTCTCAGCTTTTTACTATGCGATCTTGTGCTTCGATGTCATATTCTTCTCTCAGGATCAGTATTTCATTATCCACTTGGTCCATTCTGTTGATCAATTTATAAACTTGTATCAGATCTCCTCTTTCTCTTCTTTGTTGCAGGGTTGGCAGATCCATAGCCTTTAGTCTCTCCTCATATGTCATCCCTTCAAATTCTGGAACCATTCTTGTAGCCATTTTTTGTAGTCTCTCCAACTTTCTTATGTGTTTCTTTTTATGAGGGGTCCACACTACTCCTGCATATTCCAATATGGGTCTTATTATAGTACTTATCAATTTCTTCATCATTTCTTTGTCCATGTAGTGAAATGCTACTCCAATATTCCTTAGCAAATTATATGTTTCTCTAAAATTTCTAACAATATGGCTTACTGGTTGATTGTTTTCTTCCATCGTCACTCCTAAGTCCTTTTCCTCTTTTACTTTCTCTAGTTCTACTCCATCTCCCATCTTATAGATTCCCACGGGTCATCTTTCACTCTTTCCCATTTCCATGACATGGCTTTTGTTCATATTAAATTCTATTTCCCACTTCTTACTCCATTCCCAGATCTTATTTAGGTCTTCTTGCAGTATTTCACAATCCTCCTTTTGCTTTATAACTCTGCACAGTTTTGTATCATCTGCAAACAGATTTAAGTAGCTGTTCACTCCTGGCATTTCGTTAATATAAATGAGGAAAAGTATTGGTGCAATACTGACGACCCCTGTGGCACTCCGCTTTCTACTGCTCTCCACATGGACTTCATATCTTTAACTATCGTCCTTATTTCTCTCCCCTCAAATAATTTTCCATCCATCTCAATGTGCTTCCTTTCAAGCCACCCTTCTCCTCTAACTTCCATAGTAATCTTGCATGTGGCACTTTGTCAAATGCCTTTTTTAAATCCAAATAAATACAGTCAACCCATCCCTCTCTCTCTTGTACTCTATCAACTATTCTAGAATAGAAACTCAATAAATTAGTTACACACGACCGTCTTTTTCTAAAACCAAATTGGCTATTTGATATTAATTTGTTGTCTTCAAGGAACTCGATCCATTGTTTCTTTATTATTCTTTCACACATCTTGCATATTACACTAGTTAGTGATACCAGTCTGTAATTTAAAGGTTCTTTCTTCTGCTCTTATATATGGGAACCACCTCAGCTCTTTTCCATTCAACTGGTACTGTTCCATTTTCTATTCTTCCCTACATTCTTTCAGTATTCTGCCTGAGACTTCATCCGGTCCCATTGCCTTCTCTTCATCCAGTTCCTTCATTAACTCTTTTATTTCAAGCTTGGTTACTTTAATCTCTTTCGTATAGACTCTCTCTCTATTACCCTGTGGCCTTTCAAATTTGGATTCCTTGGTAAAGACCTCCTGGAATTTATTATTTAATAGTTCTGCCATACTTTTTGGGTCTTCCACTATCCCATTCTCTCCTTTTAACCTTTCTTTTTGTTGTGTGTGTGTGTGTGTGTGTGTGTGTGTATGTGTGTGTATTTACCTAGTTGTATTGTACAGGGTTCAAGTGGGGCTCATAGTGTCCTGTCTCCATATCTCCATTTATCAAATTTTTCTTTAAAGTTATGCACACTATGTGCCGCAACAATTCCATTATCCAATGCATTCCATTTTTCCACCGTTCTGTGTGGAAAGCTGTATTTTCCAACATCCTTCACACACTGCCTCATCCTGATCTTCTTTTCATGTCCTCTTGTCCTTTCATCCTCTTCCATCAACAGCACCAGGTCTTCTTTGTCTATCTTTTCAATATCATTTACTATCTTATACATTGTTATTAGGTCGCCGCGTTCTCTTCTATCTTGTAAGGTTGGCAGTCCCATTTCCTTCAGTCGTTCTTCATATGTGAGGTCTTTGTAGCAATCTTCTGTATCCTTTCCAGTTTTGTTATATCTTTTTTAGAACTCGGAGACCATACCACTGCTGCATATTCCAGCCTTGGGTGTATCATGCTTGTGATGATTTTTTTCATCATATCTTTATCCATGTAATAAAATGCCACTCTTATATTAGTCAACATCCTATATGATAGTCCAGATATCTTGTTTATGTGTTTATCTAGACTCAGATTTTCTTGTGTGATCACTCCAAGATCTTTTTCCTCTTTAGTCTTTGTTATTTCCTCCTCTCCCATCAGATAGTTCCATACTGGTTTTTCTCTAACTCTTTCCTAGTTCCATTATGTGACATTTCTTGGCATTAAACTCCAATTTCCACTTCTTGCTCCATTCATAGATCTTATTTAAATCTTCCTGTAGCAGTATACAGTCCTCTCTGGTTTTGATAACTTTTAGCAACTTTGCATCATCAGCAAATAAATTCATATAGCTGTTTACCCCAATGTGAATGTCGTTTACATAAACTTGAAACATAATTGGGGCTAACACTGATCCTTGTGGCACCCCACTAGTTACTTTACTCCAAGATGAGTATGTATCTCTGATTACAGCTCTCATTTCTCTATCCTTCAAATAATCTCTTGTCCATTTGAGCAAGGTTCCACGCATTCCTCCTATGTTCTCTAGTTTCCAAAGAAGTCTTCCATGAGGGACTTTATTAAATGCCTTTTTAATGTCCAGGTATACTGTGTCTACCCATCCATCTCTGTTTTCAAGTCCTGCAATAACCCTGGAGTAGAAGCTTAATAAGTTTGATACACCTGACCGCCCTGTCATGAACCCAAATTGTCTGTTCGATATGACTTGCTCTTCTTCTAGAAATTTAACCCATTTTTCTTTGATAATTATTTCACATAACTTCCCTACGACGCTTGTAAGTGACTCTGTAGTTTAGTGTTTCTGTTGCCTTTCCTCCTTTAAATATCGGTACTACATTGGTTCTCTTCCACTCTAGTGGAACTTTCCCTTCATTTATTGAACTTTTAATTATTTCCCAAATTGGCTCCAGTAATTGCACTTTACATTCTTTTAACATCCAGCCTGATACACCATCTGGCCCCATTGCTTTTCTGACTTCCAACTTGTCCAGTAATCTTCCAGTATCCTCTTTATGAACTGTAATTTCCTGTAATCCTAGGCAATTCAATGTCCTATTAGGTTCTGTGAAGTCATCTTCAGTGAATACTGTTTTGAAGCTCTCATTCATTATTTCACACATTTTTTTTTCTGTTTGGTATGTCTTTCCTTCTTTAATTATTTTTTCAATTGTTTCCTTATTCTTTGTTTTGCCGTTTATAAACTTGTAGAAAAGTTTGGGTTCATCCTTGTTTTTTTTTATCCACTATATCCTTCTCAAACTTTCTTTCTCCCTCTCTCCTTACTCTAATATATTCATTTCTAGTATCTTTGTAATTTCCCTGCTTTAAAAGTTTCTTCCATGCTTTTATTCTTTGCCTTTTTTGCTTGTAAGCATCTAGCATTGTACCATGCATGTACTTTTTTCTGAACTCTATAAACAGGAACAAACTTTTTTACTCCTTCATTGTATTCCTGTAAGAATATGTCATATTTCTCTTGTACAGTCTTCCTGCACATAATATTACTCCACTCAATATCAGCGAAATAACTCCTTAGTTTTTCAAAATCTGCTCTTGCATAATTTAATCTCTCTCCTTTATGGTCCTCTCTGTATCTTATCTCATCTTCCTCCTGCATTTGCATCTCTAATGTCACATGATCACTTTTCCCCATTGGACTAAGGTATTGTATGATTGGAGGGGACTCCAGTTTTTTTGTGAAGACTAGGTCAAGTAACAATGGTTCCTCTTCCCCCCTGTATCTTGTTGACTCTTCTACCCACTGGTCCATTGTATTAACCATAGACATCTGTAACACTTTCTCACTCCACTGCCCAGCATTGTCCATTACTTCCATCTCTCTCCAGTTTATTATTTTACTGTTAAAGTCTCCAACTAAGAGTATTCTTCTATCTCTTCTTATCATGTTATCTAGGCACTTTATCTCCTCTCTTTGCATATCTTTATGCTCTTCTGATCCCCATGTATTAGTCTTTGATGGAACATATGTAACTACAATTTTTCTCTTCTTCAAATCTTCTGTTCTGATTGTTACTCCCAATGCTTCCACTTTGTCCTCTCCATATTGCACATCCTCCACACAAATGTTATCACGAACCACTATTAGCACTCCTCCTCCCCGTTTATCCTTCCTGTCCCTTCTCCAGATATTATATCCTTCCTCTTTAAAGTTGACATGTATCTCATTCTTCAGTTTTGTTTCAACAATACACATTACATCTGGCTTTTTTCTCTTTCAAATAATCCTGAACTTCCAATATACTTGATAACAAACCATCTATGATAGTATAAGTCACTCTTAATTTATTGCCTCCTCCACGACCTCCTCTTTTTTCCTAAGTACCACTTCTTTAGTCTCATATCCAGAACCCTCCAGTAAAAATTCTTCTTCTCTATCTATTTTTTTTCCTTAGCCTCACTTCTTAGCACTTTCTCTTTTTCTCTTTCCTCTAAGTTCATATCTTTTTTTATCCATATTTCCTGATGACCGACATCATTGGCTAACTTCCCTTTTCTAGCCATTATTTCTTCTACAGCCACTTGAGATCTCATTTTCACCTTCATTGGTCTCTTACCCCCTTCAGTGTACCTTCCCAACCTAACCACTTCCTCCACCTCCTGGTCAAATTCTTGTGTGCTGTCTTGTACCCTTTTGATAACCGTTTTGGCCATTTCCCTTTCTTCACGTTCTCTTGTGAATTTATTTGTGTGTGTGTGTGTGTGTGTGTGTGTGTGTGTGTGTGTGTGTGTCTATTTACCTAGTTGTGTTTTAGAGCTATGCTCATGTTGTCTGTCTGTGTGTGTGTGTGTGTGTGTGTGTGTGTGTGTGTGTGTGATGATCAAATTATATTCTAATGATAGTAAAGTAGTTGAAACCAAATGTGTTAGCTTGTAACTATATTAATTTTTGTCCAATTCATTCGTAAACTAATGTATGTTCCTTGCTCACACCTTCATCTCATGTCCATTCTAGAAAAATGAGTGTTTTTACTTAAAGATTGGGTTGGGTGTGTGTATGTGTATTCACCTAGTTTTCACCTAGTTGTAATTTTACAGGGCCTGGGTATCATACTCGTGTGGCCCCGTCTCCATATCTACACACATCCAACTTTCCTTTAAAACTATGCACACTCCTTGCTGACACCACCTCCTCACTCAAACCATTCCACACCTCCACACATCTTTGTGAGAAACTATATTTCTTCACATCCTTCAAGCATATTCCCTTGGCTATCTATTTACTATCTCAACATCTTTGTAGTTCTATTTAAGTTTTCCTCTCTCAACATCATTTGCTCATTATCCACTTCATCCAGTCCATTCAACAGTTTATAAACCTGTATTAAATCTCCTCTTTCTCTTCTTTGTTCCAAGGTAGGCAAATTCATTTCTTTTAATCTCTCCTCATAGGTCATTTCTGCCAATTCCGGAACCATTTTGTTGCCATTCTCTGCAATCTCTCCAACTTCCTTATATGCTTCTTTTATAAGGGGACCAAACCACTCCAGCATATTCCAATCTTGGTCTAATTACCATACTAATTAATTTCTTCATCATATCTTTATCCATATAATGGAAGGCTAATCCAATATTTTTATCAAATTATACGTTTCTCCAAACATCTTATCAATATGAGCCTCAAACTGCCCATGGTCTTGTATTATCACTCCCAAATCCTTTTCCTTTTCCACCTTTTTCAACACTACTTCTTCACCCATCTTATATGACCCTCTTGGCCGTCTTCCACTCTTCCCATCTCCATCACATGACTTTTGCTCAGATTAAATTCCATTTGCCACCTCTTGCTCCACTCCCAAATCTTATCCAGGTCTGCCTGTAAAATTTCACAATCTTCTTCACTCTTCACACACCTACACAACTTCGCATCATCCGCAAACAAATTAATATAACTGTTTACTCCTCTGGCATGTCATTAATATATACAAGGAAAAGTATTGGTGCCAGCACTGAGCCTTGTGGGACTCCACTCTCCACCACCAACCAGTCCGACTTTGCATCCCTTATTACCGTTCTCATCTCCCTCCATCTCAAGTAGTTTTCCATCCACTTTAACACTTTTCCTTTCAGTCCTCCATAAATCTCTACTTTCCATAACAGTCTCTTGTGAGGTACCTTGTCAAAAGCTTTCTTTAAATCCAAATATACACAGTCCATCCATCCCTCTCTCTTGTATTTTGTCAACCACTCTTGAATAAAAGCTCAGTAGATTTGTTACACATGACCTCCCTTTCCTGAAGCCAAATTGATGATCCGATAATAACTTATGATCCTCCAGGAACCGTATCCAATATTTCTTTATCACCCTCTCACAAATCTTACCGACCACACTTGTTAGAGACACAGGTCTATAGTTAAGAGGCTCTTCCTTACTGCCTCCCTTATAAATGGGCACCACTTCAGCTCTCTTCCACTCTACTGGTACTTCCCTGTTTCTAATGAACACCTTATAATATCATATAATGGATCAATCAATTCTTCTCTACACTCCTTCAATAATTTTCCTGAAACTTCATCTGGTCCCATCGCTTTATCATCTTTAAGTTCCTCCAACATTTTATATAACTCCTTTTTAGGTATCTTAATGTCATCCATGTGCACATTTCCTTGTACATTCTGTGGCTTTACAAACATTGTTTCTTCAGTAAATACTTGCTGAAACCTATTATTTAGCAATTCCACTATATTCTTAGGGTCATCTACTATCCCTTGCTCTCCTTTTAATCTTTCAATGGACTCTCTCTTTTAAGTTTACCATTTATGAACCTGTAAAACAATTTTGGATGTTCCTTACTCTTGTCTACAATATCTTTTCAAATTTTCTTTCTTCCTCCTCCTTACCCTCACATACTCATTTCTGCCACTCTATAATTCTCCTTATTTAGTATATTCCTGCTCTTTTCCATCTTTTCCAAGCCACATCTCTCTTTTCCTTAGCCTTAACACAAGTTGCATTAAACCAATCCTTTCTTCCTTCCTCTCTCGGTTTATACTTTGGTACAAATTTCATAACTCCTTCTTTATAATATTTCATAAAAATCTCATATTTCTTTTGCACTTCTCTGATTTGTAACATCTCCTCCCAATCTAATTTTCTGAAATAATTTTTCAAACTTTCTGTGTCCATCTTTCTATAATTCAATCTACCACTCCTGTATGTCTCGTCCTTCCTTCGCTGTGTTGTTGCTATCTGCATTTCCATAACCACATGATCACTCTTTCCCAAAGGACACTTGTATTGTATATCTCCACATAGGTACACTTCTCTTGTTAACACCAAATCCAGTCTAGCCGGTTCATCATCTCCTCTATATCTAGTATTTTCCTTCACCCTCTGTTCCATCATATTTTCCATCATTAGATTAAGAAATCTCTCTCCCATGCTTCCTCTCCAACACCACTTACTAGATTTTCCCAATCCACCTCCTTACAATTAAAATCTCCTACTAGTATCACCTTTCTTTTTCCAGATAATACACTTTCCAAACTCTGTAAAGTATCCTTGATCATATTGTCGTATTCCCTTAATGTCCAAGAATTTGTTTTAGGAGGTACATAGGTCACCATGATTATTAATTCTTTTCCATCACTTTTTATCCTTATGCTTATCACTTCTGCATTGTTCTTCCCATACCAAACCTTATCGACATTTATTTCTTTCTTCCATATGTTATATTTATTATCCAAATTTATCTTTGTTTTTTCATGCAATTTTGTCTCAGTCAAACACACTATATCAGGCTTCTCCACTATCATATAGTCTTGCAATTCCAATCTACTTGACAGTATCCCATCTATATTAGTATACATTACGGTCCACTCACTGCTCCCTCTAGGGGTTCCTCCGTATTCCTTCTTTCCACATACCACTTTCTGACTCTCTCCTATAACTCTCCAAAAAAACTTTTCTCTTTCCTCCTCAGACTGCTCATCATTTTTCCTTCTCGCCTCTTCCACCAATTCCTTATATCTTCTCTCTTCCTCATTTCTATTCTTTCTCACAAACACCTCTTTACAACCTTCTATCTCTCTTAACTTTGATGTTCTATATAGGATATCCTCCAGATTGTTGTGACTTCAGTACTACTTTAATCGGTCTGCTCACTCCTCCTTATACGGACCCAGTCTATGGATCTCTTCCACTTCTTCTTGTAGGTCTTTTTTTTCATCATCATTTAGATTTTTGAACAGATCTCTTACCGTTTTAATTCTTCCTTAATTCTCTTAGGCTTATATGTTATATTTTGTTCTTTCATCCCAAATATTAACACACTCTTCTTCTTTTCTGCTATTTCCTTATCAATGTTTCCTTATTCTTCATTACATTAACCAGTTCCTTGGACCTTTCTTTTTTGTCTTCCTTCAACTGATCTTTAATTATTTCTTGTAATCCAACCATCTCTGCTTCCCTTGACTCAGTCCATTGTGTTTTCTTCAGTTCCCATTCCCTTTCAAGCCTTTCATTCTGCTCACTAATCATTTCCTTAAAGTCATCTTTCTCCTTTACTACTCTATCCATTTTCTCCTCTTTCTCTCTTGTATTTTTCAACCTCCACTCTCAAGTGCGCATTCTCATCCACCAATCGTTTTTCATTTTCCTCCAGTCTCTTAACTCTTTCCTTCAAAGCCTTGCGGAATTCTCTATCCTGCTCCTCCTCACTCCTCTGAACTTTTAATTCCTTCACTAACTCCTCAAATCTCTTCTCCAACATTACCAATCTACCTTGCAATGTTGCCCCTGTTGAAGCTGGACTCATGCTTTGACTGGCCACTTTCGGCTTTGCTCCCTGGGCCTCATCAACATATTTTGAATTTGGTGTGTGTGTGTGTGTGTGTGTGTGTGTGTGTGTGTGTGTGTGTGTGTGTGTGTGTGTGTAATTCACTACAGTCGTCTGCTGGTCACCCAGCCAGCCTTTCCCATTACGGAGCGAGCTCAGAGCTCATAGACTGATCTTCGGGTAGGACTGAGACCACAACACACTCCACACACCGGGAGAGCGAGGCCACAACCCCTCAAGTTACATCCTGTACCTATTTACTGCTAGCTGAACAGGAGCTACACATTAAGAGGCTTGCCCATTTGCCTCGCTGCTTTCCGGGACTCAAACCCAGACCCTCTCAGTTGTGAGCCGAGCTTGTTAACCAGTACACTATGTGATGTGTGTGTAATAATAATAATAATAATATAATAATAATATGGTTTATTAGTAATTGCAGTACATACATACTGAAAATGTACATATGGGGATTGAGGGAGACCTAAGATTAGAACCTTAACTTAGCTGTTTATGGTTGTTTATGGTTTGCACCATGGGGGGGATAGCATTACATGAAGGTGTACATATGGGGATTGAGGGAGATTCAAGATGAGGACCTAATTTAGCTATTTATGGCTCGCACAATGGAGGGGATAGCACTATGATGTTAACGGTCAGTTCTTGGGGCCTTGAGTGGCATGACCACGTTTGTGTATCGTGTGGTATGGATTGGCTGGGGTGCTTCAGGGGGGAGGAGATGCCATAGCCATGAGTGGCGCAGCAGGCCTCTACCCATCTTGACGATGGCCGCTTGGTGTCTGGTTGCCAGTGTGGGGAGATTGAGGGTAGATAGGGCATGATCATAGTCAGTGTAGGCAGGGCCAAGTATGATTCTGTGTGTGTGTGTGTGTGTGTGTGTGTGTGTGTGTGTGTGTGTGTGTGTGTGTGTGTGTGTATTTACCTAGTTGTAGTTTTACAGGGCCTAGGCTTTATGCTTTTATGGCCCCGTCTCCATATCTACACTTATCCAATCTTACTTTGTGTGTGTGTGTGTGTGTGTGTGTGTTTATTTACCTAGTTGTAGTCAGTGTAGGCAGGGCCAAGTATGATTCTGTGTATGTGTCTTTCACCTCGGTCGTCTGCTGGTCACTCAGCCAGTCTTCCCCATTACGGAGCGAGCTCAGAGCTCATAGACCGATCTTCGGGTAGGACTGAGACCACAACACACTCCACACACCAAAAAAGCGAGGTCACAACCCCTCGAGTTACATCCCGTACCTATTTACAGCTAGGTGAACAGGGGCTACACATTAAAAGGCTTGCCCATTTGCCTCGCCGCCTCCAGGATTCGAACCCGGACCTCCTCGAGTGTGAGTCAAGTGTGCTAACCACTACACTACGTGTGTGTGTGTGTGTGTGTGTGTGTGTGTGTGTGTGTGATTCACCTCGGTCGTCTGCTGGTCACCCAGCCAGTCTTCCCCATTACGGAGCGAGCTCAGAGCTCATAGACCGATCTTCGGGAAAGACTGAGACCACATCAACACACAACACACACCGGGAAAGTGAGGCCACAACCCCTCGAGTTACATCCCGTACCTATTTACTGCTAGGTGAACAGGGGCCACACATTAAGAGGCTTGCCCATTTGCCTCGCCACTTACTGGGACTCGAATCCGGGCCTCTCGAATGTGAGTCGAGCGTGCTAACCACTACACTACGCGGTTTGTGTGTGTGTGTGTGTGTGTGTGTGTGTGTATCTAGTTTACCTAGTTATATTGTACAGGGTTCAAGTGGGGCTCATAATGTCATGTCTCCATTTATCCAATTTTTCCTTAAAGTTATGGTGTGTGTGTGTGTGTATTTACCTAATTGTATTTACCTAATTGTAACATACGGGAAAAGAGCTATGCTCGTACTGTCCCGTCTCCATATCTACTAATGTCCAGCTTTTTCTTAAAATCATGAATATTCCTTGCGTTGACCACTTCCACGTCTAAACTATTCCATGCTTCCACCCTTCTATGAGGGAAGCTATATTTTTTCACATCTCTCCTATAAGTGGCCATTTTAGTTTTTCCCATGCCCTCTCGACATTCTTTCATTCCACATACACAGATCTTCCCTATCCATTTTTCCATGCCAATCATCACTCTGTATATTGCTATCAGGTCTCCCCTTTCTCTTCTGTTTTCCAGGGTCGGAAGTTGCATTCTGTTCAGTCTGTCTTCATAAGTCAAATCTCTTAAGTCAGGCACCATTTTTGTTGCAGCCCTCTGTACTTTCTCTAGTTTCCTTATGTGTTTCTTTAAGTTCGGAGCCCACTGTATTGTTGCATATTCAAGCCTTGGTCTTATCATTGCAGTAATTATTTTCTTCATCATTTCTTCATCTAAATATACGAACTCCACTCTTATGTTCCTCAATAAGTTCAATACTTCTCCAATTATTTTGTTTATGTGTCTCTCTGGCGATAGGTCATGTGTGTGTGTGTGTGTGTGTGTGTGTGTGTGTGTGTGTGTGTGTGTGTGTGTGTTACCTAGTTGTAGTTTTACAAGGCCTGGACATTATGCTCGTGTGGCCCCGTCTCCATATCTACATTTTTTCAACTTTTCTTTAAAGCTGTGCACACTCCTTGCTGACACTACTCCTTCACTCAGGCTAATCCATGCCGCTATACTTCTTTGTGAAAAGCTGAATTTTTTCACGTCCTTGAAGCATCTTCCCATCTTAAACTTTTTACTATGACATCTTATGCTTCTACTGGTGACTTCATCTCATAGTAACAGCTCCTTGTTATCTATTACCCTACATCCATTCCATTCATTAGTTTGTAGACATGTATTAGGTTCCCCCTCTCTCTTCTCTGCTCTAGTTTTGGTAGATCCTAGGTCCTCAGTCTCTCCTCATATGTCATCCCTCTTAGCTCTGCTACCATCCTCATTGCCATCCTTTGCAGTCTCTCCAATTTCCGAACATTTCTTTTTGTATGGGAATCACACCACACCTGCATACTCCAGTCTGGGCCTGATCACAGTGGATATCAGTTTCTTCATTATATATTTATCCATGTAGTGAAAAGTGTGTGTGTGTGTGTGTGTATATATATATATATATATATATATATATATATATATATATATATATATAGAGAGAGAGAGAGAGAGAGAGAGAGAGAGAGAGAGAGAGAGAGAGAGAGAGAGAGAGAGAGAAATTTTTTATAAATATATACATTTATATTTCTCTCTCTCTCTCTCTCTCTCTATATATATATATATATATATATATATATATATATATATATATATATATATATATATATATATATATATATATATATATATATATATATATTTTTATTTTCTTTTTACTGCTTAAAGAGCAAGTCATCCATATTTTGTACTCACCCTCTTTCGTTCTTTTATCATCACCGCCAGACCGTCTTCTTATTATTGGTTTTAAATTTCATATACTACTTACTAGTAGTTTATGTAAATGTACTATCATTCCATCTATTTTTTTATTTTATTTTATTTATTTTTTTTCCCACACTTGGAATGTTCCCATTGTCATCTACTCACATTTTTTTTTTTTTTTTTTTTTTTTTTTTTTTCACTATGTCCATTCTCCAAGTGACCTTCCACTACTTGGTACACCATTCCATGCAACCTATTCAGAGGTTTCCACAAATCTTTACATGTCAACATATACAGGTTATTTTTAGATCATTTCATTTACATGTGAAAAAATTCATTTGTTTATTCAGTAGGAATTCAAAAGGGACTTTAAGATGATTCATCTTTCTCCCTCATTTACCATGTGATCTCACTTTTCATCCCTAAATAGCAAGGAACATCCTTTCTTAGCTTATAAACTAATTTATATCTCAGTGTATATGAAAGATAAATACCTACTATTTGTAGTGTGGAAAAAGAAATCAAATTTTTCAACCTAGGTATAGGGTGCAAGTCAAATGTGATGTGGGGCACATTTGTTTGCCATTACCTCAGGGATGTGAATGTTTGTGTATAAATGTATGTATTAATGACTTTTCCATATTTGAATTATTATTAATATTTGTGGCAACCAAATAGCACTTATAGGTTGGTTGGATTTACAAATTTGATTGGATTTTTACAAAATTCTCTGAAAATAAGTATGAAATTGTACAACAGCAGTTTTATTGTTAGTCTTTATAACTACTGAACCATTATTGAAATTCTTATTAATTTGCATACACCTTTTTTACCTATATCAGAATCTGTATTTTGACGAATGAGTGTACCAATATGTGGAAATACAGAGCAATTATCCGTTGTTGAAATCTGAAAAGAAAGAGTCTCACATAGGTAAAGGTAAATAACGTGAGTGATTTGTTTATTTATTTATTTTTATTATTATTATATATATTTTTTTTATTTATTTTTTTTTTCTCTCTCTCTCTCTCTCTATTGATCAAGAAATATAATCTGCTCGGATTCATAGAATGGCAGTTAGTGCTGTTTGCTTTCCATAGTCAGTTTTTAGTGTGTCTGCCTTTCTAATATCTTTCTTAAGAGCAGAAGGTTGACCTACTCAATTTCATATACCTTATCATTTAAAAAAAAACTGATGCTGAAAAATTTACACATGACAGTAATTTCTTGCTTGAAAACTAATCTTGACATGAATTAATTACACCATTTATTGATTATCTTATTATTAAATAATCAATATATCGTTCAGTTCTGCTATTTTGTTATCTCTCACATTGGTATTCCATCTCATCTCAGCCAACCATCTTGGTATTTCTTTAACCTGTTGCAGATGTTAACACCTCAGATATTTTCTTAAATTGGAAGCTCTCATGAGTTTATGGCCATTGCAATAGGCATGAAAACTTGATGAAACTGGCTCAGTCTATCAGATTCTTTAATGTAAAGCTTTTGTGAGCATATGTTACTATAACTCTTTGTTTTCATTTGTAAATGTTAGGAATTATGTGTGTACTCTTAAAATTTCAGCCACTTTTCTCTCTTACATTACTCATGTCTCACTTTTCATACTTGAGATACTAAAATGTATATTCCTCTTCTAATTATTCACCATTCAACTTGATATCACTTCTTTTGATCATTGAGGTTTTACTCATTGTACATAAAGCCCTCAAAACCATCCATTTCACTTATACTTTCATTCACCATCACCTTACTTTTGATTACAATCACCTTTAACTTTTGGCTTTTTGCATACACCAACAAACACGTGTATGAGCTTTTGTTACTTAATAATGGTTTCATTACCAATGAAGGTAAACTGAGACATTTTCATTCTTATAAATTCCAGAGTTTTCTTTCAATACATATATCGGAGAAGGAGACATTGTTTTCTGCCTGAGCTCCAAATTTGTTCTTTCAATTCTAATGGTTTAGTAGTAGTTAAGGAGGAAAGGCTGTAATAACAGATAGATGCAGACATTTAGTACCTTCATTTGAATATTGATTATCTTTTCAAGAACACTATTTTACAATATGCAGTAAACATGGGGATACATAGATTTGTAAGCATGGAGTTACACTCCCGAAAAGTAATGGTGAATTTTGATGGTTTGCCAACTGTGTTTGAATAGGTGTCCATTTATATATGTTACCTTACAAATTGATTCCCTGCATCATGCATCAGCTGTTCTTCAACATAGACTGCCTGTGTTTAAGATTGATCTGATAGAGCATTGACCTGACCTTGGATCACTAAATGTAAGCTATCAAGCCATGATACTAAAACAATTAAATTTATAAACTGATTAAATCATGCCCTTATCGGTGGTTACTTTTGTTGTTGTTCTAATTAACTTAGCTTCCCATTTTAAAACAGTCTGTTGGAGTCTTGTGGATTCCTGTATTCCCACTATGAATTTACCTCACATAATAAACTTGTTAGAATTTTATAGATTTTTTTTTTTTTTTTTTTTTTTTTTTCCTCAATATAATGTTACATTTATGCTTTAAATTCTGCTTCTTTGTTTGAATCTATTGAAGATCAGTAATTCACATAAAACTCCACTGTAAATGTGTGGCTGTCCCAGTAATAACTTTAAAGAAATAAGTAAATATGTGAAATTAGTAGCTTGTTGAACTTTAAATAAGAGTAAATCATACAAAAATAATTAAAACTTCCAACATTCCAACAGAGGAAAGGGGAGACCTACTTCCTATATACAGGGCATGGAAGGGGATGGACACAATTGACAAGGAAGACTTATTGGTGTGGGACTGAAGAAGTACAAGGGGACATGGCATGAAATTGAAAAAGATTGCATGTAGAAGAGACATTAAGAAATAAAGTTTCCCAAACAGAAAAATAGAAATATGGAACAATTTGGATGAAACAGTGGTTCAAGCAAGAAATATTCATGACTTTAAAGCTAAACTGGATGACTATAGATATGGAGACAGGATAGCATGAGCATAGCTCTTTTCCTGAAAAACACAACTAGGTAAATACAATTAGGTGAAATACACACACACACACTTGACAAGAAGTTTTCTGGTTTAGGGTGGAAAAAGATAACATGAGAAGGCTGGTGAACATGGAGAGGGAGATGAGATACATGAAGGAAGTACTATCAAGTATTCTGGAAAAACAAGACAGATTAATAAAAGAAAACATTGACCTAAAGGAGAGAATAGAAAAATGTGAGAAAGAAAAGTAAACCAAGTGATGAAAGAAGAGATGGAGGAGTTAAAGAAACAAAATGGTTTATTAATGGCTTCATGCAGCGAATATGAGGAATCATTGAAAAACCTACAAGAGAATATTCAGGATGGGTCAGGCAATGTTGAAAGTGGAATTAATCAATCAATCATGGGGGGCATACACCAGGGGACATGTCACCTCGCCTACCTAATGGCACCACTCCAGGTGGTCATGCCTCGTGAGTCTTCATGCAGGCTCCCTTCCCATGCCAAGTAACTCCCAGCAAGAGGCATTGACTTGCTGCAGCCATGAGTTCTGTGGATGTCCCCTTGGCCTCCTCCATGCTGGGTTATCCCTTTCGGAGACAACCCAATATGTAGGATCAGTTTCCAGGTAGCATGCCACATATGCCCATGTAGTCGCAGTTGGTGTTGATGGACTATGCTGGTAATCAGCCTTGAATCACTCTTACGGAGCAATTGCTGATTTGACACAAAGTCATTAGAGCAGTATCCCATGATCCTGCGAAGGCATCTAGTACCAAAGACATCAATTCGCCTCTTCAGATCAGTGTTCAGCATCCATTCCCCACAACCGTAGAGTAAGAAAGGGATCACCAGCGACTTGAAGATCCAAATCTTCAAGTCCGTCTGCACAGGTATGGACAGTGCCAAATACTCGTGTTGAACGAGTCCATAACGCCATGGGCCAGGCCAATCTGCCGTACAACTTCCTGGCTCAACCCATCATTGTTCTGCAATACACTGCCAAGGTATGTGAAGGTTTCCAAGATCTCAATGTCTCTGCCACACGCATGGTTGGACTGTACTGTTTCATCCAGTAAGCCTCCAAACACTTTAACCTTGGTCTTGGGCAACCTGGAGCCCCAAGGGCTTCTCCTCGTGTAGTGCCTCTAGAGCCATTACCAGAACTTCCAATGACTCTGCAAAGATTACTGCATCATCGGCTAAAACAAGATCTGTAATCTCAGTATTGCCAACAGATGCTCCACAATAACTTTGGTTTACAACTCTGCCTAGTACCCAGTCCATGCAAGTGTTGAAAAGTGATAGAGCAAGCACACATCCCTGCCTTACTCCCATATTCACATGAAAGAAACTGGACACACCCTCTCCACACTTCACAGCACTCACACTCCCGGAGTAGAGGCCAGTTAATAGACCAATAATCCTTGCAGGAATCCCACAGAGACACAAGATCCCAGAGTGTCTCTTGATGCACTGAATCAAATGCCTTCTTGAGATCAACATAGGATGTAAGCATCCCTTGTTGAAACTCATGTTGGCTCTCCACCAGTATGCGAAGCACTAGGATCCGGTCAGTTGTTGACTTACCGGACTTGAACCCAGACTGTTCAGGTCTCTAGTGTTTCAGCAGGTGACTGCGGATATGCATCAACAGCAAATGGGCAAGCACCTTACCTGGTACAAGCCATATGCCCATCTGCTTCAGATAAGAGGTGACCATCTACTGTTCGGATAGCACTCGCCTGAGATGTAGACTTGGAGTGGAGTTTCTTCAGGGCTCGATAGGCAGGTCAGAGGTCATTAGCATTTAAAGGACATTCTACATCCTCAGCGAGACCCCTGACATACCTCTCCTTGTCTCTTCTCAAGAGAGCTCTAGTCCTACGTGACAGAGCAAGTCTGGTATCACAACTCTCCTCAATACTGTCCAATGTCTCTACCAAGGCAAAATCACTCCATGACCTTGGGCACTCTCCAACACGTTCCTTTGGTAGCCTCAAGAGTCTCACGTTTGAAGGTATCCCATAGCTCTACTGAGTCTTCAAGGGTGTCGAGCACTCCAAACCGATTGGAGACTCACTGCATTCTCCTGGGCACATGTCAAGTCCTTCAGTTTCTTAAGATGAAACACAGTGCATCACATTTTGGAGGCTTTCAGGACTTGACATGAAGCTTGAATGTAGTAACAACCCTGTAATTAGTTGCAAAGAACTTGGCACTCTGAAAAATTCTGCAGTTCTGGAGGATCCTCCAATGAGTACAAACAAGGATATGATCCTTTGTTACCCATCCAGCATTGCTATAGCAAGTCCAGCAGTGTAGCACTGGCCTCTGATGCCAATAACCTGCTATTCTCAACCCTCTGGATCTTGAAAGATTCAGAAGGAAAGAGATGTTGTTGTTCGTGGTACCAGAGCAATGGGGACCAACACACTGGCTCTCTCAGTGCCAGTGACAGCATTAAAGTCACCCAAGACAATAAGTACATAACGACAGCGACACGTCCAGTACAGGTCAAGTTTGGCATAGAACATCTCCTCTTCAATTTCACACATCTCGGTTGGAGCTTATACTGCAACAACAAACATGAAGCCTAGACTATGCTTCAGCATTATATGCTCATCAACCAGAGTAACCTCTACAGTGGACAGCTGCAGTCTGCTGGAGATGCCTATGGCTACCCCCTTGACATGGTGACCATTGCTCATGCCAGACCAATAGGAAGTAAAACCTTTGCTACTGGCCTCGCCACTGCCAGGCCTCCTTGTCTCAGAGAGTCCCACCACTCTCAGCCTACTGAGCTCATCTGATAGATGAGACAATCGTTGATCCTCTGAGAGGCTCAGGACATTACAGGAGCCCACACCTAGAACCTTCCAAAGGTTTACCCCAGGAATGGTTGCAACCACACCGGCACCCCCAAAGTTGAAAATAAGGCAAAGGGATCCTCCCATCCCTCTCAGAACAAAGGGATCTTACAGGCTTTCCCCTGCATCCATCACATGGGTAGGCATGCCCCTCTGGTGCCTTGGCACCCGAGGGGTCTGCATGGTCAGACAAAACCAGCAAAACCAGATCAAGGTTAGATAAAATTGGAGGAATTAAGAAATACCTGGAGGAAAGATCAGGAAAAAGAAAAAGTCAAATTTTTAGAGGTAGTCAAGAGGCAAATACAAGGAAAGACAAAAGACACAGTAGCACAAGTAATTAAGGAGAAAGAAAATTTGGTGAGAGACACAGAGGAAATGTATCCTAATTTTTGGGATGAAAGAAAAAAGAAACCCTAACAATTTCATGATAGAGAGAAGAGAGAGAACTGGCTAAGAGTGTTATAAAATTTTTTCAGGACAGCACACAGGAGTTAGAACAAGAGGTGGAGGAAGTGACTAGATTGGAAAAGTTTAATGATTTTAAAGGAATTAACCAAGAAATAGGAACTATGTCTTGAAACCTCCCTCTTAAAAGAAGTCAAGTCGTAGGAAGATGGAAATACAGAAGCAAGCAGGGAGTTCTAGAGTTTACCAGTGAAAGGTATGAATGATTGAGAGTACTGGTTAACTCTTGTGTTAGAGAGTTAGACAGAATAGGGATCAGAGGAAAAAGAAACCCTTGTGCAATGAGGCTGCAGGAGGATGGGAGGCATGCAGTTAGCAAGATAAGTAGAGGAGTTTGCATGAAAATAGTGATAAAAGATTGAAAGAGCTGCAACATTTTGGTGGTGAGGAAGAGGCTGAAGACAGTCAGTCAGAGGAGGGGAGTTGCATTCTGGTGGTGAGAAAGAGGCTGAAGACAGTCAGTCAGAGGAGGGGAGTTGATGAGATGAAAAGTTTTTGATTCTACCCTATCTAATAAAATTGTGTGAGTGGAACCCCCCAAACATGCAAAGAGTACTCCATAAAAGGATATATAAAGCCCTTGTACAGAGTTAACAGTTGGAGGGGCAAGAGTTGATAGATGAAGGAACTGAGTTTTTGAGGCATTGAACACTACTAAGTTTTCTCTGCCCTAATCAGAAGTTTTAGAAAGATCAGAAATCAGGCATTCTGTGGTGTCCCTATATGATCTGTTGACTTCCTAAAGGGTTAGTCATCTGTGAAAGGACAAGGAAAGATGTAGTGTGGTATCATCAGTGTAGGGGTGGATAGGACAAGAAGTTTGGTTAAGAAGGAAGGTCATTAATTAATCATAGAAAGAAAGGTGATAGGACAGAACCCTGAGGAACACCACTATTAATAGATTTAGGAGAGGAACAGTGGCTATTTACCACAGCAGCAATAGAAAGGTCAGAAAGGAAACTTGAGACAAAGTTACAGAGAGAAGGACAGAAACCATTGGAGGACAGTTTTGAAATCAAAGTTTTGTGCTAGATTCTATCAAAAGCTTTTGATATGTCTAATGCAACAACAAAATATGTCCACAATTGGAATATGCAGCAGTAGTGTGGTTTCCAAGCTTGAAAAAGGATCCAGGGGATAGCTACAAAGATGGTGCCAGAAATAAAGGGCCTAACATATGACGAAAAGATGAAGGAAATGGGACTGCCAACCTTACAAGATTGAAGTGAAAGAGAGTACCTAATAACAATGTATAAAATAGTTAAAGGCTGAAAGAGGGTACCTAATAACAATGTATAAAATAGTTAAAGGCATTGGAAAGATAGACAAGCAAGACCTGATGCTGGTGGCAGAGGAAGCTGGAAGGACAAGAGGACATGCAAATAAGATCAGGAAAAGGCAGTGTGTGTAGGATACTGGAAAATAGTTATCCACACAGAACAAATGAATACATTAGGATAAGAAGGGAAGAGGAGACAAATTTTTAAAAGGATGTAGTGAAGAGATGTGAAAAGGAACCCGAGCTCTTTTATGAGTATATAAATGGAAAAATGACAGAGAGACCATCATTAAATTAATTAAGGGAAATAAGACATGAAACAACAGAAGAAATGAGTGAACTTATGAATGAGAGCTTCATAGAACCAAACAAACAACACAAAAACGATTAAGAAACATTGTGGTCCATACACAAAAAAATCAGTAAACTGCTTGAAGGGGTGGATATGAGGAAGGCAGTTGGGTCAGATGGAGTGTCAGGATGGACACTCAGGGAATATAGAGAAGAACTGGTGGAACCAATCTAAAATGTGATCAACAGCTCTTTGATGGAAGGGAAGGTACCAAAGGAGTGGAAAAAGAGCAAATATAGTCCCAATATGTAAAGGAGGAAAAAGACTGAGCCCCTAAATTATAGACCAATGTAACTGACTAGTATTGTGGGAAAGATCTGTGAAATTGTAATTAAAGAAAAATGTTTAGAATATCTAGAGGAAAATGAAATAATAAAAACTCACAATTCGGTGTCAGAAAAGAAAGATCATACATAACAAATTTACAAAGCTTTTATACAAGAGTAATAGATGAAGTACAAGGGAGAGTTGGATGGGTTGACACAGTGCATTTGGACTTTAAAAAGGCCTTCAATATAGTACCACATAGAAGACTCCTGTGGAAAATGGAACACATCGGGGAAATAAATCTTAGAATGGATGATAGACTACCTAACAGGGAAATGAGGACAATGATAAGAGACACCCGATCTAGTTGGAGCCAAGTAACTAGTGGCATACCACAGGGTTCAATGCTGGCACCAATTATGTTCCAAGTATATATCAACAATATGCAAGAGGGTCTGAGTAGTTACATAAATTTGTTTGTGGATGATGCAAAACTTTTGAGAGTAGTAAGGAACATCGAAGACAGTATAGAATTGCAAAAAAATATTAACAAGATCTGGAATTTGAGCCAGGAGTGGAGATTAGAATTTAATACCAGGAAATGCCATGTATTGGAAATGAGTAAAAGTTATAGAAGGCCTTTGTGGGAATACAAAATGGGAGAAGAGATTATAATGAAAAGTAGTGAAGAAAAACACTTGGGAGTGATTATACAAGATATCCTGACTCCAGAAAGACACATAAATAGGTTATTTACTTCAATATACAGGACAACTAACATCACGATGACATTTCATTACATGAACAAGAGTATGATGAAAAAAATCATAACCACTATGATAAGATCTAGACTAGAATATGCAGCAGTGATGTGGTTACCATACAAGCAGAAACACATCAAGAGAATAGAAAGAATTAAAAGGACCGCTATAAAGATGGTGCCAGAAATAGAAGATTTTCCCTATGAAGAAAGACTGAAGAAAATGGAACTACCATATTTGAAAGCCAGATGAGAAAAAGAAGATCTAATAACAATGTATAAGTTAGTAAACCATATGGCAAAGATCGATAGACAAGACCAGGTATCACTGACGAAGGATGGAGGTAGGCAAATAAGAGGATACTCCAAGAAGATAAAAAAAAGTCAGTGTTCAAGAAACATTAAAAAGTTTAGTTTTTCACACAGGATGGTGGATATTCGGAACAGACTGAAAGAAGAGATTGTAGCAGCAGAAAGTGTGCACAAATTTAAAGAAAAGTTGAATAAATATAGATATGGAGACAGGTCACTATGAGCCCCGCTTGAATCCTGTAATATACAAGTAGGTAAATACACACAATACACACACAGTAGAAGTTGATCGAGGTTGTTGCCAGTTCACAGATGAAAGTGTGGTAACAATTTTGGTGCTTCCTTTTCTGCATCTACAAATTTTGCCATTAAATCTCACAGTCCATTATGATATCCCATCTACTTCCCTTTAAAGGCCTGTCCACACTCAGACTTTTTCGCTGGGGAATAACTGTAGTGCTGTGTTGGAAATGGGTGGTGAGCTTCCAATCTTGGCATACAGGCAGGAGATTCCCCATGCTTCTCAGTCACCTGTGAGCAGCTGGAGGGAAGTATGTACACTGCATTTATGGATGCCCTCACTGTCAACATAGTTCAAGAGGTCCCTTATGGACCATTGTGGCATCTGCTTCCACAAAATTGAGGAAAAGAAGAAAAAGAGGGGTCATTGTTGCAAGGAATGCCTTTGCAAGCAGAGTGAAAGAGGAAGTAATGCAGCTGACGTACACCCTCCTCCACTGTTGACATGAGACTGAGTGAGTGGCTGAATTACCACCAAAATGCCTTTTGGTCAAGGAGGCAAATGTCACCAGTGCTCTGTAGGTAACGTCTGGCTATCTCGTCAGAGACTGCAGCAGATCAAACAGTGAATGAATCACACACACACACACACACACACACACACACACACACAGGGCATCTCTCTAAAAGAGGAAATTGAACATGAATGTCCCTTGGGGAAAAGCGATCATGATGTCCTAAGCTTTGAGCTGGATACAGAATTAAGCACGAATAAGATTGTGGAACACAGGGAGGAAAAATTAAATTATACTAGGGCAAATTATAACCATATAAGGGAGTTCTTTAATGAAATTGACTGGTCCGTGGTATACCAGGAAAGGGATATACAATTGAAATACGATAAATTTATGGATTTGTATAACTCTGCTGTGAAAAAATTTGTGCCATATCACAGAAAGAGGACTTTAAATAATAAACAGTGGTTTAATAGAAATTGTGAAGAAGCAAAAAAGAACAAAGAAAAGGCATGGAAGAAACTTAAGAAAAACAGTGATGTATTATCAAGAGAAGTCTACAAAACAGCAAGGAATAGATATGTTGAAGTAAGGAGAACAGCACAGAAGGAATATGAACAGAGGGTGGTGGAAAACTGTGATAGTGACCCAAAATGTTTTACAAATTCATAAATGGAAAACTAAATAAAAGGGAGGCAATAGAAAAGGTAAAAAACAGGGAAGAAGTATATGAAGATGCTGGAGATATAGCTGAAATTTTGAACGACAACTTTTGCAAAGTGTTTACAAAGGAGGAGCATTTTATGGGAGGAAGGCCTACGGAAATAAAGCAAATGCAGGACATCATGGTTACTAAAGAAGATGTAAGGAAAATTATAAGCAATCTGGATATTAATAAATCAATGGGGCCTGATGGCATATCTGGGAGGTTGCTAAATGAATGTAAGGATCAGTTGTTGAACCCCATATTTGATATTGTGGAAATCTCCATACGAACAGGATTAGTCCCGAAAGAGTGGAAAAGAGCTGACATTGTGCCTATATATAAGAATGGTAGTAGAATGGAACCGCTAAATTATAGACCAGTATCGTTGACTAGTATATTGTGCAAGGTATGTGAAGAAGTAATTAAAGCTAAGTGGAGTGAGTATCTAGAAAGTGAAAACATTCTGAGTGAAAGACAGTTTGGTTTCAGAGAAGGAAGATCGTGCATATCCAATTTATTATGTTTTTATTCAAGAGTGACTGACATACTACAACATAGAGAGGGATGGGTGGATGCTATTTACCTGGACTTGAGAAAGGCCTTTGATAAAGTACCACACAATAGACTGATGTGGAAACTAAAGATGATTGGAGGAGTAAATGATAAACTAGCAAAATGGATGGAAAATTACTTAATGGGAAGAGAAATGAGAACAGTGGTGAGAGGAAGGAAGTCCGAGTGGAAGAAGGTAACCAGTGGAGTTCCACAAGGGTCAGTGCTGGGTCCCATCATGTTTTTGATTTATGTTAATGATATGCCAGTAGGAATTGACAGTTACATGAACATGTTTGCGGACGATACTAAAATTATGAGGAGAGTAAAGAATGTGGAAGATTGTAACAAGTTACAGGAAGATCTTGATAAAATACAGGCAATCCCTGTTTAACGAAGGGGTTACGTTCCTAAAAAAAAACACTTCGTTAAGCGAACCGATTATAACAAGTTTAACCCCTGATTTGAACTTCCATTGAGCGTAAGCAAAGTGAGAGTACAGTAAAATGTTTAATGAAAGTAAAAATTATGAAGTTAAACATTTAGGTAGTTTAATTTAAGTCATTATAATGTACACTAAAGTATTTATGTACATAACTTTATAATGTTGATGATCTTAACTTTATGAAGGAAGGAAGAGTGAAACGGGAAAGACACTAACCGGCAACCTGTGCAATGTAAACAAAGTGTGCATCATTGTACTGCATGCAAAACTTATGTACCACATTTCCACAAGGCTTTCCATTTCATCCATTGTAGAGTCACGAGTTCAGGTGGTTCTTTTAGCTTGCAAGGAAGATACGGTCTCACCAGCCTTCTTAATAGAGTCTGCTGACTTGAAAATAGAGACAGTATAATATGGAGTCAAGATGGTGGCCAGCACTGCTATAGTTTTCTGGCCTCTCTCATGTCTGTGAATAATATCTAGCTTCACTTGGAGAGTAAGAGACTTCCTGGTCTTCTTACGAACACTAGGCCAATTGCAGGGCGTTTTGGTTGTAAGTTGAGCTAGGGAAGACAAGCCGCTGCTGACGCTGTTACGTTTTGACTGGGGAGTGAGTGTTGCGCTTGTTGTCCACGAGAGGCTTGATCTTGATCTTGATCTTTATTCTATAGGTGTCACAGGATTTTTCATGAGGCAGTCCTTAGTACCAACAGCTCCTGGTGTATTCAAAAGCCTGTCATCTTGCGTGATATGGTGAGGCTTTCAAATTTGGAAAAAAATTACCTGGATAAAACTTCGTGAAAGCGAGTTTGGTGTTCTTTAAACGAGCAGATGGTAGTAAAATGAAACCTTTGTTGTAGCAAAATTTCGTTGTGTGAACCTTCGTTAAACGGGGCTTGCCTGTATATGAGTGGAGTAAGGAGTGGCAGATGGAATTTAATATAAACAAGACCCATGTTATGAAAATGGGAAGAAGTAGAT
This sequence comes from Portunus trituberculatus, assembly GCF_017591435.1. Lineage (NCBI taxonomy): Eukaryota > Metazoa > Arthropoda > Malacostraca > Decapoda > Portunidae > Portunus > Portunus trituberculatus. The sequence goes on along the minus strand of NC_059304.1, from coordinate 3,365,153 downwards.
ACAGACCAAACAGGGATTACAGGCTGGGTGATGAAAAAATTAAAGAGACCAATGAGGAGAAAGACTTAGGAGTAACCGTGCAAAACACCTTGTCACTGGAGAAACACATTAACAAGATTTTTTGGAAAACATACAACATGCTTCAAAATATTGGCCTTGCATTCCACTACCTAGATGAAGGAATGATGAAGAAGATATTATGTACCTTAATAAGACCCGTTAGAATATGCAGCATGTGTCTGGTCACCGCATATGAAGAAAAATGTGAAGAAGGTGGAAAGGGTACAGAGGCTGGCAACAAGGATGGTACCAGGACTCAGGGAGTTAGACTATGAGGAAAGACTGAGGAAGCTGGGGCTGACCACATTAGAAGAGAGAATAACAAGAGGAGACATGATATCTATGTATAAATTGGAGAACAAGATTGACATACTGGACAGAGAGTTGATAAAGGTGACCACAAGTAATCATCTCCGAGGACATGGAAAAAAGCTAATAAAGGACATCTGTCTAAATGACGTGAGAAAATACAGTTTCCCCGCATCGTAGCATTGATAAGTGGAATAAACTGAGCAGTGATGTCGTTGACGTGGTGTGTGTCAATCAGATGAAAGAGAGATATGACAGGAATGGACAAGGAGACAGGTCACAGAGAGCTTAGCTCAGGCCCTGTAATACACAAATAGGTAAATACACACACGCACACACACACACACACGAGACGGGGCCACACGAGCATAAAGCCCAGGCCCTGTAAAACTACAACTAGGTAAATACACACGCACACACACACAGACGAGCCGGCGAGATTGGACCTGGTTTTTACAAGGGGTATACAAATGAATGATGATATAAGATATAAGTGACCATGTAATATTAGAAGAGGGAAAGGAAGATAGAAAAGAGTCCTACAAAGGAGACCGATTAAATTACAGAAAGGCTGATATTGAGAATCTAAAGAAATATTTCAAATACATTAACTGGGAGAGGGAAAACTCAGAGAGGATGCAAGAGAAATATAACTTTTTTTGGAAATATACAAAACAGGAGTCAGGGAATACATCCCGAAATATAGACCTAAAGAAGAAGGAAAGAAAGATTGGTTTAATGCAAGGTGTGCCAGGGCAAAAGAGAAAAGAGATGAAGCATGGAAAAGGTGGAGAAATAGAAATCCAGTAAATAAGGAAAACTTCAAGGCAGCAAGAAATGAATATGTGAAGGTGAGGAAGGAAGAGGAAAGGAACCATGAAAAGGACTTTGTCGAAAAATGTAAGGAGCAACCAAAATTGTTCTACAGATTCATAAATGGAAAAATAAGACAAAGACAAACAATAGAAAGGTTAAAAGGAAAGAACGGGATAATGGAAGACCCAAAAAGTATGGCAGAACTATTAAATAGTAAATTCCAGGAGGTCTTTACTAAGGAATCCAAATTTGAAAGGCCACAGAGTAAATGAGAGACAATCTATATGAAAGAGATTAAAGTAACCAAGCTTGAAATAAAAGAGTTAATGAAGGAATTGGATGAAGAGAAGGCAATGGGACCGGATGAAGTCTCAGGCAGAATACTGAAAGAATGTAGGGAAGAACTAGCAAGTCCTATATACAACATCATAAAATGCTCAATAGAAAATGGAACAGTACCAGTAGAATGGAAAAGAGCTGAGGTGGTTCCCATATATAAGAGCGGAAGGAAGGAAGAATCTTTAAATTACAGACTGGTATCACTAACTAGTGTAATGTGCAAGATGTGTGAAAGAGTTATAAAGAAACAATGGATTGAGTTCCTTGAAGACAACAAATTATTATCAAATAGCCAATTTGGTTTTAGAAAAGGGCAGTCGTGTGTAACAAATTTACTGAATTTCTACTCTAGAATAGTTGAGAGTACAAGAGAGAGAGGGATGGGTTGACTGTATTTATTTGGATTTAAAAAAGCGTTTGATAAAGTGCCACATGCAAGATTACTGTGGAAGTTAGAGGAGAAGGGTGGCTTAAAAGAAAGCACATTGAGATGGATGGAAAATTATTTGAGGGGGAGAGAAATAAGGACGGTAGTTAAAAATATGAAGTCCAACTGGAGAGCAGTATGAAGCGGAGTGCCACAGGGGTCAGTATTGGCACCAATACTTTTTCTCATATACATAAACGACATGCCTGGAGAAATGAACAGCTTCATAAATCTGTTTGCGGATGATGCGAAACTGTTCAGAGTTATAAAGCAAAAAGAGGATTGTGAAATACTGCAGGAAGACCTAAATAAGATCTGGGAATGGAGTAAAAAGTGGGAGATGGAATTCAATGTGGACAAAAGCCATGTCATGGAAATGGGAAAGAGTGAAAGACGACCAGTGGGAATCTATAAGATGGGAGATGGAGTAGAACTGGAGAAAGTAAAAAAGGAAAAGGACTTGGGAGTGACAATGGAAGATAACAATGAACCAATAAGCCATATTGATAGAATTTTCAGAGAGACATATAATTTGCTAAGGAATATTGGATTAGCATTTCACTACATGGACAAAGAAATTATAAAGAAATTGATAAGTACTATAATAAGATCCAGATTGGAATATGCAGGAGTAGTGTGGACCCCCATAAAAAGAAACACATAAGGAAGTTGGAGACTACAAAAAATGGCTACAAGAATGGTTCCAGAATTTGAAGGGATGACATATGAGGAGAGACTAAAGGCTATGGATCTACCAACCCTTGAGAGAGGAGATCTGATACAGGTTTATAAATTGATCAACGGAATGAACCAAGTGGATAATGAGAAACTCATCCTGAGAGAAGAATATGACGTTTGAAGCACAAGATCACATAGTTAAAAGCTGAGGAAGGAAAGATGTCTGAGAGATTTTAAAAAATATAGTTTCCCGCAGAGATGTGTTGGGACTTGGAACAGTTTGAGTGAAGTGGTGTCAGCAACGAGTGTGCATAGTTTTAAAGAAAAATTGGATAAGTGTAGATATGGAGATGGGGCCAGGTGAGCATAAAGCCCAGGTAAATACACACACACACACACACACACACACACACACACACACACACACACACACACACACACACACACACACACCGGTAGCTCAGTGGTTAGGCGCTGGCTTCACAAGCCAGAGGACGGGTTCGATTCCCCCGGGTGGAGATATTTGGGTGTGTCTCCTTTGACGTGTAGCCCCTGTTCACCTAGCAGTGAGTAGGTACGGGATGTAAATCGAGGAGTTGTGACCTTGTTGTCCCGGTGTGTGGTGTGTGCCTGGTCTCAGGCCTATCCCAAGATCGGAAATAATGAGCTCTGAGCTCGTTCTGTAGGGTAACGTCTGGCTGTCTCGTCAGAGACTGCAGCAGATCAAACAGTGAACACACACACACACACACACACAATTTGGGTTCAGGACAGGGTGGTCATGTGTATCAAACTTATTAAGCTTCTACTCGAGAGTTATTGCAGGACTTGAAAACAGAGATGGATGGGTAGACACAGTATACCTGGACATTAAAAAGGCTTTTGATAAAGTCCTGCACGGAAGACTTCTTTGGAAACCAGAGTACATAGGACTGCATGGAACCTTGCACGAATGGACAAAAGATTATTTGAAGGATAGAGAAATGAGAACTGTTATCAGAGATATATACTCATCTTGGGGTAAAGTAACTAGCAGAGTGCCACAAGGGCTGCCGTGGTACAGTGGAACCATGCGTGCTTTGGGATCCGAGGGGTCTCCAAGCACACGGGTTCGAATCCTGTCCACGGTCCGAGTGTAGGTTGGCCTTCCTCACTCGGGGCAAGGGTTTCCTAGCGGGTGGGCTTTGAGATAGGGGGTACCCAAAAAAGTATCCCCTTTAGCCCATAAATTCCCGTGAAAAAAAGCCAACATGGTATAAATAAAAAAAATAAAAAATAGAAAAAAAAAAAGGGTAAGTGTTAGCCCCCATTATGTTTCAAGTTTATGTAAACAACATTCACATTGGGATAAACAGTTATATAAATTTATTCGCTAATGGTGCAAAGTTGCTAAGAGTTATCAAAACTAGAGAGGACTGTCTGCTGTTGCAGGAAGATTTAAACAAGATCTATGAATGGAGCAAGAAGTGGAAATTGGAGTTTAATGCCAAGAAATGCCACATAATGGAACTAGGAAAGAGTAAGAGAAGACCAGTATGGAACTATTTGATGGGAGAGGAGCAAATAATGAAAACTAAAGAGGAAAAAGATGTTGGAGTGATCGTACAAGAAAATCTGAGCCCTGATAAACACATAAGCAAGATATTTGGTCTATCATATAAGATGTTGACTAATATAAGAGTGGCATTTCATTACATGGATAGAGATATGATGAAAAAAATTATCACAAGCATGATACGCTCAAGGCTAAAATATGCAGCAGTGTTATGGTCTCTGAGCTCTAAAAAGGATTTTAAAAAATTGGAAAGGTTACAGAAGATTGCTACAAAGATGGTGCCAGAATTAAAGGACCTCACATATGAAGAACAACTGAAGGAAATGGGACTGCCAACTTTACAAGATACAAGAGAACGCGGAGACACAATAACAATGTATAAGATAGTAAATGATATCGAAAAGATAGACAAAGAAGACCTGGTGCTGCTGATGGAAGAAGATAGAAGGACAAGAGGACATGAAAAGATCAGGATGAGGCAGTGTGTGAAGGATATTGGAAAATACAGTTTTCCACACAGAACGGTGGAAAAATTCAATGCATTGGATAATGGAATTGTAACAGCACATAGTGTGCATAACTTTAAAGAAAAACTAGATAAATGGAAATATGGAGACAGGATACTATGAGCCCTTGAATCCTGTACAATACAACTAGGTAAATACACACACACACACACACTTCATCGAATACTATGTCTAATTTTTCACAGAGAAGTAGCTCACCTATAATGAAAAATTAACTTGAAAAGACACATCGTAAAACAATAAAAAAAGAAAGACAATATTGATGAAACCAGGAATTCAGAGTCAACTCATGAAATGCATATAAATGTTGAAAAAGAAGTCATAATCATGAAAATATTCATGTACAAGGCTACACGTGTGATATTTGCCCATCGTTTACAACTTGCACTGAAAAGAACAAAATATGTCAAGTTTGATGATGGAGTAGTTGCTTAATTACAGGAAGCTCAGCAATGAAGACAAAATAAAAAAGTTATATATTTGGCACTCTAACCTTGCTGTGTCTACAACACTTGAGACTGATACCACAATATTTGTTGCTGTTTATGTTTATTTTGAACATATATTACTTTTTACTATAAAAGTAGGTATATTGAATACATAGTATTCAATATATCTATACATAATATTCAATAGAATATTCAATGAAAGATTCATCATTCTGCCCATTTAATTAATGATGCTATATACTATCATGTCGTAATGCTTTCCCATTAAGTACATTTTCCAGAAATGAAAATCACCCATATAGCAAAAGTTTTTTCTGTAGCTGATAAGGTAAAAGTCTCAAATACCAGATTTATTGAGAAATAACAAATATTCAAACATTTGTTGGTAATGACAGTGCAACATATTGATTCCTATGCACCTCAAAGTAAACAAAATTTATGTTTTAATGATGTCCTTTAGCTTGCCAAAGACTATATGTATTATAGTCTTTTCATTGAATCCATTCCTTTGTAAAGTTATCTGTATCTTTGATGAATTCCTTCCACAGAAGGAATATAATAGAAATCCTCATCTTTAACTTTCCATGCTCACAATTTGTATATTCTCTCTCTCTCTCTCTCTCTCTCTCTCTCTCTCTCTCTCTCTCTCTCTCTCTCTCTCTCTCTCTCTCTCATTTGACAAGGTGCTGTCATTGACCTTCAACCCAATCAGTTTCTCAGTGAAGATCCTCCTCTTAACTTTTAGTGGTACACTAAGCAGAACTATTTCTGTAACTGTTGCAACCTTTATTTCTATATAAAGAGGCAATAACTGCCTTCCTCCACTTGTCCACTTTGCCTCTATGCTGGTCCAGTTATGAAAAGCATCAAATCTACTACCACTCCACCTTCATTCTTTAACATTTTCATAGTTATTCTATCATTATCTAAAGCTTTTATTTGCATATTAGTCGAGCTATCACTTTCTCCAACATCTCTTCTCCAATTTCACTTTGCATGACCACTTGTTCTCACCCTGCTTCCATATCCATGCTGGATGTTATTACACTTTTTATTCATTAGATCAGATAATTGTGACCTTTTCCACACACCTTCACCTTTGCCTAACTACTTACAAGAACTCCATCCTCTCTCTTCTTTCTCACATCTCTCCCGCCCCTCTCTCCTCCTTACCTTCCAGAAACTAATTCTTATCCCTAGTAGATTTTTTTTCAGTTACAGCATCTTATTTATACCTTTCCTGTCTATTTTATATATGACCAACTTCTCTCTTTTGTTACTTCTATAATCTTATAAAAAGTAATAGTTTTTTTTTTTTTTTTTTTTTTTTTTTCTTCATTCAGTATGGAGTGCAATCTACATATCCCTTCTAAGTATCAATGTTTTGCTTCACCCATCATTTTCTACCTTCACTTCCAACCCCACTTTTAATTTTTCTCCTTGCTTTCTCTTCTTAGTACATGCTAATATATACTTGTCACTTTCATTAATGGCACTTATATAGATTTGTAATGGTGGTAAATACTATGATCAGAATTTTGCATATAGCTTATATGCAATTCATAGATTTACTACGTTCACTCCATTTACATCACAACACACACTGCAGACATTATTTGAACTTTTATGACCTGTCGTTTCATTGTTGCACTTTCATTCCAAAAAGAAAGTTGTCATTAATATCATCATTACTTTGCATTTTTAGCACCACAGAAAGGTGTTCTTAGATGTAGGCAAATGCTCAGAAGAATCAGTACTCACAAGTCCTTCTATATTGTATAGAGCATTAAGAATTGCTACCAAGAAGTGTAATATTTAAACGAGCTTACAATATAATGCATAGCCTTCTATTTTACTACTTGACTATAAAGAATGTGTTTTCTTTCTTTTCTCTTACAGTTCTTGGGAAGAACTGTAAGACAGTCAACACCATGATCTTAAGTCCTCATGTTCACTTGTTGGGAGAGGATGCAGCCTGCATTGCATACATACGCCTTACCCAGTATATGGACAAGTGAGTTGATCTTTTTCTTAAATATATGTATGTTATTAATCACATGTTTGTACATTGAACATTCTTAACATGAACCTCTTTTACCTCAATACAGACATGGCCAAGCCCACACACAGCAAAGTGAAGAGACCCGAGTATGGCAGCGTCGTGATCATAAATGGCAGTGCATGCACTTCCACCGGTCTGGGTCCCCTCTTCCCCATTTGCACTCGGCACCAAGTAAACTTTGTGTTATTGGAAATCCTGGTTGCCCTAGAGAGATGATAGAGTTCAGGCTGGTATTTCAGCCTTTGTGGAATGTTGTGGGTTTGAAACATATTCAGACTCTCCCAACCATTATTCAGGCCTCAAAACAGCCATCCAACATACAAGAACCAAAGTGCTGCGAGACCTGAAATGGTATAAAAGTAATGGGAAGAACTGTATTATGGAGAACAAGTTGGTGTTCCGCTCCCAAATATTCTGCAAAATGTCATCCTTTTCCCTAGTACTGAATGTACAGGTTAGCATTTGATATGCCAGATTGCACTGGATTATTGATGGTTGCCTATATTTTGAAGATTGAATGTTCCCATTGTATCATTGCTACCAACTATATTAATTGATGTGTGGCATAATTTTAGATTTAACAAACTCTCTTTGTTGGACAATTCTTCAGTGATATGTGCACAATTTATGGCTCATGAAGTTCTCAGATGCTAGGTAGAGAAAGTTCTATGTTATTGAAAATGCTGTAGAAATACATTTCTTCTAAGCATCCTACATTTGCCTGGTAAAAAATCAATTCAGCAAAGCCACAGCCATTTCTATTAGTTAGTACCAATTAGGATATCTATCCATCAACTATGGAAAATTATCCTCCTGAACACTGACTCTACTGTCAGTGTTGAAACTTTCATTATCATCGTCTCTCCATATTTTGTCACTCACCAACTTAAGCTTAAACAGTCATGCAGCAAGTGTTAACTCTATCACTAAAATCCAAATGCATGAACTTTAGAGATTGTAATGTACATTTGTATGCAAATGCTTTTGTTTCATTTGAAAGTATGAAATATATATATATATATATATATATATATATATATATATATATATATATATATATATATATATATATATATATATATATGTGTGTGTGTGTGTGTGTGTGTGTGTGTGTGTGTGTGTGTGTGTGTGTGTGTGTGTTTGTATGTATGTATGTATATATGCACATATACGTACATATAGTGTGTGTGTGTGTGTGTGTGTGTGTGTGTGTGTGTGTGTGTGTGTGTGTGTGTGTGTGTGTGTGTACATCCTGCCAAAAGCCTTTTTTTTAATAAGTGAGCTCCTTAAGAAATATTAACTTTGAGGTTGTAGATAAATACTCTGTATCCTAAACTGTATTACTGTTGAAGCAATTGGTTTCATGTATTTGGATTTTGGTAACTTAAAAGAACATCACTTGTGACAGGGAGTCCCATAGTACCTTTAATTAAGGTAGGTGGACATGATCTTCTGCTTCTTTCAATGCATCTATAAAGCCATTACTTGATGCAGTTTATAATTGCTTATTCATGTGAGACATACTGTCTGTGAAATGTCAAACTCAGTTCTTTTAGGGTTAAACTAAAGTTGATTCTCAGAGGTGTACCAACCCATATCTTTTCATATTTATACTTAGTCGCTTTGTGATTCATACCTGTGGCTGAGAGATGAAGTGCACGTGTGTGGCCTGGTGCTTACAGGGAGTGAGGGCCAGGCGGGCCAAATGACCGGTGTATATCTAGTCATTTGCTTTGCTCTTGACTTTTCTTACATTGATTTTTATCAGACTCTATGGTAAGAATAGTTCCCATGTCATATTTGTGGTTTGTTTGAATTTGTATATTTGTAATGATAAGCCTTTTAAAGAGCTTGAGAGAATGTTTGATATCTTTTTAGATTCCTAAGTGATAGGTCCCGTGTGTCTCTGGTGCCGTGATCTTGTTGTTGCAGCTTGACAGGCGTGTAATATATTTATATCATGCTTTTAAACAGATTTATTAACTTCGATACAAAGTATTCTTTAATTGCTAAGTGTCTTATGGCCTAGACATTAAGACCCTGAAGCTGACTCCAGGCCTCAGTATTGTATATTAGACTGCCAAGTAAGCTGTACCAGGCAGACCACTTCCTATTGGTCTTACACTTGTAAATTTACTGTCAAGTCAATACTTTGCAAATCTCAGACAGCATAAAAAAATATATATAAAAATGAAAAAAAAAAAAAAAATTGATTTGTCATGAAGACTTAGAGTGTAAGTTACACATAGTCTTTTCAATCTCCGAATATCTGTGAAAATGTTTCATGTGTGATAGTTAACATCAACTCTGATCACCTTCCATACATATCTTGATTTTATGCATCAAAACAAAACACTGATCAAAATTCTGGCCTAATAGTTTAAATGTAAACTCAAATAACATGGGTCACATTTAGGACTCCTTAACTTAGATCCAGGATTTCCATTATAATGAATCTGTCATCAGACCTCTGCTGTGTGCACAGAGTCTTATTTCCTGGATATAGAGCTTGGGTCCTGGACTGCTGCATATAATGCATGTTACTGTAAGCCAAACCTGTTGGTGTCTTCTCATGTTCAACACTGTCCTGTCGTCACTGCTGCCACTACTGCTGCTGCTGAAACTGCTGTAGCTGTTGCTACTACCATATGTGGAAGGTAAGAGGCAAAACCAGCACAGCAACCAGCCAAGCAGGGTCTGTAGTGGAACTCCAGCCACTGCCCTGCTATTGTTATGCTTGTGATTGGTCATCCTTTGCGCCTGGTTGTGTGATTTTGCTCAAGTATTGATTGGCAGCCAAATTGTATGAGGACAAAACTGGTGTAAGAGATCATTCTGTCTCAATATTTGGGCATAAGTGAATTGAGCGCAAGTTATGGTACTATAATGGTGTACAAGATTACCAATACTTTTTATTCAATGTCATATTTGATGGTTTACATAAAAAGTATGTTGTATTGTTGCCTGCAGTTTTCTGTACCATTTTCCACCCTGCCTTTTCCTAAGCCTGCTTCATGTATTTATCTTTAAGACTTAGAGAAGTTTTATTACTATTTATTTGATTATTTATTTACTTATTATTATTTTTTTTATTGTAGGTAGACTTTTATTGTTTAATCTACTCAAGAGCTTTGTGAAAGGCAGGCTTGCATGTCCTCAAGTGTGAGGTTGAAGGGTAACCCTAGAAGTGGCCGTCCTCTAATCGTCCCAAATTCTTAGAGCCTATGAGGTGAGATGTAGTTATTTAAGAATAGACACTTTGTAAAGTAACTGCATGTAAAGGAAATCTCATCTGGTGGCTAAGAGTTTGGGAACCTTGAAATGGATATACTCATGGGACAGGACATGGTTGTTGGCTACCCTCCAGCTATTTCTTAATTTTTTCATATAGATTTTTGATCTAAGATGAACTATTTTAAGACGTTAACAAGATCACATGTGTTGTGTAGTCAATGTATTCAAGCAAAGAATGTTTAACTCCATCGAATTTCCCTATAATATATCACAAATTGGATTCATCTAAACATTTAATTGCCATTACAAATTTATAACATGCTGTTATGTGTGTCATTTGTGCTTTATCATTTTCCCTTTGAAATTCAGAGGAAATGAGAGACTTTCATGGAAATAAATTCTGAAATGTTATTTTGTTTTGAATCTTTAAATCCACTTAGTAGCTGTGTGTGTAATTCACTGTTTGATCTGCTGCAGTCTCTGACGAGACAGCCAGACGTTACCCTACAGAACGAGCTCAGAGCTCATTATTTCCGATCTTCGGATAGGCCTGAGACCAGGCACACACAACACACCGGGACAACAAGGTCACAACTCCTCGATTTACATCCCGTACCTACTCACTGCTAGGTGAACAGGGGGTACACGTCAAAGGAGACACACCCAAATATCTCCAACCGGCCGGGGAATCGAACCCCGGTCCTCTAGCTTGTGAAGCCAGCGCTCTAACCACCACTGAGCTACTGGGCCGTGTGTGTGTGTGTGTGTGTATTTATCTAGTTGTATTTACCTAGTTGTAGTTTTACAGGGCCTGGGCTTTACACTCGTGTGGCCTCGTCTCCATATCTACACTTATCCAATTTTTTTTTAAACCATACACACTCTTTACTGACACCACTTCCTCACTCAAACTGTTCCAAGTCTCAACACATCTTTGCGGGAAACTATATTTTTTAATATCTCTCAGACATCTTCCCTTCCTCAGTTTTTTACTATGCAATCTTGTGCTTCTAATGTCATATTCTTCTCTCAGGATCAGTTTCTCATTATCCACTTGATCCATTCAGTTAATCAATTTATAAACTTGTATCAGATCCCCTCTCTCCCTTCTCTGTTCTAGGGTTGGTAGATCCATAGCCTTTAGTCATCCCTTCAAATTCTGGAACCATTCTTGTAGCCATTTTTTGTAGTCTCTCCAACTTCCTTATGTGTTTCTTTTTATGGGGGGTCCACACAACTCCTGCATATTCCAATCTGGGTCTTATTATAGTACTTATCAATTTCTTCATCATTTCTTGTCCATGTAGGGAAATGCTAATCCAATATTCCTTAGCAAATTGTCTCTGAATATTTTATCAATATGGCTTACCGGTTGATTGTTTACTGCCATCATCACTCCTAAGTCCTTTTCCTTTTTTAGTTTTTCTAGTTATATTCCATCTCCCATCTTATAGATTGCCACTGGCCTTCTTTCACTCTTTCCCATTTCCATGACGTGGCTTTTGTCCACGTTGAATTCCATCTCCCAATTTTCACTCCATTTCCAGATCTTGTTTAAGTCTTCCTGCAGTATTTCACAATCCTCTTTTTACTTTATAACTCTGCACAGTTTCGCATCGTCCGCAAACAGATTTATGTAGCTGTTCACTCCCTCTGGCATGTCGTTTATATATATGAGAAAAGTATTGGCGCCAATACTGACCCCTGCTACACTCCACTTTCTACTGCTCTCCACTTAGACTTCATATCTTTAACTACCGTCCTTATTTCTCTCCCCCTCAAATAATTTTTCATCCATCTCAATGTGCTTCCTTTTAAGCCACCCTTCTCCCCTATCTTTCACAGTAATCTTTCATGTGGCATTTTATCAAACACCTTTTTAAATCCAAATAAATACAGTCAATCCATCCCTCTCTCTCTTGTACTCTATCAACCATTCTATAGTAGAAACTCAGTAAATTTGTTACACACAACTGCCCTTTTCTAAAACCAAATTGGCTATTTGATAATAATTTGATGTCTTCAAGAAACTCGATCCAGTGTTTCTTTATTACTCTTTCACACATCTTGCATATTACACTAGTTAGTGATACCGGTCTGTAATTTAAAGGTTCTTCCTTCCTTCCTTTTTTATATATGAGAATCACCTCGGCTCTTTTCCATTCTACTGGTACTGTTCCATTTTCTATTGAGCATTTTATGATGTTGTATATAGGACTTGCTAGTTCTTCCCTATATTCTTTCAGTATTCTGCCTGAGAAAGTCTCAGGTCCCATTGCCTTTTCTTCATCCAGTTCCTTCATTAACTCTTTTATTTCAAGCTTGGTTACTTGAATCTCTTTCATATAGATTGTCTCTCTATTACTCTGTGGCCTCTCAAATTTGGATTCCTTAGTAAAGACCTCCTGGAACTTGTTATTTAACAGTTCTACCATACTTTTTGGGTCTTCCACCATCCCATTTTCTCCTTTTAACCTTTCTATTGTTTTTTTTTTTTTTTCTTTTTGATGAATCTGTAGAACAATTTTGGTTGCTCCTTGCATTTATCGACAATGTCCTTTTCATAGATCCTCTCCTCCTTCCTCACTTTAACATATTCATTTCTCGCTATCTTGAAGTTTACCTTATTTACTGCATTTCTATTTCTCGTCCACCTTTTCCATCCATCTCTTCTCCTTTGCCCTGTGTTGAACAAATCTTTCTTTCCTTCTTCCTTAGGTCTATATTTTAGGACATATTCCCTGACTCCTGTTTTGTATATTTCTAAAAATAAGTTATATTTCTCTTGCACCCCTCAGAGTTTTCCATCTTCTTCCAGTTAGCAAATTTGAAATAGTTCTTGAGATTCTCAATATCAGCCTTTCTGTAATTTAATCAGTCTCCTTTGTATGATTCGTCTCTATTTTCTTTTCCCTCTTCTATATCCATTTCTAATATTACATGATCACTCTTTTGCAATGGGCAATTATATCTTATATCATCATTCATTTGTATACCCCTTATAAAAACCAGGTTTAATCTCACCAGCTCATCGTTTCCTCTGAATCTTGTGTTTTCCTTTACTTTTTGGTCCATCATATTATCTATCATTAGGTTTAGGAATCTTTCTCCCCAAGCTTCTTCCCCCATACCACTTTCATAATTTTCCCAGTCCACTTCTTTACAGTTGAAATCTCCTACTAATAACACTTTTCTCCTTTCTTTAATTACTCTCATTAGACTCTTTATAGTGTCATCTATAATGTCTTTATATTCTTGGTTGGTCCATGCATTTGTTTTTGGTGGCACGTATGTTACAATGATTGTTAACTCTTTTTTTATTAATATGCATCTTAATATACAGTACGTCTGCTTTTCCTTCCCCATATTCCACATGGTTTACCACCATCTCTTTCCTTATCATTATCATGACTCCTCCTCCTCCTTTACCCCCTCTGTGTTTCCTGCATACATTATATCTATTATATATGTCTATTTTGATTGCCTCATTTAGTTTTTTTTCAGCCAGGCATACAATATCTGTTTTTTCTTTCTTTATGTAATCTTTTAGTTCTAATTTACTTGACAGAACCCTATCTATGTTCATATACATAATTTTTAGTTTCTTGCCCTTATCACTTTTAGTTACACTTGCTCCACTGTTGCCTCTTCCTTCTCTCTTATATACCATTTTTGTATCCTGTCTCCTAGAATTCTACGAAAAAATGCCTTTTTCTCCTCCTCTGACCTTTCATTATTTTTTTTCCCTTACTGCTGCCGTCAGTTCGTTGTACGTATCTCTTCCTTGCAGCCTTTTGTTTCTCCGAGTTTTGTTGTTCTATATAATATCTCTTCTGTTGCTGCTTGTGATTTTAGTAGTATCTTAATTGGTCTTGTCCCATCTTGATAAGGTCCCATTCTGTGTATTTCCTCCACTTCCTCCTCTAGGTTCTGCCTATCTTCATCATTTAGATTTTTTAGTAAGTCTTTAACTGACTTCATTTCCTCTTTTTTCCTTCTTGGTCTATATTTTACATTTTTTTTTCTTTTAGTCCAGATATGATTATACTCTTTTTTTCTGCAATTTCATAACATAACATAACATAACATAAATAATAGGATAACAAAGGGCCACCAGGGCCCATCTAGGTTATCCTGTTTCAGTCGCACAGCGACCTCGTCATCAGTACTTAAAGATACACTTACAAGTACACAATACATTATATACTAATTCTAAATATTTGGCCCATTAACAGGGCTAAGTCCTACAGGGCTAAGTCCTCTACAATCTGTGATCCCCATACATGGGGATCATGTCTTGTTTAACTATAGTAAATTTCTTATAAAAACTATCATGCAGCGCTATACATGATTATAAATCTAAGAAATTTAAGTGCTTATCTAATCTGTTTTTAAACATTGTCAAACTAGTGCTATTTACAACCGTCTCTGGCAATGCATTCCAGAAGTCTACCACCCTATGACTAAAGAAATATTTTCTTATATCTAACCTGCAGCCTTGCTTTCTAATCTTCCTGCCATGATTTCTAGTCCTATTTCCCTCCTCTAAGGTAAAGAAAGATCTCACATCTATGTAGTTTGTATCTGAGAACATTTTAAATAACTCTATCATATCCCTCTTATACATCTCCTCTCAAATGAAAACATGTTTAATTCCTTTAATCTATCTCTATACTCCAGGCGCTTTAATGCTGGTATCATCCTAGTTGCTCTTCTCTGAACTGCTTCTAACATGTTGATATCCTGCCTATAATGGGGTGACCAGGCCTGTATGCAATACTCTAAATGGGGCCTAACATAGGAATTATATAAGCTACGCACCACTTCCTTACTTTTATAACTAACATTTCTATTTATAAAACCCAGGATCCTATTTGCCCTATTTCTTGCTTCTAAACATTGCTTTGAAAATTTCATAGTCCTGTCTATCACTACTCCTAAATCCTTTCCTTCCTCTACTGCCTCTAGCCAACATCCCTCCATCTCATAGCTAAAGTTTGTGTTGTCTTTACCTAAATGCATAACCTGACACTTTTAGAATTAAACTCCATCTGCCACCTGTCTGCCCATGCTATCAGCCTGTCCAGGTCTCGTTGTATTCTGTAATTGTCCTTTTCACCCTGTACTGCACATGCTATCTTAGTATCATCTGCAAACTTTGATACTTTGCTACTAATTCCTATATCTAAATCGTTAATGTACACCAAGAAAAGAAGAGGTCCTAGCACTGATCCTTGGGTACCCACTAACCACTTCCTTCCACTCAGACATTGCCCCATTTAATACTACTCTCTGTTTCCTATCAGAAAGCCATTCACTAATCCAATCAACTAACCTACCCCCTATCCCATGTAGTCTCAATTTGTACACTAGCCTCCTATGCGGTACCTTATCAAACGCCTTGCTAAAATCTAGATATATAACATCTATGCTATTTCCATCATCTAACTCCTTGGTAATATATTCTAAGATATCGAGCAAATTTGTAAGACAGGACCTCCCTGATCTAAAGCCATGTTGGGTATCTCTAATTAATCTATTCTCATTTAAATGCTCCCAAATACTACCCTTAATGATTTTCTCTAGTATCTTACATACTATACTAGTTAAACTGATCGGTCTATAATTATTCGCATCATCCTTCCTACCTTTTTTAAATATTGGAGTAACATTAGCTAACTTCCAGTCCTGAGGTATCTCAGCAAACCTAAGTGATCTTTCAAAGATTAACTTAAGTGCTTCAGAAATACTGTCTACACCCTCCCTAAGTACTCTGGCATGTAGCTCATCAGGACCACTAGCTTTCCTATCGTCTAGTTCAAGAATAAATTTCCTAATAATTCCCGGTTTTATATCAATATTTTCTAAAGCTCTTAAACTACTCATTGCACTGTTTGTAACAGGATTTCCTATTCTTTCCCTAGTAAATACTGAAGAAAATTGTTCATTCAATAATTCTACTATGTCTTCATTTTGATCCACTACTACACCATCTTTTCTGAGTGGTCCAATCCTATCCTTATTTCTTTTATCACTGACCTTGTAATAACTATATAATTTTTGGGATCTTTACTCCCAGCTCTAGCTAGTTTTATCTCTGCCTGCCTTTTACTTTTTTATAACCTTACTCAAATCATCCCTGACCTGTCTGTACCTAATCAAATCTACATCTTCCCAACTTTTCTGCAATTCTCTATATGCCCTCTTCTTCTCTCTGATCTGTCTACCTATCTCGTGAGTCCACCATAATGGCTTCCTGTTTCTCTGCCTTATATCTTTGTAAGGGATACACTGCATCACTATACCCTTTACTACAACCTTAAAAATATCCCACATCTCCTGTGCAGTTTTATTTCCAAAACTATCTTCCCAGTTTACCTCTCCTAATAACTGACGTAACCTACCATAATTGCCTTTCTGATAGTTTGGGACTCTAGTCTTATTCACTATATTATCCCTACTGGAATTAATGATAAATCTAATTATATGATGGTCACTGTTTGCTAAAGTCTCTCCTACCTCAACTTCCTTTAAACAATGCTCAATATTTGTTAGTACTATGTCTAAAACCTTCCTCCCCCTAGTAGGTTTATCTACCATCTGCACTAAATAGTTATCCTGAAAACTTTCCATAAACTTATTTTCACTAGCATCTCCTACCATCCTCTCCCAGTTTACTGACTTAAGATTAAAATCCCTAAGATAATTGTCTGACTAGTACACCCCTATTTATCTCATCTACCATAAGGTTGTCTACATCTGCTGACTGGTTAGGTGGTCTATAAATAAGCTCCTACTCTAATAACCTTACTTTTGTTTACTCTAATATCCAGCCATAAGGACTCTACTCTGTTATCTACCTTAATACCATTAACCTGACTGGAAATGAAGGAATTTTTCACATAAATAACTACTCCTCCACCTATCCTACCAATTCTCTGGTGTAAATACATAATGTATCCATCTACTTCATATTCTTTCCTATTTTCCCTAAGTTTTCCTCATTAACCCATGCCTCTGTGACACATACAACATCTAAGTCCTCCTCAACTATATAACTAGATAACTCGTCCTTCTTGTTCCTAAGACTCCTGGCATTTACATAAAAACATTTAAGTCCTGCTACCTTCTTAGATGCTGTCTCCTTATTTGGAATCCTAATCTTATTCTCTCCTATTTTCCTTACTAGGTTTTCCTTTTCCTTAAGGACTCCTATCATTTTGTTTCCCATATTCTCGCCTCTTTCTTTTAGTTGTTCTTGAATCACCTCATGTAAGTTATCCTTGTCTTTCTGATCTTGTACTCTCCATACCTGTACTTCTTTTTAATCACGTCTTCTACTTTTTCCTCTTCTTTGCTAACTAGATCTTTCAGGTCCTCTTTTTCTTTCTCTACTTTAACGAATCTTTCATCCATATGTTTCTTATATTTGTCTAGTTCTTTTCTCAGTTCCGCTTTCTCTACTCTTAACCTAGCTTCACTTTCTTCCACTTTTTTTTTTTTATCCTTTCTTTCAAGTTCAGAAACTCTTTCTCCTGCTCATCGTTCTCTTTACTTATCATACTCTCTCTTATCCAGTTGTCTAATTTTTTCTCCCAAATTAAAACTCGCCTATAGAGGGCGGTACTTGTCTCATCGAATCCTCCGAATGTTGCCTCTCCTCATCACCTCTCCCTCATCATCATAATCATCCTTTTCTTGTACTCCTTCCCTATTCTCATACCTGCTTATGGGTGTAAGCTCTTTCTGATTCATGGTGCCTTTTAATGTAGTTTCTGGAAACTACTACCACACGTCACACATTTGTCCAGGCCTCTGTAAACACACAACCTCTGGTATTGAGATCAGTTGATCGCGAGGAGCGTTGGTCCGCGTGTTCGACCTTGTCTCAACCACGTGTGTGTGTGTGTGTGTGTTTACGTGGTTGTATTACAGGGTTCAAGTGGGTTCATAATGACCTGTTTCCATATTTAGTTTTATCTGCCTTTTCCTGATTATAACTTTTTCTGATCTTATTAGAGTGTCCTCTTGTCTGTCTATCTCCATCTTCAATGTGTGATACAAGGTTTTGTCTATCCATCTCTTCCATATGGTTCACTATTTTGTACATTGTTATTAGATCTCCTCTCTCCTGTCTATCCTTCAAAGTTGGTAGTTCTATTTCCTTCAGTATATATTCATAGGAAAGGTCCTTTATTTCTGGCACCATTTTTGTGGCTGTCCTTTGGATTTTTTCTAGTTTCCTGATGTCCTTTTGCATATTTGGCGACATCACTGCTACATATTCAAGTCTAGGTCTTATCATTGTTGTTATAATCTTTTTCATCATACTCTTGTCCATGTAGTTAAATGTCACCCTGATGTTTGATAATGTCTTGTATGTTGAAGCAAACAACCCATTTTATGTGTCTTTCTAGGACCAGTGTCTTGAATAATCACTCCCAGGTCTTTCTCTTTCTTCTTTTTCATTAGATCTTCTACTATTTTGTATTCCCAAGAAGGTCTTCTATTACTTTCATCCATTTCCATCGCATGGCATTTTTTGACATTAAATTCTTATTTCCACGTCTAGCTTCATTCCCAAATATTATCAATATCTGTATGCAATTCCATACAATCCTCATTGTTGCTCATTACTCTCAAGAGTTTCGCATCACTGGCAAACAAATTTATGTAGCTACTCAGGTTCTCTTACATATCGCTAATATATAGAAAACAAATTATTGGTGCCACCCCTGCTCCTTGTGGTACGCCACTAGTTAATGTGCTCCAATTTGATGGAACGTCTCTTATCACTGTATTAATTTTTTTTCTGTCAAGTAGTTCCTCATCCAGCTTAAGATACTTCCCTGTACTCCTCCTATATGTTCTATTTTCCATAGGAGTTTTCTATGTGGTACTCTGTCAAAACCTTTTTAAATATCTAAATACACTGTGTCCATCCATCCATCTCTCCCTCGTACCTCATCTGTTGTCCGTGTATAGAAACTGTAGATTTGTTACACATGATCTTCCTTTTCTAAATCCAAATTGGGAGTTATTTATGATTTCATTTTCCTCCAGATAATAGTAATTTTTCTCTAATCACAATTTCACACACCTTTCCCACAACACTAGTCAATGACACAGGTCTATAATTCAAGGCCTCATTTCTTTTCTCTCCGTTGCATGTTGGGGCTATATTTGCTCTTTTCCATTTCCTTGGTACTTTCCCTTCTGTTAATGAGCTGTTGGTCATATCCCAAACTTGTTCTGCACATTTTCTCAGTGTCCATCCTGACACTCCATCTGACCCCATTGCTTTTCTTACACCAACCTTTTCAAGTAATTTACTAATTTTTTGTTAATGCATCACAACATTTAGTAACCCTTCCTGCGTCATTTCGTTCTATGAAATCTCCTACATTAAATATTGATCTAAAGCTCTCATTCATCAGTTCACTCATTTATTCCGTTGTTTCGTATACCCTGTTTCTCTTGATTAACTTAGTGATGGTCTCTCAGTTCGTCATTTTTCCATTTATTTAATTGTAGAATAGCTTGGGTTCCTCTCCACATATTTTTACAACATCCCTTTCAAACTTTCTCTCCTCTCTCCTTATTCTAATACAGTGCAGACTCAATACTCAAACGTCTAAATAGTTGAACTTTTCAACAATAACGCAAAAGTTCGATTTAATACTCGAAAAGAAGAGCTGATAGTCGAACGTCCACAGTCCACACACGTGGTTTTAAACAAAGGCTCCCTGGCCTCTCCCTCCCCGCTCTCCGCCAGTTGTGCTGCTGTGGTCATCAGAATAAATTTCTTGTTCATTCTGTCAATAGTTTTTTTTTTTTCATTTATAATCTTACATTAACACCAAAGGCTTATTAGTGGTGAAAATATCTAGTAATCAAATGGCCACACATTTGATTGTATGTATACAAACCACTGTCCTCTCCCGTCTCGCAGCGGTCACTGTCCTGTTCTGATACCGTATTACTAGTAATACCAGTATTATGATATACCGGGTACCGGTGCACATCCCTACTATTCCCTAGTCCTAAAATAAAAAAAATAAAATAAAAAAAAAGATGCGCATCCCTACTATTCCCTAGTCCTGCCGCAGTCTTGAGAAAACAATATTCTTCTGCGTTCAGTCGGTAGTATTAATTTAGAAACTTACAATGGCACCAAAGAGGCTTATTAGTGGTGAAAATAAGGAATCTGGTGAAAGTGAAAGTGTTAGTGAGCCACAGCCCTCCACTAGTGGATTCACAGGAATCACACCAGGAAAAATGTTACAAAGACATTTTCATCTAAACTGGTCCTCCGACGACCTCCATTCTCCCCTCACCCTTCTCCCCTCCTCTTCTACGTTATCCATCACCAGCCTTCGTTTACGGTATGTGCAAATAAAAAAAATAATAATAATAGATTGAAATTTTTATAAACTTCAGCAGGTTTTACTAAGATTACTAAGATTTACTAAGGTTAGAACGAATTACCTAATTTATAGGTATCGATAGTCGAACTTTTTTATTTATTTATTTATTTATTTTTTATGTAGGGGAGAAGGCCAGCCAAGGACAAAAGTGTTTAAAAAAAAGGTATAATTATACTTTATGCCCATACTCTCCCCTAATCCCACCAACAAGCTTGGGGACATGTGGGAATGTGATGTTTCGGGTGAGGAACATGAGGTGCGTTGAAAATGCGTATTATAATGGGGAAAAATTCTCATTAAAAAGTATACGGAATTTTCACTACAATGGTTATGGCCACCCTTAAGTTGTTTTTCTTACTATTTACAACATTTTCAGTAAGTACACTACTTGCTGCAAATGAATAATGACGGGAATGTGCGGTGTTGGCGAGTTTTCTCTTAAGTTCAGGAAGCTGCGGCGAGCCACGGAGCTCCACCACACTCGGAAATGAGTAGTACACTGACTTGCATTTGTTTATAGCTGGGTTGTGTGGGTAACTGCTGAATAGGATTCGTATCAACGAGTATAAATACTATGAGAGGAAAGCTCGCTAGTGTTCATGAGTAACTGAGGCGTGCGCCTTGTGGTTGCCAGTTAGCTTATTTCACACCAACGCCACCTATGATCGAATGCAAACCGCGTGCTTTGAAACTCGTCTCACTGCCTGGTTGTGGTATTTCATATCGTATGGTTATCTGAACTACTGATTGTTACTGATTGATGACATGCTCACCACATATATTGACTTCCAACTCTGCTTAATTAAGTACCGCTACTCCTAATAACTCTTCTTTCTGCTATTAGAGGTTATTGTAGGCATGTATATATTATATATTTAACAAATAGTAGGAGAAAAAATAACCAGCAAGACTATGAGGGAATAACAAATTTTTAGGTGCATATGATAGTATATGGAAATCCTATTCTCACTGTATAAACAATTGCTCATTATTCCAAGTAAAGAAAATGTTCACTTCATACAAAGGCTTATTATAAGATCAGTAAAGAAGTAAAAATATCTAATATACACATAGCCAAAGGTACATACACAGTATGTGTGTATGTACCTTTCTTTTATGTGTTGAATCAAGACATAATAAAGGTAGCAGAAAAAAAAACTGGTTTATTTATTTATTTTTTTTATTTCATGTTTAGTATCTAAATATGATATTCAAACAATAATGAATACTTAAATGTAATAATCATGCTGTGTCTCATCATAATTGTTGTTATCATTGTTTTTAAAATGTTGAAGAGAAAACTATAAGTCAGGGTACTCCAGAGTCTCAATCCTAATGATGAAAACTGTAAGGGAAACTGTCTTACATGATAAAGGTGTTAACCTGAGGAAAGACACAAACAATAAGAAAAGGCTCTGAGAAAATAATAACAAGGTGGGAGAGCCAACTGAAATGTGTCTTAACCCTTCTCTTCCAAAGGAATTACTTTGAAAAAAAAAAGACGTAGTTAAAAAAAAAAAAAAAAAAAAAATATATATATATATATATATATATATATATATATATATATATATATATATATATATATATATATATGTGTGTGTGTGTGTGTGTGTGTGTGTGTGTGTGTGTGTGTTTGACATGAGTCACACACTTTTCATTTCAAACTACACCAAATGTCATGAATTGAAGATAATCAATAACATTAATAATGAAATACAAGTAAAGTATGAATAAATACCTGTTCAATAAAATTAAGTTCCTTAGTTAAGCATCACTTTAGTTCTGCATTTTCTTTTTTTTAACATCTTCTCTACTCTAAAGACACTCAAGGCAGTTAAACCCTATGGAAATTAACATTCATCAAAAATATAGGCAGAGTGTGTGTGTGCAACACCTAAGCTTACCTTTGTGTTTTTCTAATCTTACACCAGTCTCACAATGCTTTTGTTTACCTCATCTGATAAAACTACTGATCACTAGCAATTGGAACACCCACTATAGCTGGGGAAAAATAATAAAAAACTTGATAGAAATTTTTTTATATATTTATCCATTTGTTGGCGGGTGAAAGAAGCCCCATGTAGATAGTTTATAAGGCAATACTGTGAATTTCCCTCTAAACGTGACACCTTTCCCTCCTCGGAGTCGTTCTTTCCCATTCTCCTAACATGAACAATGAGATACTGGTACACACCTCACAAAACAAATAACAGGGATTTAAGTTTATTTTTATATCACTTTGCAGCATAGTACAGTACCACTGTTCCTCCTTTGGTAAATGATGGAGTGATAGGTGTTGATGTGTGCCTTTGTTTGAGTGGCACAGGATACACGTCGGCCCTCGTGAAATCTTCATTTCTTATAATTGCTGCAATATGTGGTATAATTCTAGTTTCTGCCCATACTCCCCCCTCCAGCCCCCAACAAGCTTGGGGACAGGTGGGAATGCGGGGTTATGTGTGGGGTACATGAAATGCGTCGGAAATGCGTATTTTTGCGTAAAATGGAAAAAAAAAATTCCCATTAAAAAGTCTACGTGATTTTCATTACAAGTTTCATAACGTTGATGAAGCCAACAACAAGCCACGGAGCTCCATCACACTCGGAAATAAGCAGTACACTGACTTGCATTTGTTTATTGCTGGGGTTTGTGGGTAACTAGTGAATAGGATTCTTATTGTGTCTATAGTTCTTTTGTCCAATGACGTGCCACCACCTCTTAACACCACAAGCTGCGCCAATGGGGATTTGCTATATGTATTCGAAGGCGGGGCACAGCTGGGCAGACAGGTGCACAGAGATCTGTGTGCGCAGTTGAGCTATGGCCACCAGTGACATTAGTTGTAAAGGTTGCGAATTTGATTACTGGGAAATCATCGCTCCTGCGATGCAAGTCAGTGTACAATCGAGAAGAGGACCAGCCAGGACCTTCATCCTTTCGTTAAGAGGTAGGGCATACTGTGTGAAGCTATAAGAGAACCGTTGTGAGGGGAGGGAAGCTGCCCCAAAGCAAGGATACGGTAGGTTAGGTTTATGTTAGGGTTAGGTTAGTGTTGGGGTGGGGTCCGGGGGCGCAGCCCCCCTGGCTAGGTTTGGTTACGTTAGGTTAGGTTTATGTTAGGGTTAGGTTAGTGTTTATGTTAGGGGGTTAGTGTTGTGGGGGCACAGCCCGCCGGTTAGGTTAGGTTACGTTAGGTTAGTTTTTATTCCTTAGATCTTTTTGGATCGCCATATCTCGCCTCTTTTGGCTCCCCCCCTAAAACCCCGATTCCCCACGTGGCCCCAAGCTTGTTGGGGGAAGGGGTAATAGAAAAGAATATGTAAGGAGTTGCTGTTCTATAGATTTACCGAATTACCGAAATTAGTAAAATTAGGAAACTTGTAATGAAAATTCCGTAGACTTTTTAATGGGAATTTTTTCCATTTTACGCAAAAAATACACATTTCCAACGCATTTTATGTACCCCACCCAAAACCCCGCATTCCCACCTGTCCCCAAGTTTGTTGGGGGGTGGAAGAGGGAGTATGGGCAGAAACTAGAATTTTACCCAATATGTTGTTAAGGACTTGAAAGGGATGTTGTTGTTGTTGTCAGGGCCGCGAAGATCTTTAAATCCTTATGAGCCCTGGAGTAGTCCTGTGTGGATATCACAGGCGCGATAGCTGGCCGGTCTTCCTCAAGAAGGCACAGGTAAGGCGAAGGACAGCAGATTGCCGGGAGGGATGGACACCTGAGGCCGCCAGGAGGGCAAGCAGGTCGATGCCCAGAGCAGAGAGCCAAGAACGTAATGCAGTGCAGTGGGGGTGGAAGCGTGGGCAGTAGAGCAGGAAATGCTCAATGGTCTCAGGAATAGTCCTACACCAAGGGCAGATGGAATCAGGAGACAGACGTAGGCAGTACAAGTGTGCGGCGAGTGTTGTATGTCCCACGCGGATGAGGACGATGGCGACCACTTGCAAGGGATGAGCAGCAGGAAGAGCTGATATTAAAGTGATCAGTAATACAAATATTTACTGAAAGTTTAAAACACTACATTACATTTTCGATTTGAAAACATATGTTTACATTTATCAGTTTCGTATACTACCACATATGTCATGTAGGAAGAGAAAATTAAATATTTCAGGGATCTCAAGTCGAAAGTAAGCGACGACGAGTCCCTCTAGGAGGGAATGAAAACACTACTATACTTGCCATCCAATCTAACTTAATGACGCAGTATTTTCAAGCTTTCCTCTCATAGTTATATATACTCGTTGATTCGTATTGTGTCTATAGTTCTTTTGTCCAATGACGTGCCACCACCTCTTAACACCCCGAGCTGTGCCAATGGGAATTTGCTATATGTATTCGTAGGCGGGGCACAGCTGATTAAGACGTCACGCACAGTGCGGGTCGCTTGTGTTTTGGTGGTGCGGTCAAAGACTATATAAATAAACAAGACTGGAAAGCGTCAATTTACCGTGTAGCCTAGGGAAACTGGCAACTCTTCTTGTTTGCGGTTCACTCACGCGATGGCGCTGCTGTTGCAGCTTAAGATCAAGATCAGCACCGTTGATCCGTCTGCATGTTTACATGTGTCAACACTCAAACAAGTGGGCCCACAGCAGTGACAGGTACACGCCGCATGTTCTCAAGAAATCCGCAAAAATGAACACTAGAGTGGGGCATCCATGTGTTATTTGTTGCAGGACAAAGGGCACCCACCCACACTTGTGTGGATCGTAGTATACTTGATTTGGTTGAGACCTGTACAAATCAGTATAAACCTTCATGATATTTGTTTGCTTATGCTTGCCTGCTTCTGCTATATTTGTAACAGTTTCCATTCTAAAATCTAGGCCTGTTGTTTTGGTAATTGTTTATGTTTATAATTTCCAGTGAACTTATTAACTTACTTAGATATGTGCTTTTCCTTTCATGAGAATTCCAGATTTCTGGATAACACTTAAAAAAATTCATTGCACTCAAAATTGGCAAATAAATAAAAAATATGACTTACAAAAACATTGTGTTTGTATTTACCATTAATATGCAGAAGTAATCCATGTGTAGAGCACCAAACAGTAATCCATGTACAGGTACAGTATGTACGCATATTACTTTCTTACTGTGCAGTACCCAACGCCAACAAAAAACACCAAACACAACAGTTACAAAACACAGGAATATTACATATTTTCAGCATACTGTTTTATCTCTTTTCAGTACATAAAGTATGCATATCAAACACTGTTCTGTATTTCCATATAAATGAAAGAAAATGAAGAATTCAACTACAAAAAACATACTCTGTGAAACTTTAATTTTTTTTTCCTGATTTTAATTGTTATTTTTTTGGCCTTAAAAATCTGGATTTCTGGCCTTTTGAGAGTATTAAGAGCCGAATTAATGGAGTTTGTATGTATGTATGTATATATATATATATATATATATATATATATATATATATATATATATATATATATATATATATATATATATATATATATGTAATTTGGCTTATTTGAACCAATTTGAAAATATGTAACTAAGTAGGTGACATGTAATTTACCAAAGTACATTATAAATAAAGAAAGTACACACACACACACACACACACACACACACACACACACACACACACAGTACAGTACATATTTACTTCATCCACCTGAGACCCCGTTCAAGCTCCCTTGTATCCAACTTGAGTTATAAGTATATCATAGAGATATATGTATATTGTACATGTGCGATAACTATTTATAATTAGTGAGGCGACACACACACGTGTGTGTGTGTGTGTGTCACTGTTTGATCTGCTGCAGTCTCTAACGAGACAGCCAGACGTTGCCCATTACGGTGCGATCTGAGAGCTCATTATGTGTGTGTGTGTGTGTGTGTTTCACTGTTTGGTCTGCTGCAGTCTCTGACGAGACAGCCAGACGTTACCCTACGGAACGAGCTCAGAGCTCATTATTTCCGATCTTCGGATAGGCCTGAGACCAGGCACACACCACACACCGGGACAACAAGGTCACAACTCCTCGATTTACATCCCGTACCTACTCACTGCTAGGTGAACAGGGGCTACACGTGGAAGGAGAGACACCCAAATATCTCCACCCGGCCGGGGAATCGAACCCCGGTCCTCTGGCTTGTGAAGCCAGCGCTCTAACCACTGAGCTACCGTGTGTGTGTGTGTGTGTGTGTGTGTGTCGACTCCCTAATTATATATAGTTATCGCACATGTACAATATACATAATATATCTATGATATACTTATAACTCAAGTTGGATACAAGGGAGCTTGAACGGGGTCACAGGTGGATGAAGTAAATATGTACTGTACTACAGTACATTATTGGTAGTGTGTGTGTGTGTGTGTGTGTGTGTAGGAAGGAACTCAAAGCGATTATTCAAATCGTGGCGCTGTTTGTTTACAAAGGCGTTAGTTTGCGGTTCACTCAATGGATGGCGCTGTTATCCACTATTCTAGCGGTATCTGGCATCTTTAAAGGCGACACGAATTTCTTATGGTGAATGGCAATCTTTCTAGTCTTGTTTTATTATCTATAGTCTTTGGTGCGGTGTCCACTGTGGGGGGGGGGAGTTACATTTTGGTTAGTTATTTTTATACTTTATGGGCTCATACTATGCAATTTTATTAGTATGGGAAGAGCAAAAGCTTGTGCTGTTTGTGGTTGTGTACCTGCCAAGAATAACAAGTTAAAATTCTACACATTCCCCACAAATAAGATCTTGGCAAGGAAATGGGTTGAGAAAGGTTCTCGTCGCAATAACATTAATGTGAAATATGCCGCGATTTGTCAGAACCACTTTAGTTCAGCACAGATTCGCAGAAATCTAAAGTATGAACTTTTTACCGGTTCCATCGAACTGGAGCCATAGGCTACCGGGTGATGAAACGGCGATCCACGATTTTAAATCGCTCGCCGCTCGGCGATCAGTGTTTAACACACATCACCAGATTCAACACAGAGATTTTGAAAAATAGCAACGTGGACTGCCCACGATCTGTATATCTCTTTCCTTCATTTTTTTACTGTTTTCTTCTTCTATACCCACTCTTAAATCTCTTCACCCAACTTTCCTTGAAAGAAAAAAAAAGAAAAATCAGTATTTATATTCAAAACGTCACGCCCAGTAACCTTTTCTAAACCCTTAACGCTAGCCCCATGAGTTTAAGATACAAGTGCGCTAACCTTGTCTGTATCTAAATCGTGGGTTTATGTTAGGGTTATGTTAATGTTCTAGGGGGGGGGAGGGTGCGGGGCTTGCGCAGCCTCTCCGCCAAGAATACGGTAAGGTAGGATTATGTTAGGGTTAGGTTAGTGTCCTTGCTGAAATATACTCCAAATTTATGGAATTTATACAAATTAGTGAAATAACGAAAGTTGTAGTGAACCTTCCGTAGAGTTTAGGATGGCCATTTCTTTCACACACACTTACGCAAATAATATGCATTTCCGACGCATTTCATGTTCCCCACCCGAAACCCCGCATTCCCACCAGTCCCCAAGGTTGTTGGGGGGTGGAGGGGGGAGTATGGCCAGAAACTAGAATTTTACCGTCAAGTCGTAGGAAGGCGAAAATACAAAAGCAGGTAGGGAGTTCCAGAGTTTACCAGTGAAAGGTACGAGTACTTTTTAACTCTTGTGTTAGGGAGTTGGACAGAATAGGGATGAGAGGGAGAAGAAAGCCTTGTGCATTGAGGCCACAGGAGGAGGGGAGGCATGCCGTTAGCAAGATCAGTAGAACAGTTAGTAGGTATGAAAATAGCGGTAAAAGATAGAAATAGATGCAACATTTCGGCGTTGCAGAAAGAGGCTGAAGACAGTCAGTCAGAGGAGAGGAGCCGATTAGACAAAAAGCTTTTGATTCCACCCTATCTAATAAAGCTGTGTGTGTGGAATCAACCAACCCCCCCAACCCAAAAAAAAAAAAAAAAAAAAGTGAAGAGTACTCCATACAAGGACAGATGAGGCCCTTGTACAGAGTTAGCAGTTGGAGGGGCAAGAAAAACTGGCGGAGACGCCGCAGAATGCCTAACTTCATAGAAGCCTGTTTTAGCAAGAGATGAGTTATGAAGTTTCCAGTTAAAAAGGACAGACCGAGGATATTCAGTATGGAAGAGGGAGACAATTGAGTGTCATTGAAGAAGAGGGGATAGTTGTATGGAAGTTTGTGTCGAGTTGATAGATGGAGGAATTAAGTTTTTGAGGCATTGAAAACTACTAGATTTTCTCTGCCCCAATTGGAAATCTCAGAAAGATCAGAAGTTAGACGTTCTGTGGTGTCCCTGCATGATCTGTTGACTTCCTGAAGGGTTGGTCGCCTCTGAAAGGACATGGAAAGATGTAAGGTGGTATCATCAGCGTTGTAGTGGATAGGGCAAGAAGTTTGGTTAAGATTATTAATGAACAATAGAAAGAGAGTGGGTGACAGGACAGAACCCTGAGGAACATCACTATTAGTAGATTTATGAGAAGAACTGTGGCTGTCTACCACAGCAGCAATATAACAGTCGGAAAGGAAACTTGAGATAAAGTTGCAGAGAAGGATAGAAACCGTAGGAGCAGAGCCAGTTTTTGTTATGGGCAATGTGGGCGATTACCCAGGGTGCAGTTTATTTGGGGGCGCACTAGTGCCCTCAATAAAAAAAATAAATAAAAATTAAAAAAAGCGCAGGAAAAAAAAAAATAGCCAGTTTTCTAGACTAATACCACTCATTTCCACGTCAAGTTGGTGAAGTGGGCGCTGATGTGCCCCTATTATCGCATCAACTTGTTGCTGAGTTATACAGGTTGTCTATGTCTGTGTCAGAAAAGGCGAGGTGGGAGTAGAGAAGGGGAAGAGGCAAGTGTCACCCGGAGGAAAAGCAAGGGGATGGGGGCAGGGGATAGACTTAACACCTCTGCATTATTATAATACCATAATATTATAATACCTCTTCCCCTTCCTCTGGGGCAGAGGAGGGGGCGCCAATGGATTGTTCGCCCATGGTGCAAAACTACCCAGGACCGCCTCTACATAGGAGGGCAAATCAAAGCTTTATGCTAGGCTCTATCACAAGCTTTTGATATGTCTAACGTGACAGCAAAAGTTTCACTGAAATCTTTAAAAGAGGATGACCAAGACTCAGTAAGGAAAGCCAGAAGATCAGAGCGAGCGA
Organism: Portunus trituberculatus; assembly: GCF_017591435.1. Lineage (NCBI taxonomy): Eukaryota > Metazoa > Arthropoda > Malacostraca > Decapoda > Portunidae > Portunus > Portunus trituberculatus. The sequence continues at coordinate 3,335,091 of NC_059304.1, read as the reverse complement.
CCTTGATGGAAGATCAGATAGAAGATTGTGAAGTGACAGATGTTTAAAATATTTCTATTCAAGATATGTAATTTTAAAAACTTTAGACAAGCAAGAGATTAAAGCTATAGGACGATAGTTTGAGGGATTATAACGGTCACGTTTTTTTAGGAACAGGCTGAATGTAGGCAAACTTCCAGCAAGAAGGAGAGTTAGAAGTCGAGAGACAAAGTTGAAAGAGTTTGGCCAGGCAAGGAGCAAGCATGGAAGCACAGTTTTTGAGAACAATAGGAGGAACCCCATCAGGTCCATAAGCCTTCCTAGGGCATAGAAAACCTCATTACAAAGAATTTTGATTGAAGACATGAAATAATCAGAGGTAGGAGAAGAGGGAGAGACAAGCCCAGAATCATTCAAGGTGGAGTTGTTAGCAAAGGTTTGAGAGAAGAGTTAAGCTTTAGAGATGGAAGAGATGGCAGAGATGTCATCAGGATGAAATAAAAGAGGGAAAGATGAAGAAGCAAAATTATTGGAGATTTTTTGGCAAGATGCCAGAAGTTACGATGGGAGTTTGAGATTGAAAGATTTTGACATTTTCTAATCATGAAGGCATGTTTGGCAAGTTGAAGAACAGACTTGGCATGAATCTGGGCAGAAATATAAAGTGCATGAGATTCAGGAGATGGAAGACTCAAGTAAATTTTGTGGGCAACCTCTTTATCATATATAGCATGAGAACAGGCCGTGTTGAACCAAGGTTTATAAGGTCTAGGTTGAGAGAAAGAATGAGGAATGTGCGCCTCCATGCCAGATACTATCACCTCTGTTATGTGTTCAGCACAGAGATGGGTCTCTGACAAGGAAACAATAATCATTCCAGGGAAAATCAGCATAACACCTCAGATCCCCCGCAACTGGCAGAGACAAAGCGCCAGAGGCACCTCCGCTTAAGGGGATCTTGGGGAGGGATTGGAGAAATAGGACAAGATACAGAAATGAGATTGTGATTGGAGGAGCCTGATGGAGATGATAGGGTAACAGCATAAGTAGAAGGATGAAAGGTAAGGAAGAGATCAAGAATGTTGGGTGTGTCTCCAAGACAGTCAGGAATACGAGTAGGATGTTGCACCAGTTGCTTTAGGTCATGGAGGAAAACAAAGTTGAAGGCTAGTTCACCAGGATGGTCAGTGAAGGGAGAGGAAAGCCAAAGCTGGTGGTGAACATTGACATTTCCAAGAATAGAGATCTTCATGAAAGGATAGAGGGACAGAATGGGCTCCACTTTGGAAGTTAAATAGTCAAAGAATTTACTATAGTCAAAAGAGTTAAGGGAGTGATGGACAGCACAGATTAATTAAGTTAGAGAGAGTGGCTATTGAGTCAAAGCCAAATGGTGGAAAACTCGGAAGATTCAAGAGCATGGGCACGAGAACAAGTTAAGTCGTTGCCCACAGACACAATATGACAATAGAGAAAGTAGGAGGGAACAGAGAAGGGGCTACTGTCAGTAGCCTCAGACAGCTGTGTTTCGGTGAGGAAAAGATGTTTTAGTAGAGGAGAGGTGGTGTTCCACAGACTGAAAATTAAATCTAAGACTGTGAATGTTGCTGAAGTTAATGTAGAAAAAGTTGAGGGAGGTGTCAAGATATTTTAGGTCGTCGTCAAGAGAGGAATCCAACCTGGGGACATTTCTGGTCCCCTCCC
>NC_059304.1:3189079-3329079 GCF_017591435.1 Portunus trituberculatus | reverse complement strand
AAGTCTGATAAGTAACAAAATCAATATAGCTATTTCCTTCAGCTTAACCTAGAAAAAGCAGACCAGTCTTTTTCCTAGGAATGAACTCGTTTCTTACAATTTGCATCTAAATTTCAATACAAGTTAATAATTAGGATTAGATTGGTGGTGGACGATCTTACATACCATACTAGAAACCTGCAAGGTTATTATCTGCGGGGGTGAATGAAGAAAGGTATTGAACGAAGGGCGGTGGCGGCGGCGCAGTGTAACGATAGCTTTGGGGTGAGACGCAGTGTGCGCCAGTCTGCTCCAAGATCTCGAGGTTGTAGCTGTTGTCGTCACTCCATACACACAGCTGAACCAATAATTGAATTTCTCTTCTTGGGATTGTGAAGAATCTGCAGCCTATATTCCTTGGAAGCTCTCATAAGCACCTGTAAGTCGGCAGTATTGTTAGCATGTAATGCCAGGAAGAATTGGAGTAGCAGATTTGCTTTTATTTATTAGATCTATCCAGAGGTCCAAAGATCAGTATTCCTTCGATTCGTTATATCACATTGGCTACCTACAATATGTAAGGAAAACTTATCACACTATTTAGGATTAGACATCGATAGTCAAGTGGAATGTGGTGTGGCTGAGGGTTCTTATGTCGATTAGCCTCTTCCCTCGACCGATTTTTTTTTTTTTACAAGCGGATATAAGAAAGTGGCATTATAACTACGAAATCCAACATATCCCTAATATTTTTATAGATTTTAAGCGTCATAATTGTGCCCTTATAGTTTAGGTTGTATAGGTAGTTGAATTGCTTTCATCCCCACATACGGCCCATGGCGTCACCACCCACGACATACCCCTCCATCACCTTCAATAATATTTAAGCTAATTTAGTATCGTTAAATCACACCATGCGACACGTACAGTTTCTTCTACCAATGGAAGTACAGGAACACACAGCTAATACTATCTTTCCGTTATGACAATATACCCAAATCATGCCTACTTGCAATTAAATAACGTATTGAAGAAGTGTAATCCAAAAATCACGCTGTTATGACCTAATCAGCAGATCAATGCACATATTGGACTAATATGTTCCAATAACCTGAATATCGTTTACAGTTAGAGGTCATTTTTGTGTTAGGTATGATCTGCCATTCGTGTTAGGGCGGCAGCTTAAAGGTGTGATGGTTTCGAGTAGTACAGTACTACCTATTCCGTAGGCCAACGTGTTTTGACGGTCTGTGCGGCTCTTGGCGAAGTATCACACGCATACATACGCACACACACAGGTCGCGGCAGCACCCCAGTCAGAGGTTCCCGGCCGGGTGGTCTCCCTCGCCGCGGATACAGCAAGTGTTGGTGTTGTGTTGTGTTGTCAGTGTACGCCTTCCGTGCCGCCACCATGTACGGGGGGGTAAGTGTGTCCCGTCTGCCTGTGCCCTGCCCTGCCTCGCCGTAGTTTCAGACGAATAAGAAGAGCTTAGATCGCTAGCTGATATCCTTCATGGATGGAGGGGCTGCACCATTTAGAGGGCCTGCTGGCACAGAGAGCCGATCTGTATAGTTGCCTGCTTGGCTCCTGCCGCACTTGTTTGTCTTCCTTAAACCCTCCCTCACCTTTGTCACCCATCTTTTATCCATCCTTACCAACCTTCATCTATTCCTACATTAACCCTCCCGGTCCTTTTTCATTTACCAGTAAAGAATTGAGTTAGTTTTGCTCGCCGTAATAACCGAAGTCACTGGTAAGTAGTAGCTGTAAGAGGAAGTAAACTATACGAAAAATGCAATGGAAATTCTCTCTCTCTCTCTCTCTCTCTCTCTCTCTGTGTGTGTGTGTGTGTCCAGGAAATTAATGACAGTGTACCGTAGATGAACTGGATAATCTTCGCAGAATAGGTATATAATTTGGTCAGCTAGTTCATAATCACATACAAGATCAGTAACATCATCTAATTAGTTATTGATCTCATGGGCTTGTGGACCATCAGTCGATCCATCAGTACCAAGATAGCTTGACAAGGTCGAGGAACGATTAGCTGCGTACAGTATTTCAAAACGTGTGCTTTCGAACTCGTGGCGTTTTTTGAACTACATGGTATTTAAAAGACTCCAGCAGGATCTGTACTTTGTTTTTTCTCCAGTGTCCACTGCTATCCTTACGGAGGAAATGATAGCCTAACAAACGTGAACAGGAAAGAACCCATATATAGCAATCTTTACCGGAAGATTAGCTTCTGTTACCTAGGTTAAGCCCGATCCTTGTATGATGAGAGGAATTACGTAATTTGGTAAATTCATGATTTTAAAAACTGAAGAAGCTATGAGAGATTTGATAAAAAAAAAAGTTTTACGTTTTAATACTCTTAAGACGTGAATTATTGAAATATCTTTGTTTATCTCCCTGTGCGTGGTCTGCTTACATATCTGAAAGTGTTATTTTGCAGTACTTTTTACGTCCTCAATTCTTTTAATAAATTTCCTAATGATCACCACATTGAATTCAACTTAGCAAAAATTTGTCTGGAGTCATCCAATTTCCTCCTGGCAACCGTCTGGTTATGTATTATAATAAATGAAATAAATAAATAAAAGCATCGTCATTATTTACATATTATCGTCGGCCTTATGTATATTAAGGATTAAACTATTATTGTGTTCGTTCTTTAGTTAAATGCTGAAATGAAAAAAAAATAAATAAAAATAAAATTTTGCACTACCGATATGCAGGAAGCTGATTGAAAGACGGCACAACTAAGAATTATTATCATTTACTGGGTTCTTTATTATTCTGTATATTAATTAAAGACTTGCGAAAACATATGAGGCTACGAGAATATAGCCATGATGATGACGTATCCTCCCAGTTTCCTAAGGATCCATTCCATGGTCAGTGTATCTTACATCTTGGATATGTGCTTTGATTGATTAGTTCGGCTGAAATATGTGGATACTCGTTTCATTTAGAATAGTTTGAGATAAGGACCATGTTATGTATAGTAGATGGAGATGAGTGATATGGTTGGAGAAAGTAAATTGTTCGAGCTTGCGCAGTGACGACAGAAGATGGAACTTTTTTGGAGCCTATTCCCTTCTCCAGTCTCTACGGCAGTTACTTCATACATACTACACATCGAGATCTCAACCATTGTAGTATTTATAGCAGCTTGTTTCATAACTCTTAAGAGACTCCAATGGAAATTATTGAAGATTTAAGCCGTTTCCAAGACGCTATTGAAAGCATGATAGGCTTTTTTCTCATTGATGACAGAAACACTCCAGGAAAAGAAGCCTATCATGCTTTCAGTAGCGTCTTGGAAACAGTTTAAACCTTCAATAATTTCCATTGGAGTCTGTTAGGAGTAATGGAAACAAGCTGCTACAGGTACTACAGTGGTTAAGATATCGACGTTATTAGAGTTACAAAGGATTTCCCAACATTATATTATTTGATTTGAAACAGTATTGCACTTTCAGTTGTATATATATATATATATATATATATATATATATATATATATATATATATATATATATATATATATATAGATAGATAGATAGATAGATAGATAAATAAATATTTTGTAAGATAAATTCTGTAGGTGAGTGTGATAGATAAATAAATATTTTGTAAGATAAATTCTGTAGGTGAGTGTGCAATGGAAAATGACCGTCCAAGGTCAATATTACTACTAAAGTGCATTATGTATGGCACATTATTGAAGTAGCCTACACATTTTGGAAACATTTTACCGTTTTGACCATGATCTTGGGAAAAATCTCTCTCTCTCTCTCTCTCTCTCTCTCTCTCTCTCTCTCTCTCTCTCTCTCTCTCTCATAATCTTAAATTGTTACTACGTATTTTGTTATCATTTCAGTTATTATTATTATTGTTGTTGTTGTTGTAGTTGTTGTTATTATTATTATTATTATTATTATTATTATTATTATTTATGTAATTATTTACTTCTTTGTCTTTCTTTATTTTCTTTATATATATATATATATATATATATATATATATATATATATATATATATATATATATATATATATATATATATATATATATATATATGGACTTGATGAATCATGTGCTCACATACATTAAATGCACAACACGGAACATTGTGTCAGGCTGCGACATGTAATGAGACTACCGACAAGAAGGAAGTTATAGTAGATTTGGCCTGCATGTGAAACCATGTGCATTTGAGAAGATACTCGAACTTAAAGCATGAACGTATTGATATGAATGATACCCCTGCCGCCCAAAACCGTACTGTCCTCAGATACTTCGGTTTAATATGAATCGTATCTCGACAACATGAAGGCTTCAGCTTCTTTGATGCTGCTATAGCCATGTAGTTTGCATAGCTAGGATCCACAGCCACTTTGTAAATTTTCTTGTCATATGTGATAAATATGCATATGAGTTGAAAGAATTCCATTATTATTATTATTATTATTATTATTATTATTATTATTATTATTATTAATATTATAAGTGTTTAGTTTGACAGTATGTAAACTAATACAATTTCACTACCTTCAGATGATGAGGGTTGCCAAGTGTCCTAATGAGGAACTTTCCTTTACCAACTGCGTCATTGTCAACGAAAATGATTTCCCGCTAAAGGTCAAGTAAGTTCATCACTTCTCTCATTTAATTGACCACCTCAGTTCAAAGTCCTGCACCACCTTTCCTCTATCCAATACCATTCTCAACCTGTAGCACTGAAGAAATATATGGGGCATATGACGAGGTAATACAACCTGATGTGAAAAATCAATCGGGATATGATGAAAGCTTTTGCTATACAGTAATAAGGTTATGATAAACTGCTTTTGTCAAGAAATATAGATCAGAATTCAGAGGTTAAATTGTGACAATAAACGTTTCAAGTATTATTCAGGTAATAGCAGACCAAGATTGGCAGTTCATTTACACCATCAGACATGATTGAATTTGTAATTTTCTTTTTTTCAGGTATATTCAGGTAATAGCAGACCAAGGTCGGCAGTTCATTTACACCATCAGACATGACCGGGGAGTGAAGCCTGGCCACATGGGGTTCAATGCCATCCAACGCAAGCAGGCACTTCTCTCCCTCGACCAAGAGGTGTGTCACAATAAGTGTGCCTTAAGCTCATCTTTTCATTCAGGATAGAATAAGCGAATCTTCTGAATTTTAACTTTCATTTTTCATCCGGATTCTTTCATGTAACCTACACGTTTTCATTGACGTGGTGGCTTATCATCCCGGTAGCGAGTGGACGTGTTGTGTGTGCGCTCCGTTTTTTTGCTGTGGTTTTTATAGTTAGCGAGTGGTGTTTGTGCTTGGTGTCTGTGTGTGGTGCTTTTGAGTGTTACTGAAGTGAAAGTGTGTACTGCAAGTGTTAGATTAGAGTGAAATAGTGGTTAGAATCAGTGTTTGTGAGTTAAAAGTATTTTGGTAGAGCGAGGAGACTAGGCTTGTAACAGTCAAGTTGACCTTGAAAGAGGATTAGTTGACCTCACTTAGGCCCCCCCCCCACAACCGCGGTTCCCCCACCCCGCCGTCACCAAGTATTTTTATTTGTTTGTGAGTTAACAGATTGTAAATTAGTATGGCGGTAGCTACTGAGGTATATCAAAGTGTGATTGAGGGTGTGAAAGAGAGTGTTGAGATGGGATTGGGAGAGTTTGTTGTGTGTGAGATATGTGGGCATGACAGGAAGGTCGTTGACTTTTCTGAGTGTATGGTGTGTAGGCTCAAGAGCGAGAATTTAGTTCTTTCTCTTGAGTACCGAGAATTGCGAGAGGAAATGAGAAAGCTAAGTGAGGGGAAAAGTGCCAACGAAGTTCTCATCTTTGAGTTGAAGGAGGAGGTTAAGAGGCTTGGGGAGGCAGTGGAAAAAATTAGGCAGGAGATCAGTGTTAGGCCGAAGGTTGGACCTTCTGAGGGCGACAGGGTGGCTTGGCCCTCTGTCGGGAAGAGCAGAGTGGGGAAGAGGGAGCAGGCGAGCCAGACTGGGAAAGATAGTAGTCAGGATGGGCAGAGATGGCAGGTTGCGAGGGAAGGAAAGCGGAGGCAGTTAGGGAGGATAGGACTAAACCTGTTGAGTGTGAAAATAGGTTCGGTTTGTTGGAGGGGAGGGAGAGTGAGAGAGTGGAGTGAATGAAGTGGTTGTGGTGAGTGAAAGGAGAAGTTTGATAGAGGTAGAGGAGGCTAGTGTACAAATTGAGACTACATGGGATGGGGGTAGGTTAGTTGATTGGATTAGTGAATGGCTTTCTGATAGGAAACAGAGAGTAGTATTAAATGGGGCAATGTCTGAGTGGAAGGAAGTGGTTAGTGGGGTACCCCAAGGATCAGTGCTAGGACCTCTTCTTTTCTTGGTGTACATTAACGATTTAGATATAGGAATTAGTAGCAAAGTATCAAAGTTTGCAGATGATACTAAGATAGCATGTGCAGTACAGGGTGAAAAGGACAATTACAGAATACAACGAGACCTGGACAGGCTGATAGCATGGGCAGACAGGTGGCAGATGGAGTTTAATTCTGATAAGTGTCAGGTTATGCATTTAGGTAAAGACAACACAAACTTTAACTATGAGATGGAGGGATGTTGGCTAGAGGCAGTAGAGGAAGGAAAGGATTTAGGAGTAGTGATAGACAGGACTGAAATTTTCAAAGCAATGTTTAGAAGCAAGAAATAGGGCAAATAGGATCCTGGGTTTTATAAATAGAAATGTTAGTTATAAAAGTAAGGAAGTGGTGCGTAGCTTATATAATTCCTATGTTAGGCCCCATTTAGAGTATTGCATACAGGCCTGGTCACCCCACTATAGGCAGGATATCAACATGTTAGAAGCAGTTCAGAGAAGAGCAACTAGGATGATACCAGCATTAAAGCGCCTGGAGTATAGAGATAGATTAAAGGAATTAAACATGTTTTCATTTGAGAGGAGATGTATAAGAGGATATGATAGAGTTATTTAAAATGTTCTCAGATACAAACTACATAGATGTGAGATCTTTCTTTACCTTAGAGGAGGAAATAGGACTAGAAATCATGGCAGGAAGATTAGAAAGCAAGGCTGCAGGTTAGATATAAGAAAATATTTCTTTAGTCATAGAGTGGTAGACTTCTGGAATGCATTGCCAGAGACGGTTGTAAATAGCACTAGTTTGACAATGTTTAAAAACATTAGATAAGCACTTAAATTTATTAGATTTATAATTATGTATAGCACTGCATGATAGTTTTTATAAGAAATTTACTATAATTAAATAAGACATGATCCCCATGTATGGGGACCACAAATTGTAGAGGATTTCGCTGCAGGACTTAGCCCTGTTAATGGGCCAAATATTTAGAATTAGTATATAATGTATTGTGTACTTGTAAGTGTATCTTTAAGTACTGATGACGAGGTCGCTGTGCGACTGGTACAGGATAACCTAGATGGGCCCTGGTGGCCCTTTGTTATCCTATTATTTATGTTATGTTATGTTATATGTTAAAGGAGAAAGAAGGGGGTAGAGGAGAGGAGGAGGAGGGTTATGCCTAGCACACCTCAGGTGTGTGTGGTGGGACTCTCAGGTTAGATATTTAGATAGCACTTTCTGTGGGAAAGACAGGGATAGGAGGACGAACGTGTGTATGCCTGGTGCAGGTGTGAAGGCAGTGAGTGAGGAGGTGCAGAAGAGGGTTGGGGGGATGGAGAGGGAGGGTGTAGTAGTTTTGCACGTAGGTGGGAACGATGTCAGAGCAGGTGGGTCGGAGTTAGTGGCAAGATTTCGGGAAATGTTAGGCAAGATAAGGGAGAGTGGTAGGAGGTGTGTAGTGTCAGGAATCTTGCCTCGTGTGTATGTTAGCAGGGAATGGTTGTCTAGAGCCATTGGTGTGAATGATCGGGTAAAAGGGATGTGTAAGGATGTGGGTGTCAGCTTTGTGGATGTATGGGATAGGTTCTATGGGCGAAGGATTTGTATGCTAGGGATGGTGTGCATCTGAGTAGGAAGGGTGTGGATGTGCTGAGTGGATGTCTGGAGGGAGTTGGGATGGAGTGTAGGGGTGAGGTAGCAAATGCATTCCAGAAGAAAGATGTTAGACATAAATTAGATAGGATAAACAGAGATAGTGAAAAGATTAGGAAAGATTTCCAGGTGCAAATAGGAGAGAATAAGATTAGGATTCCAAATAAGGAGACAGCATCTAGGAAGGTAGCAGGACTTAAATGTTTTTATGTAAATGCCAGGAGTCTTAGGAACAAGAAGGACGAGTTATCTAGTTATATAGTTGAGGAGGACTTAGATGTTGTATGTGTCACAGAGGCATGGGTAAATGAGGAAAAGTTTAGGAAAATAGGAAAGAATATGAAGTAGATGGATACATTATGTATTTACACCAGAGAATTGGTAGGATAGGTGGAGGAGTAGTTATTTATGTAAAAATCCTTCATTTCCAGTCAGGTTAATGGTATTAAGGTAGATAACAGAGTAGAGTCCTTATGGCTGGATGTTAGAGTAAACAAAAGTAAGGTTATTAGAGTAGGAGCTTTTATAGACCACCTAACCAGTCAGCAGATGTAGACAACCTTATGGTAGATGAGATAAATAGGGGTGTACTAGTCAGACAATTATCTTAGGGATTTTAATCTTAAGTCAGTAAACTGGGAGAGGATGGTAGGAGATGCTAGTGAAAATAAGTTTATGGAAAGTTTTCAGGATAACTATTTAGTGCAGATGGTAGATAAACCTACTAGGGGAGGAAGGTTTTAGACATAGTACTAACAAATATTGAGCATTGTTTAAAGGAAGTTGAGGTAGGAGAGACTTTAGCAAACAGTGACCATCATATAATTAGATTTATCATTAATTCCAGTAGGGATAATATAGTGAATAAGACTAGAGTCCCAAACTATCAGAAAGGCAATTATGGTAGGTTACGTCAGTTATTAGGAGAGGTAAACTGGGAAGATAGTTTTGGAAATAAAACTGCACAGGAGATGTGGGATATTTTTAAGGTTGTAGTAAAGGGTATAGTGATGCAGTGTATCCCTTACAAAGATATAAGGCAGAGAAACAGGAAGCCATTATGGTGGACTCATGAGATAGGTAGCCAGATCAGAGAGAAGAAGAGGGCATATAGAGAGTTGCAGAAAAGTGGGAAGATGTAGATTTGATTAGGTACAGACAGGTCAGGGATGATTTGAGTAAGGTTATAAAAAAGTAAAAGGCAGGCAGAGATAAAACTAGCTAGAGCTGGGAGTAAAGATCCCAAAAATTATATAGTTATTACAAGGTCAGTGATAAAAGAAATAAGGATAGGATTGGACCACTCAGAAAAGATGGTGTAGTAGTGGATCAAAATGAAGACATAGTAGAATTATTGAATGAACAATTTTCTTCAGTATTTACTAGGAAAGAATAGGAAATCCTGTTACAAACAGTGCGACGAGTAGTTTAAGAGCTTTAGAAAATATTGATATAAAACCGGGAATTATTAGGAAATTTATTCTTGAACTAGACGATAGGAAAGCTAGTGGTCCTGATGAGCTACATGCCAGAGTACTTAGGGAGGGTGTAGACAGTATTTCTGAAGCACTTAAGTTAATCTTTGAAAGATCACTTAGGTTTGCTGAGATACCTCAGGACTGGAAGTTAGCTAATGTTACTCCAATATTTAAAAAGGTAGGAAGGATGATGCGAATAATTATAGACCGATCAGTTTAACTAGTATAGTATGTAAGATACTAGAGAAAATCATTAAGGGTAGTATTTGGGAGCATTTAAATGAGAATAGATTAATTAGAGATACCCAACATGGCTTTAGATCAGGGAGGTCCTGTCTTACAAATTTGCTCGATATCTTAGAATATATTACCAAGGAGTTAGATGATGGAAATAGCATAGATGTTATATATCTAGATTTTAGCAAGGCGTTTGATAAGGTACCGCATAGGAGGCTAGTGTACAAATTGAGACTACATGGGATAGGGGTAGGTTAGTTGATTGGATTAGTGAATGGCTTTCTGATAGGAAACAGAGAGTAGTATTAAATGGGGCAATGTCTGAGTGGAAGGAAGTGGTTAGTGGGTACCCCAAGGATCAGTGCTAGGACCTCTTCTTTTCTTGGTGTACATTAACGATTTAGATATAGGAATTAGTAGCAAAGTATCAAAGTTTGCAGATGATACTAAGATAGCATGTGCAGTACAGGGTGAAAAGGACAATTACAGAATACAACGAGACCTGGACAGGCTGATAGCATGGGCAGACAGGTGGCAGATGGAGTTTAATTCTAAAAGTGTCAGGTTATGCATTTAGGTAAAGACAACACAAACTTTAGCTATGAGATGGAGGGATGTTGGCTAGAGGCAGTAGAGGAAGGAAAGGATTTAGGAGTAGTGATAGACAGGACTATGAAATTTTCAAAGCAATGTTTAGAAGCAAGAAATAGGGCAAATAGGATCCTGGGTTTTATAAATAGAAATGTTAGTTATAAAAGTAAGGAAGTGGTGCGTAGCTTATATAATTCCTATGTTAGGCCCCATTTAGAGTATTGCATACAGGCCTGGTCACCCCATTATAGGCAGGATATCAACATGTTAGAAGCAGTTCAGAGAAGAGCAACTAGGATGATACCAGCATTAAAGCGCCTGGAGTATAGAGATAGATTAAAGGAATTAAACATGTTTTCATTTGAGAGGAGATGTATAAGAGGGATATGATAGAGTTATTTAAAATGTTCTCAGATACAAACTACATAGATGTGAGATCTTTCTTTACCTTAGAGGAGGAAATAGGACTAGAAATCATGGCAGGAAGATTAGAAAGCAAGGCTGCAGGTTAGATATAAGAAAATATTTCTTTAGTCATAGGGTGGTAGACTTCTGGAATGCATTGCCAGAGACGGTTGTAAATAGCACTAGTTTGACAATGTTTAAAACAGATTAGATAAGCACTTAAATTTATTAGATTTATAATTATGTATAGCACTGCATGATAGTTTTTATAAGAAATTTACTATAGTTAAACAAGACATGATCCCCATGTATGGGGACCACAAATTGTAGAGGATTTCACTGCAGGACTTAGCCCTGTTAATGGGCCAAATATTTAGAATTAGTATATAATGTATTGTGTACTTGTAAGTGTATCTTTAAGTACTGATGACGAGGTCGCTGTGCGACTGATACAGGATAACCTAGATGGGCCCTGGTGGCCCTTTGTTATCCTATTGTGTGTGTGTGTGTGTGTGTGTGTATTTACCTAATTGTATTTACCTAATTGTAACATACGGAAAAGAGCTATGCTCGTGTTGTCCCGTCTCCATATCTATTAATGTCCAGCTTTTTCTTAAAATCATGAATATTCCTTGCGTTGACCACTTCCACGTCTAAACTATTCCATGCTTCCACCCTTCTATGAGGGAAGCTATATTTTTCACATCTCTCCTATAAGTGGCCATTTTAGTTTTTTCCCATGCCCTCTCGACATTCTTTCATTCCACATACACAGATCTTCCCTATCCATTTTTTCCATGCCAATCATCACTCTGTATATTGCTATCAGGTCTCCCTTTCTTCTGTTTTCCAGGGTTGGAAGTTGCATTCTTTTCAGTCTGTCTTCATAAGTCAAATCTCTTAAGTCAGGCACCATTTTCGTTGCAGCCCTCTGTACTTTCTCTAGTTTCCTTATGTGTTTCTTTAAGTTCGAGCCCACTGTATTGTTGCATATTCAAGCCTCGGTCTTATCATTGCAGTAATTATTTTCTTCATCATTTCTTCATCTAAATATACGAACGCCACTCTTATGTTCCTCAATAAGTTCAATACTTCTCCAATTATTTTGTTTATATGTCTCTCTGGCGATAGGTCATTGGTAATTGTCACCCCAAGGTCTTTTTCTTCATGACTGGTTTTTATGTCTTCATTTCCTATCTTGTACATACTCCTGATTCTTCTTTCACTCTTGCCAAACTCTATTTTCTTGCATTTTGTCGTGTTGAACTCCATTTGCCATGTACAGCTCCATTTCCATATTCTGTCCAAGTCTTCCTGGAGTAGTTCGCAATCTTTGTCACATCTCACTTTTCTTAACAATTTTGCATCGCCTGCAAATAGGCTCACATAACTGGACACCCCATCCACCATGTCATTTATGTAGACTGCGAACATTACTGGTGCCAACACTGATCCCTGTGGAACTCCACTCCACCAATCCCCATTCTGATGGTCTGTCCTTAATTATTGTTCTCATTTCTCTTCCTACCAAAAGTCTTCCATCCATTTTAGTAAACTGCCATGCACTCCTCCTACCATTTCAAGTTTCCAGATCAGTCTCTGGTGTGGTACCTTATCAAAGGCCTTTTTTAAATCCAGATATATTCCATCAGCCCAACCATCTCTTTCCTGTATTACATCTATCACCCTCGAATAGTAACATATCAGGTTTGTCGTGCATGAACGCCCTTTCTAAAACCAAATTGACACTCACAAAGTATGTCATTTTTCTCCAAGAAGTCTGTCCATCTATTCTTCACCACCCTCTCACACATCTTAGCTACCACACTTGTAAGTGACACTGGTCTATAGTTCAATGGGTCTCTCTTGTTACCTGATTTATAGATTGGGACAATGTTAGCTCTTTTCCAGTCTTGGGGCACTACACCTTCCCTTAATGAGGCATCAATTACTTCACAAACTTTTTCTGCCAATTGCTCCTGCATTCTCTTAAAATCCATCCTGATACCCCATCAGGTCCCACAGCTTTTCTCACTTCTAAACTCCCCATCATGTTCTTGATCTCCTCCACAGTTACTTGAAACTCCTTCATAATCCCTTTCTGTTCCATTACCAGTGGTTTGTCAAAAGCAGTCTCCTTTGTGAATACCTTCCGAAAGCATCCATTCATAGCCTCTGCCATTTCCTGGGATCTTCACTGCATACTCCATTTACTTCTAAACTTTCAATACTTTCTCTATTTTTGATGTTGTTGTTCACATGTCTGTAAAAAGCCTTGGTTGGTCTTTACATTTATCAATTATATCCTTTTCTTGTTTCTTTCTTTCTTCTCTTCTAATCAACACATATTCATTTCTTGCTCTTTTGTAACTTTCCCACTGCTTAATCCGTCTTTTCCTTCTCCACCTCTTCCATGCATCCTCTTTTCTTGTTCTAGCCTTTTCACATCTATCGTTAAACCAGTCCTGCTTTCCAACTTCTCTATGTTGTCTTATTGGTACAAATTTTTCTCACCTTCTTTGTATATTTTTATAAATTCCTTCCACTTTTCATTTGCTCCTTAGCACTCTTGAATTTCATCCAATTTGTCTCTTGAAAGAATTTCTTTAGGTTTCCAAAATCTGTCTTGGCATAATTCCATCTTCCCACTTTATATTCTTCATTTCTTCTAGATTTCTCTTCATCTATCACCTTGAACTCCAAAACTGCATGATCACTCTTTGCTAAAGGGCACTCCACCCTCATCTCCTCAATGACCATTGGCTCTGTACTAAAGACCAAGTCCAGTCTTGACGATGCTCCTCTCCTCCAAACCTAGTATCTTCTTTGACCCACTGAGTTAACACATTTTCCATTGCCAGTGTCAATAGTGTATTTCCCATGTTGTCTCTGATCCTTCCATTGACCAGTCCTCCCAACACACCTCTTTACAATTAAAATCTCCCATCATTATAGTTCGTTCACAGCCACCCAACATTTCTTCCAGACATGTTCCTGTATCACTTATCATTTCTTCATATTCCTGTACTGACCATGCATTTGTCTTAGGTGGTACGTACACCACTATGTAGTGCCTCTTTTTTCCTTCATTAGTTTCTGCTCTGATCTTTAGCACTTCTGCCTTTCCCATACCTTTTTTCACTTGATCCACCTTTATATCTTTTTTAACCAGCAACATCACTCCTCCTCCCATCTTACCTACTCTATTTCTTTTCCAAACATTATATTTCCTTCTCCAACCATCATCAGGTCTTCTCCCTCTCTCAGTTTTGTTTCAGTAAGACCCACAATATCTGGGTTCTTGTCCCTCAAGTAATCGTTGAGTTCTAAAATCCCGATATCACTCCATTTATGTTGGAATACATTACATTTCGCTCATATGTTTTTTTTTAATATTTTTTTTTTTATTATTAAACATATTTTTTTTTAAATATTTATTTATATTTCATTTTTTTTTTGTATTATTTTTATTTTTTTTTTTATTTTTTTTTATATTTTCCTTTTTTTATATATTTTTTTTTTTTTTTTTTTTATTTTTTTTTTTTTTTTCACATATATATATTTTTTTTTTTTTTTTTTTTTATTTTTTTTTTTTTTTTTTTTTTTTTTTTTTTTTTTTTTTTTTTTTTTTTTTTTTTTTTTTTTTTTTTTTTTTTTTATTCATTTTTTTTTTATTTTTTTTATATTTTTTTATTTTTTTTTTATTTTTTATTTTTATAATATTTTCAAGTGTTATATATTTTTTTTTTTTATTTTTTTTTTTTTTATATTTTTTCCATCCATTCTGTCTTTCCTCTTTAATTACCACATATACACATGATTCCTTTACATAAAAAGATACTGTCTTCATATCATATATGTACCCATAACTCTTCTTCAATATAATACTCACTGGACATTCAATATTCCTCTTATCATTTTTTTTTGTGTTTTTTTTTTTTTTTTTTTTTTATTTTTTTTTTTTTTTTTTTTTTTTTTTTTTTTTTTTTTATTTTTTTTTTTTTAATTTTTTATATCTTTATATATATTTTTTTTTTTTATATATTTTTTTTTATTTTTTTTTTTTTTTTTTTTTTTTTTTTTTTTTTTTTTTTTTTTTTTATTATTTTTTTTTATTTTTTTTTTTTTTTTTTTTTTTATTTGTTTTTTTATCATGTTTTGTGTTTAGTGTCCATTTATATATTATTTTTTTTTTTTTTTTTTTTTTTTTTTTTTTTTTTTTTTTTTTTTTTTTTTTTTTTTTTTTTTATTTCTTTTTTTTTTCATCTTTTTTTTACAGTCTTATTGACATAAATTTTTATAGTTGTTTTGATTTTTCATATAAACGGCCTGTATGTCTCATACTAGCCTTAATCAGAAACACAGGCACTATTTACCATTTTTAATCTTCCTTAGCACCCACCAATCTGTTATGTCTTACATCAGATCAATCCTTTTTAAACAATTCCAACATAGATACATCTTTCTCAGCCAATTGTCTTCATTTGACAAGAAGAATGTTTATATATATATTGTGTTTGATATTTTCTTGTTTCTATATCAAATTGTATAAATGAATCTATATATTTTCTATATTCATATATGTTTATATATATATATATATATATATATATATATATATATATATATATTATATATATATATATATGTGTGTGTGTGTGTGTGTGTGTTCACCTAGTTGTATTCACCTAGTTGTAATTTTACAGGGCCTGGGTATCATACTCGTGTGGCCCGTCTCCATATCTACACACATCCAACTTTCCTTTAAAACTATGCACACTCCTTGCTGACACCACCTCCTCACTCAAACCATTCCACACCTCCACACATCTTTGTGGGAAACTATTTTTTCACATCCTTCAAGCATATTCCTTGGCTATCTTTTTACTATGCGATCTTGTAGTTCTACTTAAGTTTTCCTCTCTCAACATCATTTGCTCATTATCCACTTCATCCAGTCCATTCAACAGTTTATAAACCTGTATTAAATCTCCTCTTTCTCTTCTTTGTTCCAAGGTAGGCAAATTCATTTCTTTTAATCTCTCCTCATAGGTCATTTCTGCCAATTCCGGAACCATTTTTGTTGCCATTCTCTGCAATCTCTCCAACTTCCTTATATGCTTCTTTTTATAAGGGGACCAAACCACTCCAGCATATTCCAATCTTGGTCTAATTACCATACTAATTAATTTCTTCATCATATCTTTATCCATATAATGGAAGGCTAATCCAATATTTTTATCAAATTATACGTTTCTCCAAACATCTTATCAATATGAGCCTCAAACTGCCCATGGTCTTGTATTATCACTCCCAAATCCTTTTCCTTTTCCACCTTTTTCAACACTACTTCTTCACCCATCTTATATGACCCTCTTGGCCGTCTTCCACTCTTTCCCATCTCCATCACATGACTTTTGCTCAGATTAAATTCCATTTGCCACCTCTTGCTCCACTCCCAAATCTTATCCAGGTCTGCCTGTAAAATTTCACAATCTTCTTCACTCTTCACACACCTACACAACTTCGCATCATCCGCATGTCATTAATATATACCAGGAAAAGTATTGGTGCCAGCACTGAGCCTTGTGGGACTCCACTCTCCACCACCAACCAGTCCGACTTTGCATCCCTTATTACCGTTCTCATCTCCCTCCATCTCAAGTAGTTTTCCATCCACTTTAACACTTTTCCTTTCAGTCCTCCATAAATCTCTACTTTCCATAACAGTCTCTTGTGAGGTACCTTGTCAAAAGCTTTCTTTAAATCCAAATATACACAGTCCATCCATCCCTTTTTCTCTTGTATTTTGTCAACCACTCTTGAATAAAAGCTCAGTAGATTTGTTACACATGACCTCCCTTTCCTGAAGCCAAATTGATGAAGTTATTAAAGAGAAACAAGACTTGGTGCGGGATGCAGTGGACAAGAAAATGTACACTGATGTATGTATGTAAGTAACTTAATAATGTTGATGATCTTAAATTTATGAAGGGAGGGAGAGTGAAACAGGAGAGACACTAACTGGCAACCTGTGGAACGTAAACAAAAGGCGCATCATTGTATCACATACAAGACTTATGTACTACATTTCCACAAGGATTTCCATTTTATCCATTGTAGAGTCACGAGTTCAGGTGGTTTTTTAGCTTGCAAGGAAGATACGTTCTCACCAGCCTTCTTAATAGAGTCTGCTGACTTGAAAATAGTAGACAGTAGATGGAGTCAAGATGGTGGCGAGCATTGCTATTAGTTTTCTTGCCTCTCTCGTGTCTGTGAATAATATCCAGCTTCACTTCGAGAGTAAGGGACTTCCTGGTCTTCTTAGTAACGCTAGGCAACATTGCAGGGCGTTTTGGTGGTAAGTTGAGCGAAGGAAGACGAGCTGCTGCTGACGCTGTTATTGTTTTGAACAGGGGGATTGAGTGGTGTGCATGTTGTCCACAAGAGGTGCTGGTGTATTCAAAAACCTGTCGACTTGCGTAATACGGCGGTGCTTTCAAACTTGGAAAAAATTACCTGGATAAAAGCGAGTTTGGTGTTTATTAAACGATCAGATGGTAGTAAAATGAAACTTTCATTGTAGCGAAATTTCGTTGTGTGAACCTTCGTTAAGCAGGGGGTTGCCTGTAATTACAAGTTCAATAAATGAAGGAAAAGTTCCACTAGAGTGGGAGAGAGCCAACGTAATACCGATATTTAAAGGAGAAAAGGCAACTGAACCACTAAACTACAGACCTGTGTCACTTACAAGTGTCTTGGGAAAGATATGTGAAATAATTATCAAAGAAAAATTTGTTAAATTTCTGGAAGAGGAGCAAGTCATATCGAACAGACAAATTTGGGTTCAGGACAGGGCGGTCATGCATGTCAAATTTATTAAGCTTCTACTCGAGAGTTATTGCAGGACTTGAAAACAGAGTTGAATGGGTAGACACAGTATACCTAGATATTAAAAAGGATTTAGATAAAGTCCCTCACGGAAGACTACTTTGGAAACTAGAGAACATAGGAGGACTGCGAAGAACCTTGCTCGAATGGACAAAAGATTATTTGAAAGAAAGGGAAATGAGAACTGTGATCAGAGATACATACTCATCTTGGAGTAAAGTAACTAGCAGAGTGCCACAAGGGTCAGTGTTAGCCCCCATTATGTTTCAAGTTTATGTAAACGACATTCGTATTGGGATAAACAGTTATATAAATTTATTCGCTGATGATGTGAAGCTACTAAGAATTATCGAAACCAGAGAGGACTGTCTGCTGTTGCAGGAAGATTTAAACAAGAATATTATAAGTGTAGCAGAAAGTGGAAATTGAAGTTTAATCCCAAGAAATGTCACATAATGGAACTAGGAAAGAGTAAGAGAAGACCAGTATGGAACTATCTGATGGGATAGGAGCAAATAATGAAGACTAAAGAGGAAAATTATCTTGGAGTGATCATACAAGAAAATCTGAACCCTGATAAACACATGAGCAAGATATTTGAACTATCATATAAAATGTTGACTAATATAAGAGTGGCATTTCATTACATGGATAAAGATATGATAAAAAAAATCATCACAAGCATGATGTGCCCAATGCTGGAATGAACAGTGTAGTGGTATGGTCTCTGAGCTCTAAAAAGGATATCAGAAAATTGGAAAGGATACAGAAGGTTGCTACAAATATGGTGCTGGAATTAAAGGACCTCACATATGAAGAATGACTGAAGGAAATGGGACTGCCAACCTTACAAGATACAAGAGAACGCGGGAACCTAATAACAATGTATAAGATAGTAAATGATATTGAAAAGATAGACAAAGAATACCTGGTGCTGTTGATGGAAGAAGATGGAAGGACAAGAGGACATGAAAAGAAGATGAGGCAGTGTGTGAAGGATAATGGGAAATACAATTTTCCACACAGAACAGTGAAAAAATGGAATGCAGTGGATAATGAAGTTGTCACAGCACAGTGTGCATAGCTTTAAAGAAAACTAGATTAAAGGAGATATGGAGACAGGACACTATGAGCCTTGCTCGAACCCTGTATAATACAACTAGGTAAATACATCTAGAAAGAAACAAGCCAGACATTATGTGTACAGTGGAGATGAAGCTAAGGCCAAACATACAAGTGGACTGGTTTGGGAATGGAAATTATAGATTGTGGAGAAAAGATAGAATGAAGAAGGGTGGAGGTGGTATTATTGTGTTGACAAGAAAGGACTTGACAGTGAAGAACGTGAGCCTCGGCGGGTATGGTGAAGAAGTGGTGAGCCTTGTGGTGACTGATGGAAGACAAGATAACATTGTAACTGTGTATGTACCACCAAAAACAAGTGCATGGCCAAATGAACAGTATGATGACATGGTGAGAAGCACAATAGAGAGAATGAAGATCGAAGTTGCAATAAAAGACAGAGTTGACATAGTTGGTGATTTCAACTGCAAAGAAGTCATGTGGGAAGAGTTCAAAGTGGGGAATGGGGTGAGCAGTTGCTGGACTTTGCAATGGAAAATCTGTTGACCCAATGGGTGAGGCACCCAACAAGAGGTCAGCAGGGAGATACACCCTTGAGACTGGATTTGATATTCACAAAAGGAGCACAGCTAAGACAAGGGATAGAACATGAGTGCCCTTTGGGAAAGAGCGACCATGAATTGTTGAAGTTTTATTTGGATGTAGGCTTGAGTGTGGAAAATGGAGATGGATACAAGGAGGAGTGCTTAAACTATGCCAGAGCGAGATATAATGACTTGAAGAGGTATTTTGATAATGTGGACTGGTCTGCAATGTACCAAGAAGTAAGCATTCAATTTAAATACAACAAATTCATGGAAATATACAATAAGGCCATGGAGAACTTTGTGCCAAAGTACACCAAGAAGACTCTAAGGAGAAACCAGTGGTTCAATAAAAATTGCAAGAAGGCAAAAAGTGAGAAAGAAAAAACATGGAGAAAGTACAAGAAGATTAATAAGGAAATGGAGAGAAGCATATAGAACTGCAAGAAATAGATATGTTGACATGAGGCAAAAAGCACAAAAAGAATATGAGCAAAAAGTAGTGGAAAATTGTGAAAGGAATCCAAAAATGTTTTACAAATTTATCAACAGTAAACTCCAGAAGAAAGAAATAGTTGAAAAAGTGAAAGTTGGGGATGATGTATATGAAGATGTCTCTGATTTTGTTGCAAAGCTGAATGATTGCTTCTGTAAAGTATTCACAAACAAAACAGAATTCAATGGGAGCATACTACCTGAAGAGAAACAAATGCAGGATATGATAGTCTTAAAGAGTGACATTGAGAAAGTTATAAATGACACAAACATCAACAAGTCAATGGGTCCTGATAGAGTGTCTGGTAGAATGTTAAAAGAATGTCAAGAGCAGTTGCTGGAACCAATCTTGGATATCGTGAAAACATTGATTACAACAGAACAAGTGCCAGTGCAGTGAAAGAGGGCAGAGGTAGTACCAATATACAAGAGTGGATGTCGAATGGAGCCATTGAATTATAGACCTGTTTCACTGACTAGTATTATATGTAAGATATGTGAAGAAGTGATTAAAGACAAGTGAAAAGTGAAGGAAGAAAGTGAAGGAATCCTAACGGAGAACCAGTTTGGCTTCAGAAAAGGAAAATCATGTAGGCTATATCAACTTTATTATGTTTTTACTGGAGTGGTTGATATTTTACACGAGTGAGACGGTTGGGTCGACTGTGTGTACCTGGATTTGAAAAAAGCATTTGATAAGATTCCACACAACAGACTAATGTGGAAGCTGAGAAGTATTGGGGGAATAAGGGGAACCCTGGCAGACTGGATGAGAAACTACCTGACAGGCAGGGAAATGAGAACAATGGTGAAGGGTGTGAAGTCAGAATAGAGAAGAGTGACCAATGGAGTCCCCCAAAGTTCTGTGTTTGGTTCCATCATGTTTCTGATCTATATAAATGATATGCCAGCGGGAGTGAAAAGTTACATGAGTATGTTCACAGATGAAGCAAAGATTATGAAGAGAATTAGAAATGTGGAAGATTGTAACGTGTTGCAAGAGGACCTGAACAGGATATGTAATTTGAGTGTAAAATGGCAGATGGAGTTCAACATTAACAAAAGTCATGTAATGAGAATGGGCAAAGGCAAATATAGACTGTATAAGGAGTACCAGCTGGGGAGAGAGATAATAACTGAAGTCAGTGAAGAAAAGGACTTGGGAGTGATTATACAGAACAACTTATCACCAGAAAAGCACATTAACAGAATATTTGGAAAAACTTACAACACACTCCAAAGTATTGGATTCTCATTCAACTACTTGGATGAGAATGTGATAAAGAAAATATTAACCACCTTAATTAGACCTCATTTGGAATATGCAGTGGTGATATGGTCACCACATATGAAGAAACTAGAAAGAGTGCAGCAGTTGGGAAAGAGGATGATACCAGGTTTTAAGGAGGTGCCGTACGACGAGAGATTAAGAAGACTGGATTTACCCACGTTAAAAGAAAGAAGAGAGGGGAGATATGATATCAAGGTATAAGATGGTAAATGGAATGGATATCCTAGATAGAGAAAACTTGATAAGGATGTCTCCCAATAATCAACTGAGAGGACACCCAAAGAAAATACAAGAGGACAGTTGTATGGGAGATATCAAGAAGTATAGCTTCCCATATCGTGGCACTGACAAATGGAAAAAATTGAGTAGAAAGGTGGTGTGTGCAGCAAGTGTCAGTCAGATGAAGGACAAACTTGATAAATGTGGACAAAGAGACAGGACATAAAGAGCCAAGCTCAGGCTCTGTAAATCACAAATAGGTAAATACACACTATCAAGAAGCCGTATCAACAAGATTTGCAAAAACAGCTCCCTGGGAAGCACTTCAGCAAGTGCTGGAGCCTGACCTTGATGTATGTACAGGGGGAACTGACAAATGGAAAAAATTGAGTAGAGAAGTTGTGTGTGCAGCAAGTGTCAGTCAGATGAAGGACAAACTTGATAAATGTGGACAAAGAGACAGGACATAAAGAGCCAAGCTCAGGCTCTGTAAATCACAAATAGATAAATACACACTATCAAAAAGCCGTATCAACAAGATTTGCAAAAACAGCTCCCTTGGAAGCACTTCAGCAAGTTCTGGAGCCTGACCTTGATGTATATACAGGGGGAAGAGGTGGACATAGGGCTCTCCTGTCTCCAAAATAAACAAGAGTTGGGTACCATATAGAGTAGAATATGGAGGAAGAGGCAGAATTGGGTGGCGCTGCCAGATGATTGGGATCAAAACAAACACCATGTTTTGAAAACCAAAGGTTTATCAAAACACCAATTGGCCTGAAGAGTCTGAGTGATGATAATATGGACAAGATTTTTCTGGATTTAGAGAGGAAAGAGGTAGTATGAGGAGGCTGATAACATGGAAAGGGAGGTAAGATACATGAAGGAGATGATGTCAGGTATGATGGAAAAACAAGTTAATAAAAGAAAACACTGAACTAAAAGTGAGATAAGAAAAATGTAAGAAAATAAGAGAAAGAAATCAAGAGATGA
Source organism: Portunus trituberculatus (assembly GCF_017591435.1). NCBI lineage: Eukaryota > Metazoa > Arthropoda > Malacostraca > Decapoda > Portunidae > Portunus > Portunus trituberculatus. The sequence goes on along the minus strand of NC_059304.1, from coordinate 3,306,794 downwards.
AGGAGGAGATGCAGGAGATAAAGAAACAAAACGATATAATAAAGGCTACGTGTTGCGATGAAGAATCCTTAAGGAGCCTACAGAAAAAAGTACAGGACTGGATAAAGTAGAGAATGGTGAAAGCAAATTGGAGGAATTACGAAATGACTGGAAACAGGAACAGGAAGAAGAAAAAGGAAGATTTTCAGAGGTAGTAAAGAAGCAAATTCAGGAAAAGACAAAGGACACTGTTATACAAGTAATTAAGGAGAAAGAAGATCTTGTGAGGGATGCATTAGGTAAGAGGAAATGTATCCTAATTTTTGGGATGAAGGAATAAAAATTCAAACAAGTTTGTGAGAAAGTGAGGAGAGAGAGAATTGGCCAAAATTATTACCAGACAGGTCCAGGACAGCACACAGGAGTTGGACCAGGAAGTGGAGGAAATGATTAGGTTGAGAAGATTTAGTGAAGGGGGTTAGAGACCAGTGAAAGTGAGAATGAGATTGCAGGGGGTGGTGGAGGAAATTATGAAAAGAAAAGGGAAACTGGCTGATGATACTGAATTTAAGGATATGTGGATAAAAAGATATATGAACCTGGAAGAGAGGGAGAAGGAGAAAGTCCTAAGAAATTAAGCTAAGGAAAAAAAAAAAAAAGAAAACGACGAAGATCAAGAAAAAAAATTTTCTACTGGAGGGTTCTAGATATGAGACTGAAGAAGTGGTATCATGGAAAGAGGGAGGAGGTCATAGAGGAGGCAAGAAATTAAGAGTGACATATACTAATATAGATGGGTTGTTATCCAGTGTGTTGGAGGTTAGAGATTATTTGAAGGAAAAAAGACCAGGTGTAATGTGCATAGTAGAAACAAAACTTAAAGAGGAGATCCATGTTAGCTTTAAAGAAGAGGGTTATGATAGTTGGAGAAGAAACAGGAAGGGAAAAGGGAGAGGAGGTGTGTTAATAATGGTTCGTGATTATATACAGTTAGCGTGGAAAGTCAGTTTGTCAAACTGGTGGTGAACAAACATTTTGCATTTTTTATTTTACCTCTAAGAATACCATCAGAATGCAACACAATATGTTAGTTCATTTTCTGTGGCGACACTGGTACCTAAGCAATGCTTAAAGACTGTAGCAACACTCAGTGTGCCTATGGCACTTGTAGGGGGAGGTTGTGCACTTGTTGTTCTTGCATGACGTCACATGTTTGTGACTATTTTAGTGTGCTTTGTGCTTACTTTACTGTCTTATTAATAGCGATGATAGTGATTAATAGCGATGTGATGACACGATGGCTAACCACCCAGTGAAGGAGATAGCTGCACAGACTGGTGTCAGTGTCCGCGTATCCCAGAAATTGGTGAAGCAGTTCAAGGATGACAGGAGAGAAAGAATTCTGCTTCTAGACCCCAAATCTGGTAGACCAAAATTAATCTCTCCTACCATTATAAAACTTATTGGCAGGCAAGTTGACGCCAACCCCCGTCTTACTGCAAATAGATTAAGGGAAATAACCCACAGTTACTGAGTAGGCCATCCTGGCGTTCTGTGCAGCAGTGCTTCCATGACGATCTCAACTTGAGGAGTTTTCGTGCATGTAAGAAGCCACTTCTCACAGCTGTCCAGAAGCAGAAAAGGGTTGCCTTTGTCAAGAAATATAAAGATTGGAACCTCAGCACTTGGAGGAAAGAGTTTTGGTCAGATGAGGCAACTTTTTCAGTGACTGGCAGTGAATTTTCTTGAGTCTACTGCCCACCACACAGTGACCCACACAACCCACAGTACACCCAGAAGACCATGAAATACCCAGCTTCTCTTATGGTATGGGACTGTTTCACCTACTATGGTGTTGGTGACCTTGTGGAGTTACCTGTTAATGAGAAAATGAACCAGTACAATTACTTAGAACTGTTGCTGGACCACTTGCTTGACAGTTTTTACCAAACCAAGGCTGACATTTTTATGCAGGATGGTGCACTTTGCCACAGAGCCAAATCAGTGAAGCAGTGGCTGAATGATTGTGACATTAACTACTTAAAAGACTGGCCAGTTAGCAGTCCAGACCTTAACCCCATAGAAAACTTGTGGTCAGTCATTAAAAGCCACCTTTGAAATGCTGACACTTCATCACTCCCCAAACTGGAGGGAGCAATCAAGGAAGTGTGGAATAACTTTTCACATGAATTGCTCCAAAATCTTGCTGATTACTTACCAAAGAGACTTCAGCAGTGCAACAAGTGTCAGGGGAACACTACCAAGTACTGAACAGGTGAAACTTGCATGTAATCTTTATTTTTTGTATCGCTAGCCATAGAAATGAGTTTTTTCAGCTGGCAAACATACTTTCCATGTTGGGTGTATGTGTGGAGGAAGTGCAGTATGGTGATTGTATGGTGGAAGTAATGGGAGTAACAATCAAAACAGACAAATTGAGAAAAAGGAAAATCATAGTTACATATGTGCCATCTAAGACAAATACATGGGGAACTGAGAAACTGAGGATATCCAAAGAGAGGTGATTAAGTGCCTAGATAATATGATCAGAAGAATTGGAGACTATTTGTAAAAGAGTACACTGGAGAGAGATTGAAGTAATGTGTAATGATGGACAATGGAGCGAGATGTTACAGTTGACTATGGTAAATACAATGGATCAGTGAATGGAAGAGTCAACAAAGTACAGGGGGGAAGAAGAACCATCGTTGTTTGACCTATTATTCACAAAGAAGCCAGAGTCCCCTCCCAGCATACAATACCTTAATCCATTGGGAAGAAGTGATTGTTGGAAATGCAGGAAGAGGATGGGATAAGATACAGAGAAGACTAGAAAAAAGAGATTAAACTATACAAGAGCAGATTTTGAAAAGTTAAAAAAATATTGCTGTTAATGAATGGAGGAACAGTATTTACAGAAGGACAATACAGGGGAAATGTGAAATATTCCTACAGAAATAGAAGAAAGTAGTGAAGAAATACGTACCTATCTATAGAGTAAAGAAAAGTACAAGTGCTTGGTACAATGCCAAATATATAGAAGCTAAAAAGGCAAAAGGTAAATGAGGCAGAAAGTACACACAAAACTTGTTTTTTTGTCTTTACACAGTAACACTTAGGGCCGGAATAAAAACCGTCGCCACTCTTGGGACGTGTTGGCAGGTGGGTAAACGTGTGGTCAGCTGGACTGGTTGTGGCCGTCTCCGGTGGTCAGGATGCTCTGCCAACCTGCCTAACCTCACACACCTCTGAACCTCGGGTCACTGACGTCACACCTGCCTACATGGCACCATACAAACACCCCGCACTAACGACACCCTGCTAACATACAAAGACCATTAACCACCACCAATGATTCAATCATCAATCATTATAAACAACTGCTCAAAATAAAGGACAGGTATATGGTTGACAACCATACACGCACACACACGTACACATGCATGCACAATAAAGCTTGGAAGAAACTCAAGAAGCAGAGAAATGAAAATAACAGACAGCAGTATAAGAATGTGAGAAATGAATATTTTAGAGTAAGGAGAGAGGAAGAAAGAAACTTTGAGAAAATGTGGTACGAAAAAGCAAAGGTGAACCCAAGCTTTTCTACAAATTTATAAATGGTAAGATGAAGAATAAGGAAGCAATAGGAAAATTGATTAAAGGAGAGAAGACATACCAAACAGCTAAGGAAATGAGTGAAATAATGAATGACAGCTTTAAAGGTGTGTTCACCGAAGAAGAGGAATTTGCAGAATCAAGTAGGACATTGGATTGGCCAAGGATTGCAGGAAATCATAGTGCACAAAGAAGATATTGGAAGACTACTAGATGATTTGGATATGAGAAAAGCAATGGGGCCGGATGGTGTATCAGACTGGGCACTAAGAGAATGTAAAGAGCAACTGTTAAATCTGATTTGGGAAATGGTTACAAGTTCATGAAAAGAAGAGAGAGTACCACTAGAATGGAAGAAAGCCAACATAATCCCAATATTCAAACTGAGCCTTTAAATTACTGACCGGTGTCACTTACAAGTCTTGTGGGGAAGATATGTGAAATTGTTTTGAAGGAAAAGTGGGTTAAATATATTGAACAGACAATTTTGCTTCAGGACAGGACAGTCATGTGTGTTGAACTTATTAAGTTTCTACTCAAGAGTAATAGAAGGACTGGAGATCGGAGATGGATGGGTGGACACAGTATACCTGGACATAAAAGAGGCTTTTGATAAAGTCCTCATGGCAGACTACTTTGGAAGTTAGAGAGCACAGGAGAAGTGCGAGGAACTTTGTTAGATTGGATAAGGGATTACTTGAAGGACAGAGAGATGAGAACTGTGATCAGAGATGCATACTTATCTTGGGGTAAAGTAACAAGTAGAGTGTCACAAGTGTCAATATTAGACCCCATTATGTTCCAGGTATATGTAAATGACATATAAAATGGGATAACCAGTTATATTAAATTTGTTTGCTGATGATGCAAAATTGCTAAGAGTAATCAAAACCCGAAAGGACTGTTTGCTGCTGCAGGAAGATATAAACAAAATCTACGAGTGGAACTATTTGATGGGAGAGGAACAAATAATGAAGAATAAAGAGGAAAAAGATCTGGGAGTGATTATACAGGAAAATCTGAACTCCATAAAACACATAAGTAAGATATTTGACTTAGCATGTAAAATGTTGACTAATATTAGTGACATTTCAATTCATGGACAAAGATATGATGAAAAAAATTATTACGAGCATGATATGTCCAAAGCTGGATTATGCAGCAGTGGTGTGGTCACCGAGCTCTAAAAAAGATATAAGATTAGAATGGATCCAGAAGATAGCTACAAAGATGGTGCCAGAACTAAAGGACCTAACATATGAAGAAAGGCTGAAGGAAATGGAACTGCCAACATTACAAGATAGAAGAGAAGGAGGAGACCTACCGTATTTTACTGCTTACAAGATGCACTTTTTTTTTTCCTAAAAAATACCCTGAAAAATACTAGTGCATCTTCCAAGATGCACTAGTATCAAGTGAGCTTGGACACTTGACCAATAGCGACCTGGATTTGTATGTTGAGTCATTACATTATGATGTTAGCTTAAGTACTATTTAATTCAGCCTTTTATATTATGTAAACTCAGTACTTAGCTGTTACAAGTATTTCCAATACCATAATCCTTCCTGCAGCCTACTCAGCGTGTGGAGAAAACGGGCCGCTCCCTCGTCTCATAGCAAGACACACATACATGCACACGAATGCACACACATCCCATCATGTACCTGATCTATATAAATGACATGCGAGAGGGAGTGAGAAGTTATATGAATAAGTTTGCAGATGATGCAAAGATTATGAGGAGAGTGAGGAATATGCATGACTGTAATATACTGCAGAAGGACTTGGACAAAATATATGAATGGAGCAGGACATGGCAAATGGAATTCAATACCAACAAAAGCTGTGTAATGAGAATGGGGTAGAAGTAAATATAGACCATATAAAGACTACCAGCTCGGGGGGAAGACTGTAATTAAAGTCAGTGAAGAAAATACTTGGGAGTGACTGTACAGAGTAATCTGTCTCCAGAAAAGCACATTAATGGAATATTTGGAAAAACGTACAGCATGCTCCAAAGTATAGGATGGGCATTTAATTACCTGGACGGGAACATGATAAAGAAGATATTGACCACCCTGATTAGGCCACAGTTGGAATATGCATCAGTAATTTGGTCACCATACATGAAGAAACATGTCAAGAAACTGGAAAGAGTGCAGAGGTTAGCAACAAGAATGATACCAGACTTTAAGGAGGTACCGTATGAGGAGAGGTTAAATAGGCTGGAATTAAGCATGTTGGAAGAAAGAAGAGTCAGAGGGGATATGATAACAATGTTCAAAATAGTACATGGAGTGGACATATTGGATAGGGAGAACCTGATCACGATGGCATCCAGTAATTACCTAAGAGGACACCCAAAGAAAATACTGAAGGACTCCTGCACGAGCGACATCAAGAAGTATAGCTTCCCGTATCGGAGCATTGATGCATGGAACAAACTGAGCGTGGATGTGGTGTGTGCGGTGAGTGTCAGTCAAATGAAGGAAAAATTGGACAAGTGTGGACATAGAGAGCTACGGCTCAGGCCCTGTAATCACAAATAGGTAAATACATGGCAGGTGCCTTTATACCTTTATTGATAAAACATCCAAATGGCTTACTCGTTCAAGCAAGTCAAAACTCCACTTGTGAATTATATTCACATTGATAAAGCCTGTGAAGCACAATTGCAAAATAAAATAAATATGAACTGCAGCACTTACGCGCTCGGGTTCGGCGATCGGACAAGTGATTCCGTAATGTAAACAATACGTCCAAAACAGGCCGTCGTCCGCCACTAAAACAAGAACTGTTTCACTGTGTATACGTATTTACCTATGGTGTTTTTATTTACAGAGTTTTAAATTTGTAGTGAGTGCAGCAAATTTGTAATGAGTGCTGAAACAATAGTGTCTTGCACTTCTTGCTTCTTATGTTTTTGTGTTCAGTGGTTGGGTATATGGTGAATGTGTTCTTGTATGAGAATGACTTTTTTTCTTAGAAATTTCTTTCAAATATTAGGATGCGGCTTCCAAGATGCAGCGTCTTGCAAGCCGTAAAATGCGGTAATAACAATGCATGAAATAGTAAATGGCATTGAAAAGATAGACAAGGAAGACCTGGTGCTGGTGACAGAGGAAGCTGGAAGGACAAGAGGACATGTAAAGAAGATTAGGATGATTCAGTGTGTGAATGATATTGAACAATACAGTTTTCCAAATAGAACAGTGGAAAAGTGGAATGCACTGAGTGATGAAGTTGTTACAGCACATAATGTGCATAGCTTTAAAGAAAAATTAGATATGTGGAGATATGGAGACAGGACACTATGAGCTCTGCTCAAACCCTGTACAAAATAACTAGATAAACACAAACACACACACACACTTAATCTGTCTTTTCCTTCTCCACCTCTTCCATGCATCCTCTTTTCTTGTTCTAGACTTTTCACATCTATCGTTAAACCAGTCCTGCTTTCCAACTTCTCTATGCTGTCTTATTGGTAAAAAAATTTGTACCAATAAGACAACATAGAGAAGTTGGAAAGCAGGACTGGTTTAACGATAGATGTGAAAAGGCTAGAACAAGAAAAGAGGATGCATGGAAGAGGTGGAGAAGGAAAAGACGGATTAAGCAGTGGGAAAGTTACAAAAGAGCAAGAAATGAATATGTGTTGATTAGAAGAGAAGAAAGAAAGAAACAAGAAAAGGATATAATTGATAAATGTAAAGACCAACCAAGGCTTTTTACAGACATGTGAACAACAACATCAAAAATAGAGAAAGTATTGAAAGTTTAGAAGTAAATGGAGTATGCAGTGAAGATCCCAGGAAATGGCAGAGGCTATGAATGGATGCTTTCGGAAGGTATTCACAAAGGAGACTGCTTTTGACAAACCACTGGTAATGGAACAGAAAGGGATTATGAAGGAGTTTCAAGTAACTGTGGAGGAGATCAAGAACATGATGGGGAGTTTAGAAGTGAGAAAAGCTGTGGGACCTGATGGGGTATCAGGATGGATTTTAAGAGAATGCAGGGAGCAATTGGCAGAAAAAGTTTGTGAAGTAATTGATGCCTCATTAAGGGAAGGTGTAGTGCCCCAAGACTGGAAAAGAGCTAACATTGTCCCAATCTATAAATCAGGTAACAAGAGAGACCCATTGAACTATAGACCAGTGTCACTTACAAGTGTGGTAGCTAAGATGTGTGAGAGGGTGGTGAAGAATAGATGGACAGACTTCTTGGAGAAAAATGACATACTTTGTGAGTGTCAATTTGGTTTTAGAAAAGGGCGTTCATGCACGACAAACCTGATATGTTACTATTCGAGGGTGATAGATGTAATACAGGAAAGAGATGGTTGGGCTGATGGAATATATCTGGATTTAAAAAAGGCCTTTGATAAGGTACCACACCGGAGACTGATCTGGAAACTTGAAATGGTAGGAGGAGTGCATGGCAGTTTACTAAAATGGATGGAAGACTTTTGGTAGGAAGAGAAATGAGAACAATAATTAAGGACAGACCATCAGAATGGGGATTGGTGGAGAGTGGAGTTCCACAGGGATCAGTGTTGGCACCAGTAATGTTCGCGGTCTACATAAATGACATGGTGGATGGGGTGTCCAGTTATGTGAGCCTATTTGCAGACGATGCAAAATTGTTAAGAAAAGTGAGATGTGACAAAGATTGCGAACTACTCCAGGAAGACTTGGACAGAATATGGAAATGGAGCTGTACATGGCAAATGGAGTTCAACACGACAAAATGCAAGAAAATAGAGTTTGGCAAGAGTGAAAGAAGAATCAGGAGTATGTACAAGATAGGAAATGAAGACATAAAACCAGTCATGAAGAAAAAGACCTTGGGGTGACAATTACCAATGACCTATCGCCAGAGAGACATATAAACAAAATAATTGGAGAAGTATTGAACTTATTGAGGAACATAAGAGTGGCGTTCGATATTTAGATGAAGAAATGATGAAGAAAATAATTACTGCAATGATAAGACCGAGGCTTGAATATGCAACAATACAGTGGGCTCCGAACTTAAAGAAACACATAAGGAAACTAGAGAAAGTACAGAGGGCTGCAACGAAAATGGTGCCTGACTTAAGAGATTTGACTTATGAAGACAGACTGAAAAGAATGCAACTTCCAACCCTGGAAAACAGAAGAGAAAGGGGAGACCTGATAGCAATATACAGAGTGATGATTGGCATGGAAAAATGGATAGGGAAGATCTGTGTATGTGGAATGAAAGAATGTCGAGAGGGCATGGGAAAAAACTAAAATGGCCACTTATAGGAGAGATGTGAAAAATATAGCTTCCTCATAGAAGGGTGGAAGCATGGAATAGTTTAGACATGGAAGTGGTCAACGCAAGGAATATTCATGATTTTAAGAAAAAGCTGGACATTAATAGATATGGAGACGGGACAACACGAGCATAGCTCTTTTCCCGTATGTTACAATTAGGTAAATACAATTAGGTAAATACACACACACACACACACACACACACACACACACACACACACCGTTGCTGCTATGTTGTCATGACATTGCTAAGCAGCTCCTAGGGAAAGTGCTTCAGCAGGCGTTGGAGCCTGACCTAAACGTATGTACAGGGGGGGTTTGGGGCCATAGGGTTTTCTTGTCTCCATAATAAATAAGATTTGGATACTGCATAAACAGAAAAATGGAGAGAGAGAGAAACAGAACTGGGTGGCACAGTCAGACGTATGACATCAAAACAAATGTCATGTGAAAATCAGCGATTTATTGAAACACCTGTTGGACTGAGGAGATTGATGATAATATGAATAAGAACTTTTCTGGATTTAGAGATGAAAGAGGCAATATGAGGAGGCTGATAAACGTGGAAAGAGAGATAAGACACATGAAGGAAGTGATGTCGAGTTTAATGGACAAGCAGGACAGACTGACAACAGAAAACACGGAGCTGAGATTGAGATTAGTGGAATGTGAGAAAGTTTGTGTAATAAATCAGGGATTGAAGGAGGAGATACAGGAGATAAAGAAACAAAATGATATACTAAATGCTACATGTCATGACTACATAAAAAAATACAGGATGGGATTGAAGACAGAGTAGAAATTGGAATGGGCAAAAACAAGCTGGAGGAATTACAAAATGCATGGAAACAGGAACAGGAAAAGGAAAAAGTTAAATTTTCAGAGGTAGTATAGAGAAAAATTCAGGAAAAGACAAAGGACACTGTTATACAAGTAATTAAGGAGAAAGAAGATCTAGTGACCAATACAATGGATAAGAGGAAATGTATCTTAATTTTTGGGATGAAGGGAAAAAAATCCAAAGAAGTTCATGAGAGAGCGAGAAGAGAACTAGCCAAAACTGTTATCAAACATGTCCAGGACAGCACACAGGAGTTGGGCCAGAAAGTGGAGGAAGTGATTAGGTTGGGAAGATTTAGTGAAGGGGGTTAAGAAGCCAATGAAAGTGAGAATGAGATCGCAGGTGGCGGTGGAGGAAATTATGAAAAGAAAAAGGAAACTGTCTGATGATACTGAATTTAAGGATATATGGATAAAGAGATATGAACCAGGAAGAGAGGGAGAAGGAGAAAGTGCCAAGAAATTAAGCTATGGAAAAAAGAAAAAAAAAAGAAAGGATGGAAATTGAGAAAGAGAATTTCTACTGGAGGGTTCTAGATGTGAGACTAAAGAAGTGATATCTACGGAAGAAGGAGGAGGTCATGGAGGATGCAAGAAATTAAGAGTGACTTGTGCTAATATAGATGGGTTGTTATCTAGTGTGTTGGAGGTTAGGGATTATTTGAAAGAAGAAAAAGCCAGATGTAATGTGCATTATTGAAGCAAAACTAAAAGAGGAGATCCATGTTAACTTTAAAGAGGAGGGATGTAATAGCTGGAGAAGAGACAGGAAGGGTAAAGCGGGAAGAGGAGTGCTAATAATGGTTCGTGATAATATATGTGCAGAGGATGTGCAATATGGTGATGGCCTGTTGGAAGTAATGGGAGTAACAATCAAAACAGAGGAATTGAGATCAAGAAATATCATAGTTACATATGTGCCATCTAAGACAAATACATGGGGAACAGAGGAACATAAAGATATGCAAAGAGAGGTGATTAAGTGCTTAGACAATTTGATAAGAAGAGATGGAAGAATACTATTAGTTGAAGACTTTAACTGTAAAAAATAAAAATAAACTGGAGAGAGATGGAAGTAATGGATTATGCTGGACAATGGATTGAGGAGGTGTTACAGTTGACTAAGGTAAATAAAATGGATCAGTGGGTGGAGGAGTCAACAAGGTACAGGGGGGAAGAAGAACCATTGTTGCCTGACCTAGTATTCACAAAGAAGCCAGAGCCCTGTCTCAGCATACAATACCTTATTCCAATGTTACGAAGTGATCATATGACATTAGAACTGGAAATACAGGAGGAGAATGGGATAAGATACAGAGATGAGTACAAATAAAGAGAAATTAAATTATGCAAGAGCTGATTTTGAAAAATTAAGGAAATTTTTGCTGATATTGAATGGAAAAGCATTATGTACGGAAGGACAATACAGGGGAAATATGAAATATTCATACAGAAATATAATGAAGGAGTAAAGAAATACATACCATTTTATAGAGTTAAGAAAAATATACACGATTGGTACAATGCTAGATGCACAGAAACTAAGAAGGCAAAAGATAAAGCTTGGAAGAAACTCATAAAAAAGAGAAATGACAACAGACAGCAGTATAAGGATGCATGAAATGAATATATTAGAGTAAGGAGAGAGGAAGAAACTGAGAAAGATTTGGTGTGTAAAAGAAAAGATGAACCCAAACTTTTCTACAAATTTATAAATGGTTAGATGAAGAATAAGGAAACAATAGAAAATAATTAAAGGAGGGAAGACACACCAAACAGAGAAGGAAATGTGTGAAATAATGAATGAGAGCTTCAAAACTGTGTTCACTGTAGAAGAGGATTTTACAGAACCAAATAGGACATTGCATTCCCAAGGATTACAGGAAATCACACTGCACCAAGAGGATATTAGAAGATTATTAGATAATTTGGATGTCAGAAAAGCAATGTGGCTGAATGGTATCTGGCTGGATGCTAAAAGAATGTAAAGAGCAACTGTTGGATCCAATTTGGGGAATAATTACAAATCACTAAATGTAGGGAAAGTTCTACCAGAATGGAAGAGAGCCAACATAATACTGATATTTAAAGGAGGTAAGGCAATTGAGCCATTAAATTACAGACAGGTGTCTCTTATGAGTGTTATGGGGAAGTTGTGTGAAATAGTTATCAAAGAAAAGTGGGTTAAACATCTGGAAGAAGAACAAGTTATATTGAACAGACAATTTGGGAATAGGGCAAGACGGTCATATGTGTTGAACTTATTAAGCTCCTACTCGAGATTAATAGAAGGACTGGAAAGCAGAGATGGATGGATGGACACAGTATACCAGATCATGAAAAAGGCTTTTGATAAAGTCCCTCATGGAAGACTACTTTGGAAACTAGAGAGCATAGGAGAATTGCGAGGAACTTTGTTAGAGTGGACGAGGGATTATTTGAAGGACAGGGAGATGAGAACTGTGATCAGAGATATACACTCACCTTGGGGTAAAATAACAAATGGAGTGCCACAAGGGTCAGTGTTAGCTCCCATTATGTTCCAGAATTATGTAAATGACATTCACAATGGGGTAAACAGTTATATTAATTTATTTGCTGATGTTGCAAAGCTGCTAAGAGTAATCAAAACCCAGGAGGACTATTTGCTATTACAGGAAGATATAAACAACATCTGTGAGTGGAGTAAGAAGTGGAAATTGGAGTTCAATGCCAAGAAATGTCACATAATGGAACTAGGAAAGAGCCTGAGAAGACCGGTTTGGTGGGAGAGGAACAAATAATGAAGACTAAAGAGGAAAAAGATCTGGGAGTGATTATACAAGAAAACCTGAACCTCAAAAAACACATAACCAAGATATTTGGATTATCATATAAAATGTTGACTAATATAAGAGTGGCATTTCAATTCATGGACAAAGATATGGTGAAAAAAAATTATCACTAGCATGATACGTCCAAAGCTGGAATATGCAACTGTGGTGTGATCTTTTTGAGCTCTATAAAAGATATAAGAAGATTAGAATGGATACAGAAGATTGCTACAAAGATGGTGCCGGAACTAAAGGACCTAATATATGAAGAACGGCTGAAAAAAAATGGGACTGCCAACCTTACAAGATAGAAGAGAATGAGGAGACTGATTAACAATGCACAAGATAGTCAATGGCATTGAGAAAATAGACAAGGAAGACCTAGTGGTGGTAATAGAAGAAGATAGAAGGACAAGAGGACATGTAAAGAAGATCAGTATGAGGCAGTGTGTGAAGGATATTGGAAAATACAATTTTCCACGTAAAACAGTGGAAAAGTGGAATGCATTGAATAATGAAGTTGTTACAGCAAATAATGTGCATAAGTTTTTAAAAAAATTGTATAAGTGGAGACATGGAGACAGGACACTATGAGCCCCGCTTGAACCCTGTACAATACAACTAGGTAAATGCATGATATTAGTAAAAGTTTTGTAACAGGACCAAATATTTAAACATGCATGTAAAGATAGATGGACTGACAGGTAGATATTGATACATGCTCAAGATATTGAGCATGTATTGATTGATACATGCTCAAGATATTGAGCATGTATTGTTGAACATTTATTTAAGCTTAAATATTTATTTACCACTTCCACTTACAGCTGCTGACCCAGAAGCAGTGGCATCAGGGACGAAAAAGGAGCCACGTAAAATAGATTTTGGAGTGTTACAACCCAATTCTTCACTTATATTTGAGAAGAGTGAAGGCTCTTTCCTAATCCTTACAGGCAAAGCAAAGGTATGACAGCTTCTGCTTCTAGGTATTATTAATAAGATAATATAAAGCACATAATTAATAGCTTGTTGATAATCTCTGAAGCACTTATGTCAGCTCATTCATTATTGTTCTTTAAATCATGGGAGTTTGACTATGTAAGCTCATTAGTTTAAAATAAAGTAGTTACCAGCTAATTAGATAAGTGATTCAAGAGTGCATCATATGCTTTAGAGGGCATCTATTTTTATTTGATTGTAGAATTTAATGTATATATTTTGTGCTATAATAAACCATATTTTGCCATAAAAAGCACAGCCTTGAAGTGTGTAAAAAATCAGTAATGCTGAAGAGCATATATATATAAGATGAAACCAAAATATAAGAAAAGGTGATATCCATTTGTACCATTGTTCAATCATGTGTACAGTACATATAGTTATGAAAGAAGAATTAGTTCCAAGAGAGAGCATTGCAAGAATGGATATTGGTAGAATGTTTGAAGTATATAATGAAAGATAGGACAGAGAGTATAAAGATAAAGAAAGAATTATGTGATGGCCTGAAGATTCTAGTGTATATTATAGTCTGTCTTCTAAACTGGCTGCTTGGTCTCAATCTCAGGAAGTGGACAGTTTTGGTTACTGTTCAAAATATTTTTTAGCTTATTGATGATATAATTAGTTTTATGTGTATGTGTATAATACATGTTTTCTGTTGATCAACACAATTATCACAAAGATAGACTACTGTTTTCCTCAAGCTTTGACAACAGGTATTTTCATCCCAGACCGAGACCCAGCAGCCAGTTTAGACTATAGTGTATGCATTTGAGAGGTAGACTGATAGAAATTCAAAGATTTAGGATTCAAGTAGCGAGTATGTGTTATGTCAATCAGATGGGAAGATGGTTATGAAAGCAGTGAAACTATATAGAAGGTTTAGTATATCTTAAAGATGAAAGATTGTATGATATGTGAATAATTTTACAGAAAGTGAAATAACAAGACTATACAAAGATGGAATGGATACTGTAGGTTCAAAGGGAAGACAATTCATATAAAAGGAATACGCAGTGGCTGACTATCTAAGAGAAAGAAAAGTTGTTAATGAGATCATTACTTGTAAGTGCCAATACAGAGCTGATGTTAACCTTGAAAACTTGACTTTGCAGGCTCGATCAACCCACACCAGTCTCTTCTCAGCTGACTGGGACTTCCAGAAGATGGGCATTGGTGGTTTAGATGAACAATTTATTCAGATCCTCAGAAGAGCTTTTGCCTCAAGAGTTTTTCCACCAGAAGTAACAGAACAGCTGGGAGTGAAGCATGTCAAGGGTCTACTGTTGTATGGACCTCCAGGTATAAACTATTTAATTTTTGCTTACCAGAACCTTGAATCTTGGAAAGTTTTAGATTATTTTCTAAAAATGATAATATCATAGATGATAAAAGTTTTTAGAATATCCTCATATTTCAGGTACTGGCAAGACCTTAATGGCCCGTCAGATTGGAAAGATGCTTAATGCTCGAGAACCAAAGATTGTTAATGGTCCTGAGATTCTAGACAAGTATGTGGGAGAGTCTGAAGCCAATGTGCGCCGCCTCTTTGCTGAGGCTGAAGAAGAGGAGAAGCGCATGGGTCCCAATTCTGGTCTTCACATTATCATCTTTGATGAGGTTGATGCCATTTGCAAACAGAGAGGTTCAGTTGCTGGCAACACTGGTGTCAATGACACTGTGGTCAACCAGCTTTTGTCCAAGATTGATGGTGTAGAGCAACTCAATAACATTCTAGTCATTGGCATGACCAACAGAAAGGACATGATAGATGATGCTCTGCTGAGGCCTGGCAGACTGGAGATCCAAGTAGAAATTGGTCTTCCTGATGAAAAGGGACGCTTTGACATTCTCAAGATCAAAACTGCAAAAATGAAGGAGCACAACAAACTGGATCATGATGTTGACCTTGCAGAAGTTGCCTCCTTGACAAAAAATTTTTCAGGAGCAGAACTTGAGGGTCTTGTGAAGGCTTCCTCATCCTCGGCCTTGAAGCGCTACATTCACCTGGGAAACAAAATTGAGGTGGATCCTAATGCCATTGACAAATTAAAAGTTACTCGAGCAGATTTTATCTACTCCCTTGAAAATGATGTAAAACCCTCCTTAGGGACCAGTGATGAAGCTTTGTCAAAGTTTATTGAGAGGGGAATCATTAATTGGGGAGCAACGAGAGAACTGGTGGAAAAGGGATTGATGTTTGTAAAGCAAGCAAGGTCACCTGAAACTAGTAATCGGCTTTGCCTTTTACTTGAAGGGGCACCAACTGCAGGTACTTCTGCAATGGCAGCATATTTGTGCAAAAATTCTAACTTCCCCTTTATAAAAGTCATTAATTCTCGAGAAATGGTTGGTTTCATGGAGGCTTCCAAGTGTTTGAGAATCAGTAAAACTTTTGATGATGCGTACCGCTCTGAACTAAGTTGCATTTTCATGAATGATCTTGAACACTTGATGGGATATTCACCCATTGGCCCAAGATACCAGTCCCTTGTTCTGGATGCCATGTACTCTCTTCTGTCAGCCTCCCCTCCTCCAGGCCGTAAATTACTTGTCGTCTGCACATCTAAACGTCGCTCAGTATTGGAAGAACTGGGTCTCCTTTCAGCCTTTACAGCTGTCATCAGGGTTCCTTATATTGCACATGTGGAAGATGTTAGACTTGTGCTTGAGGAATCACAAGCAATGAGTCCAGATGAGGTATGTCTATTTCATTAGTTCATACAAGCATGGCAATACAGATTTCATTGTTAGTCAGTCTTTATATTGATACCAGATCTTTGTCCATCAGAACTCATCCAAGGAGATGGTCATGATAGGATTCTAAAGGAAATAAACCTGTAAAGATGACAACTATGAATCTTTTCAAGATGAATTTTTACCATAGCAAACTCAGGCAACGCCATAGAAAGTAATGTCAGAAATGGCACCAAAGATGATTAGTAATGGGAGATGAATAGTGACTTTGTTAGTAATTAGATGAAACTTTCCAAGTGTCAATGAATGGTCTTTTTAAATGACTATCACTTGCCAAAGAAAACAGTGACAAATAAAATAAGAACTAGGAATATGGCATATGCGGTGCCTTGGACCTCAAGTTGTCACCACTGCTCCCTATAACAATGGTGGATAGAAGTATGATGCAGCAGATGACTGAGTAAATGTTTCATCTTTCTCTACTCAAAGACGTCATGTGCAACATTTCATTTGATATTGCCCGTCTTTAATCTAATCAAGTCTCTCATTCGTATTCGTGGGTTTATGGACATGTACTTCTTTATAGATTGTCTTGACAACTGGTAGATGCTAAATCTAGAGAAACATTTCCAGGAAGTAATAGTTTCCCTAGAATATCTTAAAAAATTTTTTTTTTTGAAACATTAAATGAATACATATTCTACATATGAATAGTAATACTGACTATATTTGTGTTCCAGATTGAGGCAGTTCTGAAGCACATTCGTCATGGAAAAATCTTTGTTGGTGTTAAAAAGCTACTGGGTCTCCTTGACTCAATGCGTGTCATGAAGGGAGTTGACTGGCGCAAAAGAGTAGCATCTTTTGTTAACTTGTTAGAAGATGAAGGGGTGTACACTCCAGAACTGTAATTTGTCTTGGAAGAGTGAAACCATTTGCATTCATACATGGCCAAATATACATGAGAGAAACTGGTGAGGAAAACTGCATGGTAAGCTCCAGATTATAGTATTCTGTACTTAAACAAAAATCTGTGCAATTTAGACAATGATTAGGTTGGAATATAATATTATCTAGCATCATGAGTGGTCCCTTTGAAGTAAATAAGAATTCATTTTAGAGTAATTTTTGAGATTGTGGTACAGTAGTCATGCATGGAAGTAGTGGTCATAAAATTGGCAAGCTTGCCTGTATCAGTGGCTATAGAACATTATGGGGAGCAGGTAACGAGTGTTAGGACTTGTGTCAGATTATTGTTTTATTTCACATACTTTAAAACTATTGCTATTATCTTAATTTGTGGTTCCCTGGTATGATGTCTGTTATTTAGAGTGGTTCAGCACATCAAAAGGGGGAAATCTTGAAAATATTATATATTATTTTATTCAGAACTGTCCTAAAAAAAAAATATATATATATATATATATATATATATATATATATATATATATATATATATATATATATATATATATATATATATGATATGTTTTATGCGTTCAAAATTTACTGCTAATTCATGCTTTCTTCATATATATATATATATATATATATATATATATATATATATATATATATATATATATATATATATATATATATATATATATATATATATATATATATATATATATATATATATATATATATATATATATATATATATATATATATAATATATATATATATTATGTTTTATGCTCAAAATTTACTGCTAATCTGCGTTTCTTCATCTAATGAAATAACATTAATTTTTAAGATCTTCATTAAATTAATCCAGTCATTAAGTTTCATAATGGCCAAATGGAATGTGTAATGTGTAGAATATTACTGATAACTGCAAAAATATAGCTACTGATATTGATATTTGCTGCAAGATCATACACATAATATCGGCAAATTAATCATCCTTCCCACTTCTATTGAACATATCATACAGTAATTATTAGGAGTCTAAAAACATTTATTTGTTTTTACTTTGTGATAATGCATTATTTGATCAGGTTTTATTTTTTTCACTTGAATATAGAGAAGATAGTTGATTGTTTGACCATAAGAGTGGAAAACCATTTTTACGATCATTATCAAACATTTTGATCTGCTGCCATATTTTTTTGTCTAGAATAATAACTTTTTTTTTTTTTTTTTTTTACAGTTTAAAGACTAGACTGTGATATATCCCTAAGAAACTGATTAATTACTTTTCTCAAAAGAAAAAACTGTATTTTACTCATGTTGAAAATTCTTATTCATGGAAAACTATTCATACTATAAAACATTATCCTTCATATCAGAATTAAAAGACACTCAAATAAACAGTTATGTACATGAGTATTTGTATAACTCAAATAAAAATAACACAAAATAAAATAAATAGATTTGAGTGATATTTTTTCTGTAAAAGCTACCAAAAAAAAAATTTAAGAGATCTTACAAGCTTCCAAATTAAGGAATTTTAATATGCAGTTTTGTAGATACATAATTGTTTTAACTGAGTATTATACTGCAAGAAATATAAAAATTGTCCCTATTGAAGTTTTGATCAACACAACTATGTTTTGTTTCTTACCTTACTCCTGATTATGGTCAAGAGGTCAGATTTCCAATGAAATTCTTTCAGGTCATCTCAGGACACTCCTATGGTGAAAGTGCATGTGTTCACAATTGATTTTCTTTGAAATGGATATAGGCACCTGATGTGTGTTTGTGTGTGTATATATATATATATATATATATATATATATATATATATATATATATATATATATATATATATATATATATATATATATATATATATATATATATATATATATATATATATATATATATATATATATATATATATATACACACACACTGTGGGGACTCAATACTTGAACTTAATTCATTCCAAATGGCTGTTCAAATATCAAAAAGTTTGAATACAGATACCTATATATCAGGTAATTCATTCTAACCTTAGCAAAATCTTAAGTTTACAAAAATTTCAATGTAATTTCCTTTATACTGTAAATTTGATTTGTACATGCTGTAAGTGAAGATTGGTGATGGATAATGTAGAAGAGGAGGGAAAAAAGGTGGGGAGGAGTAGGGAGGTTATTTGTTGGAGGATGAGTGCACTGGTATCTGGTATACCGGAATATTGGTATTTTAGATTTGGTATTGCTAGTAATACCGGTATCAGAATGGGACAAGTGGTGGTGGTGGTGAGGGAGAGGCTATAGTTTTGTTTATGTTCAAATACCAGATGCAATGCCTTTTTGTTGTCATTGTAAGTTTCTAAATGAAAACTACAGACAGAACACAGGAGAATGTTATTCTCACAACCGCACTAGGCAAGTGGCGGAGGGGGGGGAAGGAGAGGTCAGGAGCCTTTGTTTACAACCGCATGTGTGGATGTTCAACTACTAGGTATTTTTTTGAGTATTAAGTCAAACTTTTGTGTTCAAACATTTAAAAGTTTGACTATTAAGACATTTGAGTATTGAGTCTCCACTGTATATATATATATATATATATATATATATATATATATATATATATATATATATATATATATATATATATATATATATACACACACACACACACATACATACATACATACATACATACATACATACATACATACATATACACACACACACAAACATACATATATATACACACACACACACACACACACACACACACACACACACACACACACACACACACACACACACACACACAATCATTGCAGAAGGTTTAGGTATAAGACAAATGTAAACAATTGTGACATTTGAATAGACATTTAAAGACTTTATTTTATTTATTTATTTTTTTCACGGGAATTTATGGGCTAAAGGGGGCACTATTTGGGGTACCTACTATCTCAAAGCCCACCCGATAGGAAACCGTTGCCCCGAGTGAGGAAGCCCAACCTACACTCGGACTGTGGACAGGATTCGAACCCATGCGCTTGGAGACCCCGCGAACCCCAAAGCACACATGGTTCCACTGTACCACGGCAGCTCATGACATACCTTATTTGCCAAGCAATCTTCCTTTAAGCTTGATGACCTCCAAATGTGCTGAGAGGCTTCCTGCCAGTTTTTCTACGTGATGGGGAATAGTACTATCCTAAATATCCTGTATTTCTATTTTTAGCTTTGCTATAGTTGAAGCCAGGGCCGGCCCAAGCCTCCATGGGGCCCTAAGCGAAATTGTATTTGGGGGCCCCCTAAGTAAATAAACAGGTAGCAATGTTCTTACTGTAAATGTGTCATGTTTAATTATTTTTGGTTTAAAAAAAAATGCAATGGCAATGTGGAACAATAAATTGTAATGCAAGATCAATAAAAACAAATAACACTTCCAAATTTTAACTTTATTAGCTCACAAAAATAATTATAAATTCAATTGTACAAAGACGTAAAGAATAAAATAAAATAATGAATAAATACCACACAAATATTTAATGATATAAATGAACAGAGCTACTGTACTGTACCTAAAACAAAGTAACACAAATGGTTTATTTCACCCACTCTTAGTGTCCTTAGTGGTCACGTGAATTAAGGTGCCGCATTCTACCACGATGGTGGTAAATTGCGGGGCATCGATTCGAATCTCACTAATGACATCTAGCAACTATATGGCCTTTGTTGCCTAGCAGCAGGACAAATTACTTCATTGGAGGGGGGCTCCCATGGTCCCATGGAAGAATATTAGTGGGTGGTGCCCGATCTGCAATACCCAGAAAAAAATGGCCGCCCGAAGAGCATTTATGATCCCATATAAATACTACTTGATTAGATTTAATGGTGATTTAGCACAATCTATGGGTGATTTAAGTACAAAGAACCACATAACATTACTTATAATATATTTTTACAACTCCATATTGTCTCCATATCTTTGATCATATAGAAATAATTATTTATACATGGGCAAAAAATAACAAATAGGCTACAATATATTTTTTATTGCTCTTTGGGGCCCCCTTGTGGCCTCAAGGCCCTAAGCCACCACTTACTTCGCTTATGCGTCGGGCCGGCCCTGGTTGAAGCATCATGATCCTGAAGCTGTTTTTTTAATGATATGCCACATATGTTCTATGGGATTCAGGTCTGGTGAATTCCCTAGCCACTTTTTGAAGTAATTTACATCACAGTCCTCTAACTAGTGGGTAATAGATTGAGCCATGTCAGCAAGAGCTCTGTCTAGCGTAAAGCAACTAGTGTTACACTTTTCAAAACTTTCAGGCAGGTTATCACACAATAACTCAAAATAACTATGCTAATATACACTCATTTTTTTTTTTTTTCAAGAAACACTAAATTTCCAATTCTTCCAAATGCAAAGCACCCCCACACCATAACACTTGGTGCATGCTTTACCACTTTAGCTGTATAGCTGTATAGTCATTAGGGTCCAACCCCCCTGGGATGCCTCACACACTTTGACCTGCAGCCTGACAACACCACAAACATCAACTCATCACTCCACAAGACTTGTTCCAAATCTTTTAGGGTCCAATCCTTATATGTTTTACAAAAGTCTATGTAATCATGTACGTTTTTCACACTTAACAAGGGAAGAACTTCAGCACAACAACTATGTTATTATAAATCTTTGAGCAAATGATCACAGATACATCTTACAGACACATCCTGAAGCAGGGAAGGATTTCTTTCCTTCAGTTTTCGAGCTGTGGGTGTTTGATTTTTATCCAACTGCCTTCTAATAACCTTAGAGATACGATATGATATCTTCCTTGGCCAACCATAGTGAGGCTTGGGGATAGGAAAGGTGTAATCTCCTCCGCCTCGAAATTTCTTGGTCCACTTTTTGAACTTGTCACACTCCTATTCCCACTGAGTGGCTATATCTGTACACTTATAACCCTCCTTGTAGAGGCAACAAATGTATCTCTTCCCATCTCTTTACCGCTTCCCATTTCAGAGATATTGAGGCACACACAGACCACCACAAAAAACATGTAATCTGCATGGGAGATATTTTCACAGACTCAACTTAGTTACTGAAGTGACTAAACAGAGTTGCCAAGGCATGTGTATTGTCTCGCCTAAATAGCGGAACAAGTTGAAAAATAGCAAAAAGTTTGATCGGAGATTAGGTATTTATCATGTTTTGAGTTTAGCAAAAAGTTTGTGTGCACTGTAATTTTGCACCCAAACTTTCCACTATGATTGTATATATATTATAAGAGACAAAGTATTAGTCTTCAGAGGGGAGAGTATCATTGGACACCACCCAACTCAATATCACCTGTTTAGGTCTAGTCCTATGTATTAAAGCCACCTTGCTGATAATCTGCAGACTCCACTTTTCTTACTTTTTCTCAATCTTGGTTTGTGTGGAGGAATCCTAACTATCCATTTGTTTTTTTGTTACTGTTGACTAAAGAACTAAAGAGAAGCCTATATAGGCAATGTATCTATTTGCCTGATATCCCAAATTGTGCTCAGGTATTGTGAGATGAGGCATAAATTTCACACTTTTTAATCCAGCAAACTATGGTTTATTTTGGTGTAGCCACAGCTTAGAAGGCAGACCTTCATTTCTGTTCAGAATTTGGCCTTTCAAACATCATTCTAGCAGGGCAGGGCTGGAGATGACAGGTCATTAAGTATTGAACTCACACAATCCTCATATTCCTTAAATTGTCTATCCATAGATGATTTATCATAGTGCCATGGGAGGGCAGAGGTTCATTGTTGTCCATTGCTTCCTTGAAGACACACCAGGATGGGTCACAGTGAAGATGGTACTGGTTTCCATCTCTGTCTCTTGAAATGGTGTGTCAGGATCCAGACAAGATCTTTAGGTTCATTGTCATGTAATTTCTCCCTATACAGTCCTCTATGGCTTTTTCATAGTATTGCTGGAAGGCATCTGTTAGTTGGTTTGTGAGTTGGTGCTTGCCACAAAAATTTTTTCTGATAAGTTTTCCTGTCTTGGTTAATTTTTCATTTAATTCAACTTTCAGTTTTTGAAGGCATGTCCCCATCTTTTTCTTGATCTGATTCATACATTCTTTTTTAACTTGTACAGTATAGGAGCCTTCTCCATTGTTCATGTTGGTGGCGGTCATATAAGTACTCAAGTCCCCATCACTCAAGAATGTTGTGTATTGGAATCCTACATTTTCAGAGTGTTCCCGCAATCAAACAGCACATTCTGCCTCCATCCTCCCAGACTTTGTTGAGCAGGATTTACAAAAATTATTGAGAATCTCAAAATTTAATACAAATCCTGTGACCTTCTCTATCACAAGTCCTATTCTAATATGAGATTTATGGCCATGAATGAGTCAAGCACCATCATAACTAACACCAAGTTCTAGTGTTTCCTCACTTTGTGCCACTGCATTCTGCCTGTTGTGCATTTCATGCACAGTTTTATACACAATCTTTTGTTGTTCCTTATAGAAATCTGCCATGGCACTGTATAGGAAGTTTGCATATGCCATGAAGACAGATTGTGTTATGTCAAGTGTGCCAAAGAGAGCTGAAAGCCTGGAGAGACCAGCTCTTTCATAGGCATTACTGAGACAGTGAAACAACAAAACAGTTTTATCTTCAGTAAATTTTCCCATCTTTGACTTGCATGGCTTACTGTGACGCATTAATAAATCACACTTGTTGCATCTCATTTGTACTATAGTCAAAATACTTGTTTGTGATGGTTGTCTGTGCCAGCTCACCACATGTGTTACACGTCTTTCCACCGACAAGTTCTTTTTTGTTGTCTTATGGAAATAACAAGGACATTGTCATCACTCACATCTCCAATACTGATACATTCATTTTTTTATATTCCTGGTAACAGCTAATTTTAGTATGCAGCAGTATTTAGCTGTTCCCCATAGCCTTGACCATCAGGAGACTGGCAAGAGGGGGTGGTTTGTGATGTTGCCACATCTCCACTTTTATTTTCTTTTACTTTATTCCTGTAGACTTTTATTCATTTCGTTGCAGCCTCACTCCATGCTACAGTCCCTCTTTGTACTTCCTTATTGTGAATTATACAAGGAAATCCACTGATAACAGCCAGATGAGTACATGTACGAGCGAACATTTTGGAACGGAGCCTTCCCCTAGTATTGTATCATAGATATGGGGAAAAAAAAAAGGAAGTTGGAAAAATGGATGCAGAAGAAGAAAATATAGATAAATAAGACTGTTTTAATCCCCCGCACATAGACTAAATTTCAAAAGCCACAGCTATAGACCCTAGCACCAGGCAGTACGGCATAAATACATAGTGATTATGAAGAAAACATTTATTTTTCCATGAAAAAATGGTTTTCCACAATATGTAAAAGGCATTCAACTTGAAAAAAGCTTGTGGTATGGTTAAATTCATCACCAGTTTGGTAAGTTCACAAACATAACTGTTAGTTTATATATATATATATATATATATATATATATATATATATATATATATATATATATATATATATATATAATCTCTCTCTCTCTCTCTCTCTCTCTCTCTCTCTCTCTCTCTCTCTCTCTCTCTCTCTCTCTCTCTCTCTCTCTCTCTCTCTCTCTCTCTCTCTCCAAAACAAAAATGGATTCTAAATTTTTTTTAGGTAGATTCTGTTGCTATCTATGCATTTAACTGAAAATTCTATACTGATCATTCTATTACTGTTGTGACAGTCGATGATCTTCTCAAGAAACTTTTAAGCTTTTTGATTATTCATCTCTGTCCTGTATGCATTAATTCAGTGTCCTTTCTACTTGTTTACTGATGGCTTTCCAACACTTATCTATACACTATTTGACAGGCATCTCTGCTACAAACAATACATTATGTACTTCTACAGAGATTTTATGGAATACATTATTTCTAAGCTTTTTTTTTTAAATGGGCTGGGAGAACCTGGTGGTCTTCATTGCCTTAAAGTTCCAGTATTTCTCCCTGATAACCAGATACAATCATTCAAACAGCTATTTTCCCTTTGTATACTTATAAACTTGATCTGTATTGAGTGTGCTTTGGTTGTTCTTTACTAAAAATCTTAGAGTAAAAAATTTCCTATCTGAAATCTTGCAGATTAGTTTCTGCAAAGTTATACATCTGTATCACCTTCAAAAGTTCTCTTTCTGAATGCTGGCTTTGCTCATGGTTCTTGCCTGCCTTATTTGTAGAAATACCACCAAAAGGTAATAGCGTCAAATGGAACAAATTTCATTTACACTGTCCTGATGTTTGTCTTCAATTAAATGGTCTACAACACTGTTGCATCTCTTGCCATCTTCTGCCATCATTTTCATAGTTAATGTTTGTCAAAGAGCCTGGGCCTGAATGAAATAGTTATGATTTCAGACTATTTTTACATTTGAGAGATCATATTTAATACATAACAATTTAGCACCACTGTTGAAATAAGTCAAATTCAGTCAGATTTCCATTTTGCAACAACTGTAAATTGAGCCTGGCACTGTTGTTTCACATGTAGATAGATGAGAGTGGTTAGCAGAAGGATGTGAGTGGCTAATGGAACAGTGACAGTCTGATCTTGTGACATAGACAGAATAACATCAGAGGCTGGTTATCAACTGCATTACCTTCCTCTGTCTTAGCAGTGGAGTAGCAAACTAAAAATAAACAAACAATCAGTGAACAACAGACTAACAAACAAACAGCACTTGTCCCGTCCCACTAATTCTACATAGTGGTACTTACAGGGTTTTTCTGATCACAAAACACATGCTTCTGTATTCCTTACCCCATGATCTTTAACTTTATCCAATCTTTCATCTTTATCCTGTTCATTTTATTAATGCAGTATCTTAATGTCACACCTTTCAGTGATAAAATGGAAGATTTTACTTGATTCTACTTGCTTATCATCTTACAACTTTGACTGTTTGAAAAGAAATATTGAGGCAAAAGAAATTTCACTGACCTCAAGGTCATCGTAGGGTTTTCTTTTTCTTTTTCAATTTTTTATGTATCAAGACAGTATGATCTAAATTGTACTTATTAATTCTTTGTTCCTCCAATTTTTATGAAAAAAATCACTAAAACTACATGTATTTACTCCTCCATCAGCTATATATATATATATATATATATATATATATATATATATATATATATATATATATATATATATATATATATATATATATAATTCCTGTTTCAAGGAGCAATTAGGAAAGCTGTAATTCAGACATTTAGAACAACACTGACATTACTTTTGTAAATATTCTTCATTTGAAGAAACAAACGAGCAGAACAATATACAGAACAAAATATTTTCTTTAAAAACTCAGTAATTCTGGTGTCACTCCAGTATGGGGTCAGTGTCTTGGTACAAGAGAGCAAAATTACTTTGTTAGTAATTTTGACAAGATTATTGTCTTTTCCATATAAGGCAAAAAAAAAAAAAAAAAAATTATTATAATAATAATAATAATAATAATAATAATAATCATCATCTTTACATATTCACATTTACAAATCTCTCCTGAAACTCTGGTGTGATTTGAAATGAGAAATTTATCTGAAGCCAATTCAAAGAGGTTATCAATATACAATGCTGGTGTGGTGGAGATTGAACCTCTCATGGGACATGACATGCTATGAATTGAGTCAAAGTAATCATTAAGACCAAGGTGCATTTTGGTGGTCAACCCAAACTATCTTGCTACCAGCAACAATGATTTCAATTTGCTAGTGATTGGTATCATAGCATTGGAACACTTTGAATAATATTGATTATGCCAGTCAACATAAATACATAAATATTTTTATTCCTCACTTTTTATTTCCCCTCATGTCAAAAACTGGCAGTAGGTACTCTGGCCATATTTTTCTCTTGTTATTGGAATAATCCTACATCCTTACATATTATGAAAGGAGAACTATGTGAGGTGTTCTGCACTTCCATAAATACTTGAGGTTTTTATACAGCTATATGTCAAATGAAGAGATTTTATTAGATTTTATGTTTTTGTCAAACTTTCAATGATTCACAGATGTCATGTTGTCTGGTCTGGTACCATTAATACAGGAGTTATTTAATTTATGCCAGGTTTATAATTCTATCTAAGTTCTTCCATTTCTTAGCAAGTGATAGAAAGTTCGAGGTTTTTTTTACTTTCTGTGCTGGTATGGAGAAAATCATGTAATAGATATGAGGGATTTGTGACAGTATAAAAATAAGGGGATTAATTTGAGTGGTGATGAAATTCATTGATACTAATTAGAACAAGGCTTATAGAAAGTCATACATTTCAGTAGTATGTAACTTTATTATTTTTATTTATTCATTAATATTTCTTATCTAATTATTTGTTACATATAGTGTAAAGATAAAGATGACCTTTTTTTTCTCTAGGCACAAGTTTTATTATATAATTTGAAATGTTGATATGAGGGATGTTAATATATCTAGAGACAATAACCACTTCTTGTGTGGAGAAAGCTGTATAGGTTGAACCTCCCAAATCTGGCAATTGTAGGACCTGAGGCTTGCTGGATTGTTAAAAACTTTGTATTACAGGTGGTCCTTAAGTAAGCACCCTAAAACACCCTGCATAGTCTTAGTCAGCCTGCATTGTAACTGTAACATTGTGTTAATATGATATATATTAGCTTTACAAGTAAATATGCATGCAGAAGGATACAGAAAAACACATGCACTGCTGCGTCATAGCGGTGTTCTGGCAAACTTTCATTATTCTGGAAAATTTAAATAATTCTTGCAATTTAAAATTATGCTGGATCATAGGATTTGCCAGATTACGGAATTCTGAATTTGGGAGGTCCAACTTGTACTACTGGTCTTTTCTGCACTATAACAATTACAATTAAATATAACGATTCATTTTGAAACCAGATACATTTTATCAGCCTTCTTGAACTGTGTGAAACATAAGAAAATCAACATTTTCTAGGAGATTCAAATATATACAATATTAAATAACATTTGATCACAGAGGCAGGATTATGTAGCTTTGTTTCAAGTGTTGTTGATCTTTTAGTTGGCACTGGTTTTATAAAGCACAAATAATTATATCATGATATTTATATCATTATACTGTCTATACATGTATACAGATATACATTGCTAGCTATGTGTATTATTCCCAGTTGTAGACATACATATGAAGATTAACTGTTAAAACACTGCATTTTTAGTTTATACCTCTGATGTCTTCTGATCTTCAGTGAAGTCTTCAGTAAGTGTTAAAAATTCAGATGAAAATATATATTTCCACCAACTGTTTTGTTGTGTCTCTTTAGTAAGGATAAAGAATGCAAATTTGTAAAGTATATTTTCATCTATTGCATTGTATAAGAGATTATGTATGATAGCAGAAGCATTGTTGTTGAAGTTATACCTGTAGAATTTAATGTAGGTGGCTTCATTGTTGATGATAATGAGGAATTCATTGCCTTATGATAAATACATATATTGTAGTTTGTTGATATGTTTCAGTAGTTTGAGACTCATTGTTTAGGTTGTTGTTTCAACAGTATTTTATCAAAGGCTTTCATGCTGATTGTATAATTTTACTTTTCATTTATATAGTGCGTCCATTTAGTACAGGTTGAACCTCCCAAATCCGGCAACCACCGGACCTTAGACTTGCCGGACCATGGAAAATTCCGAACTATAGGTGGTCCCCAAAACACCCTCTATATACTAATCCTGCATTATACAAGTGTAGTTGTAACATTGTTTTGATATATGATAGTTATACATGAAAATATACATGCAGAAGTATATAGAAAAACACATAAATTAAGTTCAGCATGGAAAACTTTTGCCTGCGCCATTATCATCTCGCCGGACACAGGGACGTTACCAGCGCGCCGAAACTTAAACCACTGTATGAGAGCACTGTCTAAATCACTGCTTTTACCCTCCTGAAGTGTTCTACAAACCTCCATGTTTTTCTTGCTTTCACACTCACTGTACAACTTGAGAAATTGATTCTTCTGCTTTTTTATATCATAAACGGTTGATGAGCCAATGTTGTACTGTTGGCAAGGGTCTGCACTGAAACACCTTTATCTAGCTTCCTATATAGGTCCACTTTTCTGTTGCACTGATATTGCCATATGTTTGCACTTTTTCTTTGGTTCACACACAACACTATCACTTCCTGGTCGCTTGGAAGCCATGTTTAGGGGCAAATATTATAGAAAAAAATGTTTATGCACCTGGGGGGTGGTGCTTGCAATGAGCGGTAGCGTGGTACTGATCCAAATTTGACCCAGAATGCCCGGGCTCCAAAACACAGTACAGAGCTGCCGCATCCTAGTGGCGGTCCGGCAAATTACTCCGGCCAATTAAAAAATTCCGGCAAACAAAAATTTTGCCGGATTACAGGTGTTGCCAGATGAAAGAATACCGGATTAAGGAGGTTCAACCTGTACCATGAATTCCTCTGTTAACACAAGTTTTCTTTATCAGGAGAAGCATTAATGATTCACTCATGATTAATTGGATCCATATTGTTACAATAGTGATATAATTCATTATCGTGATCTCAGAAGCCTGTTATAGCGCGCCCAGCCATGACGTCATGGAATACCTGAGCGCTCATTGGCCAAAACCGCCTTCCCGCCAAGATCAATTCGGCTATCGCGTTTTCGGCTATGGCACGGCTATTTCGGCCCCAATTGGGCACGATAGCCGAGGGTTAAGTGTATGTATATATATATATATATATATATATATATATATATATATATATATATATATATATATATATACACATCAATAAATAATGCAACGCATGAATCATTTTAGATTGTACTTAAGTTCTGTTACTTCCATTTGTAGATATTAATTGTTCCTTCTCATGAAGGTAACACTAACCAAGAAGTCTTCTTTCTCCTTTCTCCTTCTCCTCCTGGTTTTCCTTCTCCTCCTCCTTTTCCTTTCTCTTTCTCCTTCTCCTTCTCCTTCTCCTTCTCCTTCTTCTTCTCCTCCTCCTCCTCCTCCTCCTCCTCCTCCTCCTCCTCCTCCTCCTCCTCCTCCTCCTCCTCCTCCTCCTCCTCCTCCTCCTCCTCTTCCTCCTTTACCTTTTCCTCTTCCTCCTCCTCCTCCTCCTCCTCCTCCTCCTCCTTCTTTAGTCCTTACTTACCGAAAATTCCTTTGAATATGACAGAATTTTTACTTTTTTTGTATACAGAAAATTATAACTGATATTTGATGAATTTATTGGAAAGATATTGATAATCCAAATAAGGAGCAATTCTTGATTGCCATACCTAAAATAAGGTAACATGCATAGCTGGGTACATTACTGTATATCAGGTAGTCCAGTATTGCTCCTCTGGATCTCAAAACGCAGATAGTCCGTACCTGTACTTCCACATCTAAAATTTTTTCCCTCAGTCTGGTACCACACCTCTCCACTTCCAGTACTGTACCCAAAACTATGAAAGTGTGCCTGAAAAAAGCTAGTCCGCATCTCAAAAAATTAAACAAAGTACAGGCAACTCCCGCTTAACGAATGGGTTACGTTCCTAAGAAAAACGTTCATTGCGCGAATTTGCGTTAAGCGAACCAATAATAACAAGTTTGACCCCTGACTTGAACTTCCGTTGAGAGTAAACAAAGCGAGAGTGCATCATAGTACAGTAAAAGGTTTAATGAAAGTAAAAATTATGAAGTTAAATATTTAAGCAGTTTAATTTAAGACTTAGTCGTTATAATGTACACTGATGTATGTATGTAACTTTATAATATTGATGATCTTAAATTTATGAAGGGAGGGAGAGTGGAGCAGGAAAGACGCTAGCTGGCAACCTGTGGAATGTAAACAAAGGACACATCATTGTACTGCATACAAAACTTATGTACCACATTTTCACAAGGCTTTCCATTTTATCCATTGCAGAGTCTTATTTTGGTGCTCAATCCACGTAGCTAGCATCTTCTCCATTCTCTGCATCTCCACAGGACGAGCATAGGACGACTGGCTACCTTTGAGTGGAACGCCTGCCTTAGTTGATTCTCGGATCTTCGTTGCGTTGCGTTTTATGCACCTTACCGTGGCTTCGTTCATGTCTAATACGGCCTGAATAACACTGTTTCGCTGGCCTTTTTCTGCCCTGTCCAAGACTTCCAGCTTTTCCTCCAGTGTATATGTCTTCCTTGCTCTCTTGGGCGTATCACCATCAGCTGGAGATGCAGAAGGGTGCTTGGGAACCATGGTAAACACTGGGCACGAGAGAGGGAGATGTTGCCACAACCACGCGTAGGTGAACAATGAGGCTGCTTGGCGCGTGGCCAGGGTGAGAGGGATGCAGGTGGCGGGAAACAGCTAGCTAGTGACACCTTGTGTCTGCATTTCTGAACTAAATCGCCACTCGAATTTCAACTTTCTTGAAACCGTATAATTCTGAGGAATTCGTACAATGTGATGAATAACCCGTATTTTTGGACACCGTATAACTCTGAATTCGTATACAGTAAGTTCGTATAAATCGAGGACTACCTGTATATACAGTAAAGTCCCGGGTTACGTCGGTCTCGAGTTACGTCAGTCCACTATAAGGCAATTTAAGATTAAAAAAATTGAAAATTTATAAATCGTAAAGTGCGGGATTTATTGTTATTGTTGGTGGTTGCCCGCCACACCGCCTGCCTCACGCTTGAATACAATAACACCCTGCCTCACTTCCACCACACCGTCGCCCCTGGCAAGAGTGTTATCCTACTTCTGCGTTTACTGACTCAAGTTCTTAGTATCTTGCTCAATGGCACCAAAGAGAAAACTTCTTAGTGACAGCAGTGATGCTAAGAAAAGGAAAACCATTACGCTACAAGAAAAAAGAGGACATAATTAAAAGACATGAGAAGGGAGGCAGCAGCTGTGTGTGAGGGAGAGAAGAAGAAAATGGGAAGGTTGACGACCTTGAGGGCTCGCACACCCATCACAACAATAACAATTCTGGAGCCTTTGCCTGGGCCACGCAACACTCGCAGCTCACTTGCACCGTCTGCGCCTGTCTGCTGATCCCTATTGCCCTTTCCTATTGCATTTTCTGACCCGCTGCCCACGCTTCTACTCCCACCGCACTGCACTACGCTCCCAGTTGTCCACTCTGGGCGTCACAACATTCGACCTGCCCACCCTTCTGGCAGCCTCAGGCATCCACCCCTCTCTGCAACATGCAGTCCTTCGCGTTCGTGGCCCTAATCAACAACAAAAACAAGCTTGTGTTTCATATTCCTACATACTTGTAAATAATATAACAATATAATCTTTAACTTACCTGAATGACCATACACATTGATTGGTTGAAAACTCCATAATATGCTTTGAAATGTACGGAAACTCGAGTTACGTACAAAATTGACACGTCATGTTTCAGGAACGTAACTGACGTAAACCGAGACCTTACTGTATATATATATATATATATATATATATATATATATATATATATATATATATATATATATATATATATATATATATATATATGCTTGATAGCACAGACTGCCAAAAACAGCCGAAAGTAATGCTACAGACTACGGACTGTTTGTCATCTTTATTTATTTATTTATTTATTTTTATTTATTACCTTATTTTACGGCTTACAAGACGCACTTTTTTCCCTAAAAAATACCCTGAAAAATACTAATGCATCTTCCAAGACGCACTAGTATCAAGTGAGCTTGGACACTTGACCGATAGCGACCTAGATTTGTATGTTGAGTCATTACATTATGATGTTAGCTTAAGTACTATTTAATTCAGCCTTTTATATTATGTAAACTCAGTACTTAGCTGTTGCAAGTATTTCCAATACCATAATCCTTCCTGCAGCCTACTCTGCGTGTGGAGAAAACAGGCCGCTCCCTTGTCTCATAACAACACACACATACATGCACACACATGCCAGGTGCCTTTATACCTTTATTAATAGAACATCCAAATGGCTTACTCGTTCAAGCAAGAGTCAAAACTCCACTTGTGAATTATATTCACATTGATAAAGCCTGTGAAGCACAATTGCAAAATAAAATAAACACGAACTGCAGCACTGACGCGTTCGGTAATGTAAACAATACGTCCAAAACATGCCATCGCCCGCCACTAAAATGAAAAGAACTGTTTCACTGTGTATATGTATTTACCTATGGTGTTTTTATTTACATAGTTTTAAATTTGTGGTGAGTGTTCCAGCAAATTTGTAATGAGTTCTGAAACAATAGTGTCTTGTAGACTCCTTGCTTCTTAAGTTTTTGTGTTCAGTGGTCGGGTATATGGTGAATGTGTTCTTGTATGAGAATGACTTTTTTTCTTAGAAATTTCTTTCAAATATTGGTGCGTCTTCGAAGATGCAGCGTCATGTAAGCTGTAAAATATGGTAATCAGGTAATTTATTAATTAATTAATTTATTTATTTGTTTATTTATTCTATATATTTACTTTTTTTATTATTATTTATTTATATTACTTATTTATTTATTTTATTATTATTTTTTTTCCTTGAAAATCTCAGGTACTGAAGTGCGGACAAAATTTCACCTTTCCGTACCTGTCTTAGGTGTGGAGGTACAGAATTAAAATTTCATCTTTCCATACCTGTTACTTTAGCACTTTTGAAAATTTTTCCAAAATTTGGACTTCCGCACCTCGTTTGGTGGTCTGCAGATATGGAGGAGCGGAGGTGCGGACCGAGGTATGGAAGTGCCCAGCTCTGATAACATATCTCCATGAACTTAAAGATTAACCATACATTAATATTCTTCTAGATGAAGTCAGATTACACATGGAAATGCTGCTGCACTGCTTATTGAAAAACAAATTTTTCTACTTGGGAGTACCTTGAGCATTTATTGTGGCTTTGTCAAAGACAGAAAGACATTGTCTTTGACTGTCTTACCAGATTTTTTTTTCTGTTCCTTTAGATGAAATAGCTCCATGACATGATATTCTGAGCCTCTTAATTTTATATCATCTACTTCCACATCATTTGTTACTTTTCATATCATTTGTTACTTTTGAATTATATGTAAAAGCTATTGTGCAAATTAATGATTATATATTAACACAGTTATCACATTCTGCATGGGGAACAGGTTAGATATTTATGTTTCTTCCTATGAGCTAGTTTGAAATTACTAGTAATATGCTTGTGAAATGTCTTCTAATACAAAGGTTGTTACCTATTTTGTAGATTGGTATGTTCTTTTTTTCATAAAGTAGAAAAGTCTGTTCTTGTTATAAAAAATTTATTTTTGGATTATTATTATTATTATTATTATTATTATTATTATTATTATTATTATTATTATTATTATTATAATTATTATTACTACTACTACTATTATATATTTTTTTTACTATTATTATTATTGATTATTGATATTATTTATTATCAGCAGTATTAGTGATATTATTTAATAAATTTGCATTGTTGCATTCACCGTTAACATATATTGTTGGCCTTTAATATTTAACTTTAGTCACCAGGAAGTTTCAAAGATGCCTGTTCTTCAGCAAACCCTCTTAAGGTAGTAACATGTTTTGATTAAGTATGGAAATCATCCATGATGGTAGAAAGATCAATGTCACAAGTATAAGAACCCTTGCCATGTACCCATGCTACATTCCTTGAAAACATATTTTCCTATAAAATATTCTTTAGTTGACATTTTATCATATGAGTTACAATTTGAATATATTTGAGAATGATAATTTGTAGTCGTTAAGTATGGAATACAGTATTTCATCTCCCTTTGAAAAACATCTAAAAATGCACATAGAATTACTTAGTTTCACAAGAAATATAAATGATAGTAGATGGAATTTGTAGTCTTCAATGTATTTCAAGAGAAATAGCTTGTTACCTGTGGAGGACTGAAAATGAGTTTCTCTCTAGAAATAAGAGAAAATTGTCACAATTACATAATCAAATAGGCAGAAATTTAAGTCAAAGGATCATGAAAGTTTTGTTCAGTTTTACAAAATATAAGGGCACATTTTTCTTGATGAGAATGGAGAGACATTTGGCAGAGTTATCAAGTACATGATATACATAATGTATGAGTGGTTAGCAAGACATCACTATTGACATGTGAAACCAAATTGAAATTCTAATAATGTTTGTGTAAAAAACATATACGTATAGATAAATGAATAGCAAATAAGAAAGAAAAATGTAAATTATAAATCAGAATATATATATATATATATATATATATATATATATATATATATATATATATATATATATATATATATATATATATATATATAAATGAGCAATAAAAATCTTTTACATCTTGACCCTACATTTATAGCAAAGGCTTTTCAAGTAAAGGACTAAGCCAATAACACATTCCTTGTTTAGACTTCATTGCAGGTGTAGGCCTATACCACATTGCCACTTCTAAGTAGAACAAGTGCTAATCAATTTAACTGATATAATAGAAACAAAAAGTTATTGTGTGAGAATTAAGTATGCAAATATATAAAAATTTGTAATTGGATGCAAACTGACTGCAACTTTAAATCCCTAAAGTTAATAAGTTTGCTGATAAGATTATCCTAGATTTATGTTTGACAGGCTGGCAGCAATGTGGTGTGTGTGTGTGTGTGTGTGTGTGTGTGTGAAGTTTGTTACTCTAATGTATTGTGGTGGCTTCTTGTTCAGGTGATGGTGAATCACTTTTAAGGGCTCATTGTTTCCAGAGATCTATTAAGGTTATTGCGACAATGTTTATGTTAAATATACTGTATCAGAGTATATTTGCATTTTTTGTTAATTTATAGTTGAATGTTTACCATCCAATAATATTTTTTATCATGAAGTGGTTGGGTATCAATTGTACTTGTATGTATGTAATGCAAATTAATAGTTAAGAATTGTTGAAGTAAATGATAACCATTGATCTCAGTCTTTTAAAGACGATTGTTTAGATTGAACTGTAATAAATATTTGTGTGAAAATAGATTTTTATCCCTTGAACAAAGTGTGTGTGTGTGTGTGTGTGTGTGTGTAATTCACCTCGGTCGCCTGCTGGTCACCCAGTCAGTCTTCCCCATTACGGAGCGAGCTCAGAGCTCATAGACCGATCTTCGGGTAGGACTGAGACCACTTCAACACACAACACACACCGGGAAAGTTACATCCCGTACTTATTTACTGCTAGGTGAACAGGGGCTACACATTAAGAGGCTTGCCCATTTGCCTCGCTGCTTACCGGGACTCAAACCCGGGCCTCTCGAATGTGAGTCGAGCGTGCTAACCACTACACTACACGGTGTGTGTGTGTATGTAATTACATATACTCAGAATTGGTTTATTTATAATATACATCATCACTGAGAGAGGCAACCAGCCAGCCAGCCAACAACAATAATTTCTTTTCCTTTATTTTTCAAACAGCAATATTTCAATCCTAGCCACACCAGCTCATCTCTTTCAGTCTTGCTGTTCTCCACCCTGCCAATGCTTCCCAATGAAACCTGCCGTCTGCAGACTGTGAGTCTGTGAACTGCTTTTTGGAAGAAAGTGTAGTTTATTGGTGTTGAAAATATTGTTTTTTCTTCATTTCCTTTCTCATTTTGTTCTATTTTCTTGTTTCTTATTATGCCTCTTCCTATTCCTCTTCCAGTTTAGGTTAGGTCAAATCTGCATTTTTGTGGTCAACTTGTGTTGAGATACTGTCATAGCTATGTCACAACTTGTGGCGGCCTTTCCCGTAACCACTTTAGTGCGTAAGATAACTCAATTTCATGTTGAAATCATCCCTCCAGCTCAAGGCGCTCCAAACCTATGTTGAGTATATATATATATATATATATATATATATATATATATATATATATATATATATATATATATATATATATATATATATATATATATATATATATACATACATATATAAACAACCATGTTTTATTTGCCTTATAAGTTTATTACCATGAGAAAATAGAGGGAAATAATAAGGGGTGGGAGGCAGGGGAGGAATCTTAAGTTACACCTGAAAATGTTTTCTATAAAACTACTTGTTACCAACAGATGGCAGCACTGCTGCTGTCCTCTAAACTTTAACCCACACCACAACTTCCTTCTTGTATATTCCTTGGGTTCAAAGAACAGGCTGGAGGAATCGATTAGGAAATTGAACTAGCAAGGGATAGCATGTGGGTCGCAGGTAGCAAGGGGTAAAGGAATGGGATGTCCATCAGCGGGGAAGGACAGCATCATTACAAGATTCAAACAGGGGAAGGAACGTAAGCAAGAGCAGCCATTGCCCATCTCCACCTAGGCCACACCACACTCGGTGCTCACTTAATTGCACTGCCTATGTCTGTCCCGTGATTCCCTTCTGCCCTTAGTTTAGGACTATCCCTGAGACCATCGAACATTTCTTGTTCCACTGCCATGCTTCCATTCCCACTGCACTGCACTATGCTCCCGGAGCCTTGGCTCTCTGCCCTGACCATCACAACACTTGACTTGCCCACCCTCCTGGAGGCCTCAGGCATCCATCCCCACCTCCCTCCCCCTGCCAACTTGTTGTCCTACGCCTTACCTGTGCCTTTTTGAGGAAGGCAGGCCAGCTATAATGCCTGTGATACCCACACAGGACTATCCCAAGACTCATAAGGATCCATAGATCTTCATGGCCTTAACACCAACAACGACAAAGCAAACCACAGTAGTTGTTACCTTTTTGGCAAAAGAAAGAAAATGCATATACTATATATATATATATAGTACACTGCCCCCCTCCATCCTCATAACCTCCGCAACAGGAATTCACTTACCAGTGGCAGCCCAGGAGAATACAGGTCAGGTGGACAACAGACACTGGGATACTTCTGGGTGTAGATTCATGGCTGGCGAGGGGAAGTGAGCCACAAATACACACCAAGACTCAGACAGACTCACTCAGAGAGGCAGGGTAGCAAGAAACATTTTGCACAATTCCTTTAGTTTGCTGGCACAGAAAGTAATACAGTACAAGGTGGTACACAGAGTACCTACATTACATAGTTATATACAAGTGCAGTGAAATGACAGAGGCAGGCAGTGGCAAGTGGAGGGACTCTTCTCACAGCCTAGCAGAGCCAGGAGGCAGGACAGCGTCTTTTTTTTTTTTTTTTTTTTTATATACCATGTGGGCTTCTCACGGTAATTTATGGGCTAAAGGGGATACTTTTTAGGGTACCTCCTATCTTAAAGCCCACCCACTAGGAAACCGTTGCCCCAAGTGAGGAAGCCCAACCTACACTCAGACCGTGGACAGGATTCGAACCCGTGCGCTTGGAGACCTCTAGGATCCCAAAGCACGCATGGTTCCACTGTACCACGGCGGCCCCAAAGTCTTGTTGCATACTATAGTCTCAGCAATGTCTTGAGAGTGGGCGGCAGAATAGAACTGTCTCAGCAACGTCTTGTCCTCAGGAAGAACTAGGAGAGAGCGGATGGTAGCAGAGAGCGTCGAGAGGAAGGTTGAGGAAGAGAGGCCCAGGCAAGGAAGGCTGCAGCAGCTATTATACCCCCTGCTCCACTTCTGTTGCCTCATCCATAAGCCAATCAGAGCTGGAATATCCACCTGGGCACCAAGCTGCTTTCGGTTGCCATACATCCGGGTAGCCTCAATACCACTCTGCAGCAAAAGCAGCGATACCAACGTGCCAGCACTGCCAATGCTATCTACCCTACTCAGAGTTGCCGCAACACTATATATATATATATATATATATATATATATATATATATATATATATATATATATATATATATATATATATTCTATTTGCCTTATAAGTTCATAACCACGAGAGATTGGAAGGAAAAAGGGGGTGGGGGCAGCATGGGCGAAATCTTAAAATGTTACTCCTGAAAACGTTTTCTATGAAACTGCTCACTACCAGCAGATGGCAGCACTGCCACTGTCAATCAAACTTAACCCACACCACAACTTCAATCAATCAGTCAATCACGGGGGGACATATGCCAGGAGGCACATCGTCTCGCCTACCCTATGGCGTCACTCCAGGTGGTTACTCCTCACGAGTCTCCATGCAGGCTCCCTTCCCATGGCAAGTAACTCCCAGCAAGAGGCATTGACTTGCTGCAGCCATAATTTCTGTGGACATCCCCTTGGCCTCCTCCATGCTGGGTTATCCCTTTTGGAGACAACCCAATATACAGGACCGGCTTCAGGGTAGCGTGCCACATGCCCATATAGTTGCAGTTGGCGTTGACAAACTATGCTGGTAATCGTCACCGAATCAGTCTCACAGAACAATCGCTGATTTGATACAAAATCATACCAGTGGTATCTCAAGATCATGCAAAGGCATCTAGTATCAATGACATCAATTCGCCTCTTCAGGTCGGTGTTCAGCGTCCATGTCTCACAACCGTAGAGTAAGACAGGGATCACCAGTGACTTGAAGATCCGAATCTTCGTCCGTCTGCACAGGTACGGACGTCAAATATTTGTGTTGAGCGAGTCCATAACGCCATTGGCCAGGCCAATCCGCCATACAACTTCCTGGCTCAACCCATTGTCATTATGCACTATACACTACCAAGGTATGTGAAATTTTCCGAGATCTCAATGTTCTCACCACATGCATGGACAGACTGTACTATTTCATCCAGTAAGCCTCCAAACACCTGAACGTTGATCTTGGGCCCGGAAACCTAGAGTCCCAAGGGCTTTGCCTCCTCATGCAGTGCCTCTAGAACCATTACCAGAACCTCCAGTGACTCAGCAAAGATTACTGCAAAAACAAGATCTGTAATCTCAGTATTGCCGACAGATGCTCCACAATGACTTTGATCTACAACTATGCCTCGTACTCAGTCCACGCAAGTGTTAAAAAGTGATGGAGCAAACATGCATCCCTGCCTCACTCCCGTATTTACAGGAAAGAAGTTGGACACGCACCCTCCACAGTTAACAGCACTCACAATTCCAGAGTAGAGGCTAGTTAATAGACCAATAATCCTTGCAGGAATCCCACGGAGATGCAGAAGATCCCAGAGTGTCTCTCGATGCATTGAATCAAATACCTTCTTGAGATTGACATAGGCTGCAAGCATCCCTTGTTAAAACTCACGTCGGTGCTACACCAGTATGCAAAGCACTAGGATCCGGTCAGTTGTTGACTTACCGAGCGTGAACAAAGACTGTTCAGATATCTGGTGTTTCAGCAAGTGACTGTGGATACGCATCAACACCAAATAGACAAGCACCTTGCCTGGTACGCTGAGCAGTGTTATACCGTGGTACTTGTTGCAGTCCTGATGGTTCCCTTTCCCCTTCCAGATAGGGATGACCAATCCCTTATTCCAGTCAGGGAGAATGGTACCTGAATGTCACACATCAGTCAAGACAGTATGCAACCCATGGATCATGGCTTCACCCTCCACTATGAGCAGCTCCGCACTGATGTTACAGATGCCAGCTGTCTATTTACCCCTCAACTTTGTTACAGCCTCTTTGATATCATCAATGGAGGGTGCAGCTTCGTCAATGGGTGGATCAGCATCCAGCATCAGTAACCCTGCAGTTTGGAGCTGTCCACTTGGAGGATCCACCATGAACAGTTGTTCAAAGTACTCAGCCCAACAAGCCATCTGCCCATCTGCATCAGATAAGAGAGAACCATCTGCTGTTCAGATAGCACTCCCTGAGACGTAGACTTGGAGCGGAGTTTCTTCAGGGCTCAATAGGCAGGTCGGAGATCATTAGCATTTAAACGACACTCTACATCCTCAGCAAAACCCCCTGACATACCTCTCCTTGTGTCTCTTCAGGAGAGCTCTAGTCCTACGTGACAGAGCCCTCTATTAGTTGCAGTTCCCAGCAAGTCTGGCAGCACGACTCTCCTCAATACTGTCCAGCATCTCTACCAAGGGGAAGCCACTCCATGATCTTGGCCACTCCCATCACATTCCTTGGCAGTCCTGTTTGAAGGTAACTCATAGCTCTACCGGATCATCGACGGTGTCGAACACTCCAAACCTATTGAAGACTGTCACTTCCTTTTTGTATATTCCTTGGTGGTGACCAATGCAAACAAAAATTTCATTGGCTTTCACTCCTGCATGCTTGTTTTACTGTGATGATATGGGTCCTCTCTGTCTTGTTTATGGTGGTTCTGGCCATGTTTTTCCTTTAGAGGAAAACTGGGACGGCTATTGTCTACAAAAGGCGATAAACATAAGGGCAGGAAATTAGTGGGAAACTGGACACCTAGCAACTAGATGTGAGCTTAAGTTACTGAAGTTCTAGGTGGTTACACTCAAGATGAGCTTCACTTGCTCTGTTGATCCCTGCGGAACCTTTCGCATTGAGCTGAGAATGCTGATCTGCGGACGTTATAGGCTTCTGACACAAAACACATGTATCTTCACCTGACATCATGGTTCAGCCTGAAAAAGAAAATTGACGAAGATGAAAAATAGGCCTTAACTAATACACTTAATAAACATAAATCTAGTAGACCACAAATGTAGACATGTAGAATTATCCATGATTATCAAGTGACAGCAGAATAAGACAATATGACACATGTCCATACAACAATGATAGTTTAATTCAGAAAATTTCTGAATATATGACTTCCAGTATAAAGTTACATTTAATCATGCTACATATATAATCAGACCAGGAATTTGAAAAAAAAAATCAAAATAACCTCTGCAAATTTATGAGAAAAATCATGAAAATTGGCAAATTTCGTGGTCATGTTGAATTTATGCTAATTAGAGGTTCATATATGAAGTTGATATGATTCAAATTATAAGGTAATATCCCAGTATCATAGATTGCAGTTCAAATTCAATGAAGACAATCATATGTGATATTTTACTGATCCACAATTCCAAACAAGAATTTTTCAAAATATCACCCCAAATAACCGAAATTTCGCCATTTTGTTTTTACGGGTCTATCGTCACTGGAAATGAAAAAAAAAAAAGCAAAAATGGATTCAATGACCCGAAATTAGTAAGAAACGATATATTACACATGGATATATGATAGTTACAGCTGAAGCAAAAAATAAATAAAATTGGCCGATGGCGGCCATTTTGAATTTATGCAAATTAAAGTACCTTCCCATAAATTGATTTGAGTAAACTTTTTATATGTTGCATCTACATAGGTGTTGATCTTATTTTCAATAGTTTTATTACTATTGCAATTTGTTGAGGGTTATTTGCTAATTGCTATTTTGACTGGACTATTGGTCAACAGCACACGTGCACACATGCTCCTCCTGTTCCCTTATTCGTTATCATATTTTCACTTCCCTTATTCGTTAATGTCACTCATTTCCATTTCCCCCTGTTCCCTTATTCGCTATCCTCTTCTATTAATTATTCATTTTCTCTGCTGTTTTATTACCATTTCCTCCGTTTCCCTTATTCGTTACCACATTTTCATTCCCATTGCCTCCTATTCTCTTAATCGTTATCATTCTCATTACCCTTTCCTCCTATTCCCTTACTCGTTATCCTTTTCCTTTATTCGTTTTCTGTTTCTTTCTATATGCTTTTTTATTATTTCCTCCTATTCGCGTAATTATTCAGTAACATGATATTCATTCCCATTTCCCCCTGTTCCTCTATTCGTTATCCATTTTTCTATCTATCTATTGTTTTATTTCCATTTTCTTCATGTCTGCATTAAGATAGTGCCATATATATATATATATATATATATATATATATATATATATATATATATATATATATATATATATATATATATATATATATATATATATATATATATATATATATATATATATATATATATATATATATATATATATAATTCATTTATATTGAGTGTACCTTTCCAAGAGGAGAAGCAAGGCAAACAACTTAGCAAATCGAAGCCAAAAGGCAAACAGCTGGGCGCTGTCGCCTGTCAGAACACAAGACGAGAAGGGGAGGATCCAGGGCAGGCGCCAGTGTATTACGTATATTTCCTGCACTACCGTGACCTTCTGTAATTCCCACCAGACCACTGTGAGTATATGGGGCACTTGTGTGGTTCGCTGAGTTTACTTGGTGTTAATGGTGGGTGACTGGAGATTGCGAGTAGTGCATCAGGTGGTGGTGACGTGTAATCCCCACTGATGCTTCGGAGGTTAATGTTTGCAGTGCTTAGGTATTTATGGAAATGATTTTAACGTAATAATTTTGATGAATTTGTACAATTACACCAACAGCTCATTTTCGGATGAAACAATTTTTTCCTGTTAGATTTAGACCTGTTTTGTACGAATTTGCACGTACTGTAGTTTCCGTTGCACATAATTTTTTATTTATTTATTTATTTATTTATTTTTTTTATTACCGTCCCCCCTCCTCGTCCTTTACGAATCGCCGTCATCGCTGCTCACCGCTGGCTGTCACTCTATTTTAAGTTATCTATTTAATCAAAACTAACCTAAGCCAAACATTAATAACCTAACCTAACTTAACGTAGTTGAGGCAACACGCACCACTGATATGTCTTCAGAACAAAATAAATTTTATCCAACATAATTGAATTGATCTAACCAAAGCAAACTAGCCTAACCTGACTAGCAACATTAAGAAATTAATATAAAGTCCTTACTGTATTTCTCTTTGTAAAATCTGGCGATACAATGGACATAATTGAGGTGAAACTCTGCCCATTCAAACAACTTTCATAGACTGATTCAA
Source organism: Portunus trituberculatus (assembly GCF_017591435.1). NCBI lineage: Eukaryota > Metazoa > Arthropoda > Malacostraca > Decapoda > Portunidae > Portunus > Portunus trituberculatus. The sequence goes on along the minus strand of NC_059304.1, from coordinate 3,262,839 downwards.
ATAGAGTTGCTTCTCTCCACAAATCACTCTGATTGGCTAGATTTATTATTTTTATTGGTCAGTGGCTGCGTGCTCAAACAAAAGAACCAATCATTGTCAATCATTTCACCCATGTGCATATGATGTGACAATATGCACACATGAATGAACACCTAACGGCATTCCTCAGTGCCCAGTAGTCTATCACATAGGCTGGTGTCACTTCCTTTCTCCAAAAAGTGGTAAAGTTTTAAAAAATTTTATGAACGTTACAAATAATTTGTGATGGATATGTATTGGTTTAAATTACTGAGAATAAAAAGCTCTATAAGCTGAGAAGGGTAAGAAAAGCCATGTTGTTGTTCTTGTAAGAATATAATAATACCATAATTCTGAGGTAGCGATATACTTTTAGGCCAAATATGATCTTTCTAGTATATATTGAGTTCTGTAGCAGTGTTCTTCAATCATTTGTAAGGTGATGCACTCTATGTAGCATTTGAAAAAGTGTTTACTCTCATGCATAGTATGATTTTTTACAAAAGGTATAAGTGAAATTTTAGATTTATACTATAATACTCTTGTTCCCTTAATCTAGCTGATAGCTGTTTCTCTCTTGCTTAACCGTGAGGGATACTAATCTTATCTAAACTAACATAGCTGTGGGCTGTACCCTTCATTGACTTCTTGGATCATTGTCACATTGTTAATGGAACATATTATTCTGATTTACTGGGGAAACTTTAGGACGTTATATATTAGAGGTGCTGACAGAAAGTGACCTCAGGTGTTCTTGTGCAGGACAATGCTCCTGGGCATGAGACCATGGTGACCATGAGCAGACAAAACCGTGATCTGCACCTTTAAATTGTTGCTGATTCCTCTTATTTCCACAATCTGGTACCTTCTGACTCACATTTTTTCCACATGCAAAGAAAACAACTGCAGGATTTTTACTGTTGATGGGGAGACTAGGATCATGGAGATCTTCAAGGCATTCATTCCACTTTTTTAAAGCTATACAAAGATTTTTCAGTTGAAGATGAGACTGGAGAAGCACATCATGGTTAAGGGCAATTATGTTGAAAAAGAGAATAAATTGAGTGAACCTTTGCCCTATTTTTGCTTCTTTTGGGTTAGACTGAGAACTCATTGAACACCCTTCATATAGACAATCTAGAGATACAGTAGAGTACTGCATTTTATGTAATTGATTGGTTATAACTTAATTGGAATGAATTAGCTCACATTATTGGGACTTGCCTATTGTGTGTTTAACTGCTAGTATGTTGCTCTAAGGATATATTGGAAATGTAGCATTCTATACTTTATTACATCTCTCTCCTTTCAACCTATAATGTGTAAGTGTTGCAGCTTAATGGCTTCACCTCACTGTGACATTATTGATACAACATATACTGCATCCTGCATGCTCAGTTAGTACCAGGATTTTATCAGTGTATATTTTCTAATAACATTGAAGGTTAAGATGTGTTCATACAATGCAGCTTTGCATTGCCTAAGGCCCATAAATATGTATTCATTTCCAGTTCTCTCATAGTTGAGTATAAGAATATTACTGCAAGATAAGTGACATTTATATAGTGGGAACTCATGATTTGAGCTAGTTGTATTTTTGGTTCTTTTGAGCCATTTAAATTGGGAAGCAGTTTATCTTTGTTCCATGTCTAAAAATCCTCCTTTTTTTATTGGCTATATTGTGCCCTAAGCATAATACTGAATGAAAATAATCTAGATTATTTATTAAAGAAAGAAAAAACAGTAAAAGAAAACTAATTGCTGTATATTTCAGTGAATAAAACAACTTGAATCATCCTGAAAAGACAAAAAAGTGTATCATCCTACGGTATGCATCAGATACAAGACCAGTGACCCTAAAATCTCACACTGATTACCTACTTAAGTAAACACAACTCCAAAATTTACAATTCATTCTGTTTCTGTCATGTTCTACCTTGAAATCAGTTGTAGTGTACAGTTTTTTTTATCTGTGTGTATTTACCTAGTTGTGTTTTTACAGGAAAAGAGCTATGCTTGTGCTGGCCTGTCTCCATACCTATAGTCATCCAGCTCAGCCATAAAGTCATGAATATTTCTTGCTTGAACCACTGTTTAATCCAATTTGTTTCATATTTCTATACCTTTGTTTGGAAAACTATATTTCTTAATGTCTCTTCTACATGTGGTCTTTTTCAATTTCATACCATGTCCCCTTGTATTTCTTGAATCCCACACCAATTAATCTTCTTTGTCAACTGTGTCCATCCCCTTCCATGCCCTGTACATAGCAATTAGGTCTCCTCTTTCTCTCCTTTGTTGCAATGTTGGAAGCTTTAATATCTTTAATCTGCCCTCATACATTGGAACCATTTTGGTTGCAGTTCTTTGAATCCTTTCTATCTTCCTTATATCTTTTTTATTATGTGGTGACCATATAAGTGCAGCAAATTCTAGTTTAGGTTGAATCATGTATTCTATTAGTTTTTTCATCATCTCTTCATCTATAAAGGTAAATGCCCATTTAATTTTTCATAGTAACTCATATGTTTCCCAACTATGTTGTTGACATATTTTTCTGGTGATACATTGTCATTTATTGTAATACCCAAGTCTTTCTCCTCTTTTGTTTTCTGATTTTCTACCCCTCCCATAGTGTAAGATCTCGTCGTCTTACGCTTTTCTCTAGTTCCATCATGTTGCACTTTTTTGCATTAAACTCCATTTCCCTTTTTCTTGCTCCACTCGTATATCTTATTGAAATCTTTTTGTAGCATTTCACAATCCATGTCATTTTCCACTTGTTTCAGTAACTTTGTGTCATCTGCAAATAAGCTTATATAACTGTCCACTTCATCAACCATATCATTGATATACACTATGAACATTACAGGGGCCAGAACCATTCCTTGTGGAACTTCACTTATAATTCTGCACCATTTAGATTCTTTATCTTTTATCACTCTTCTCATTTCTTTGTCCTTTAAGAAGTCTGCTATCCAATCCAGTATTTTTCCTGGTAAACTGCCCATGTTTTTAATTTTCCATAGCAATCTTTGATGTGGTATTTTATCAAAAGGTAGACATAGTCTGCCCATCTGTCCCTCTCCTGAATTATATCTATTGCTCTATTGTAGAACCTCAATAAATTTGTGACACAAGATCTACTTCTGAAGCCAAATTGTCGTCCACTTATTGTGTGTGACTCTTCTAGCTGTTGCATCCATCTGTCTTTGACTATTTTTCCAGCTATTTTTGCAACCACGCTTGTTAGGGATGCTGATCTGTAGTTCAATGGTTCTTCTTTGTTACCTCCCTTAAAAATTAGTACAATGTTTGCCCTTTTTTCCAGTCTAGAGAGACTTTTCCTTCCTTAAAAGAAAATACTATGATGTTATGTAATATCTCTGCCAGTTGGTCATGACATTCCCTCAATATCCAATTTGACACCCCATCCAGTCCTTGAGCCTCACATCCAAGGTTTTCAAAAATCTTCCTGATTTCCCCAACTTCTACATGGATCTTGTTTCCTTGTCCCTGTTTGTGTCCCTTCAAACTTGTTTTCTTTGGTGAATACTGATTGAAAGCATCTATTCATTATTTTTGCCTGTGATCCTGCATCCTTGTATGTGACATTATCAACTTTAAATCTATCTATTGTTTGCTTTTTTAAGTTTTCCCATTAACATACTTATAAAAGAGTTTTGGCTCATTATTGCATTTGTCAACTATATCTTTCTCATAGTTCTTTGTTTCCTCTCTTATGGTTTGGAAATATTAATTTCTTACTATCTTAAATTCTTCTCAGTTATTAAGACTTCTTTTTCTCCATCTGATCCACTACATCTTTCTCAAATTTTCTTTCTTTCTCTCTCTCCTTACTCTAATATGTTCATTTCTAGTATATTTGTATTGCCGACTATTATAGTCATTTCCCTGCTTTAAGAGATTCTTCCATGCTTTATCCTTTGCCATTTTTGCTTGCATGCATCTAGCATTGTACCAAGCATGTTTTTTTTTCTGAACTCTATAAACAGGAACAAACTTTTTTATTACTTCATTGTATTTCTGTAAGAATATGTCATATTTCTCTTGTACAGTCTTCCTTCACATAATATTACTCCACTCAATATCAGCAAAATCTATTCTTGCATAATTTAATCTCTCTCCTTTTAGTCCTCTCCGTAACTTATCTCATCTTTCTCATGCATTTGCATCTCTAATGTCACATGATAACTTTTCCCTATTGGACTAAGGTATTGTATGATTGGAGGGGACTCTGGTTTCTTTGTGAAAACTAGGTCAAGCAACGATGGTTCTTCTTGCCCCCTGTACCTTGTTGACTCCTTCACCCACTGGTCCATTGTATTAACCATAGGCAACTGTAACACTTTCTCACTCCACTGCCCAGCATTGTCCATTACTTCCATCTCTCTCCAGTTTATTTTTTTACAGTTAAAGTCTCCAACTAAGAGTATTCTTCTATCTCTTCTTATCTTGTTATCTAGGCACTTTATCACCTCTCTTTGCATATCTTTATGCTCTTCTGATCCCCATGTATTAGTCTTTGGTGGAACATATGTAACTATAATTTTTCTTATCTTAAAATCTTCTGTTCTGATTGTTACTTCCATTACTTCCACTTTGTCCTCACCATATTGCACATCCTCCATACATAGCTATATTATCTTGAACCATCATTAGCACTCCTCCTCTCCCTTTATCCTTCCTGTCCGTCCTCCAGGCATTATATCCCTCCTCTTTAAAGCTGACATGGATCTCTTTTTTTCAGTTTTGTTTCAACAATACACATTACATCTGGCTTTTTCTCTTTCAAATAATCCTGAACTTCCAATATGCTTGATAATAAACCATCTATGTTAGTATAAGTCACTCTTAATTTATTGCCTCCTCCACGACCTCCTCTTTTTTCCTTAGGTACCACTTCTTTAGTCCCATATCCAGAACCCTCCTGTAAAAATTCTTCTTCTCTATCTCTGTCCTTTTCTTGTTTCTTTTTCCTTACCTTCACTTCTTAGCATTTTCTCCTTTTCCCTTTCCTCTAAATTCATATCCCTTTTTATCCATATATCCTTGTGATCGACATCATCAGCCAGCTTCCCTTTTCTAGCCAGAATTTTCTCTACAGCCACTTGAGATCTCATTTTGACCTTCATTGATCTCTTACCTCCTTCACTGTACCTTCCCAGCCTAATCACTTCCTCCACCTCCTGGTCAAATTCTTGTGTGCTGTCTTGTACTCGTTTGATAACAGTTTTGGCCATTTCCCTTTCTTCATGTTCTCTTGTGAATTTATTTGGATTTCTCTTTTCCCTCATCCCATAAATCACGAAGCTTTTTTTCTTGTCCTCTGCTACCCGCACCAAATCTTCTTTTTCCTTGATAACTTCTATTACAGTGACTTTTGTGTTCTCCTGAATTTGTCTCCTTACCACTTCTGAAAATTTGACTTTTTCCTCTCTTGCTTCTGTTTCCATTAATTTCTTAGTTCTTTCAATTTGTTATAACCTAGACCACTTTCTGCCCTGTCTGTAATCCCGTCCTGCACTTTATCCTGCAAGCTCTTTAAAGAGCTTTCATAATTTTGGCATGTGGTTTTTAGAACGTCATTTTGCTTCCTTATTTCCAGAATCTCCTCTTTCAATTCCTGGTTTACTGTACTGACCTTCTCACATTCAGCTACACACTGTGTGTGTGTGTGTGTATTTACCTAGTTGTATATACTTAGTTGTAGTTTTACAGGGCCTGGGCTTTATGCTTGTGTGGCCCCATCTCCATATCTACACTTATCCAATCTTACTTTAAAAGTATACACACTCGTTGCAGAAACTACTTCTTCATTTAAACTGTTCCACATCTCAATACATCTTTGCAGGAAACTATATTTTTTAACATCTTTCAGACATCTTTCTTTTCTCAGCTTTTTACTATGCGATGTTGTGCTTCGAATGTCATATTCTTCTCTCAGGATCAGTTTCTCATTATCCACTTGGTCCATTCCGTTGATCAATTTATAAACTTGTATCAGATCTCCTCTCTCCCTTCTTTGTTCCAGTGTTGGTAGATCCATAGTCTTTAGTCTCTCCTTGTATGTCATCCCTTCAAATTCTGGGACCATTCTTGTAGCAATTTTTTGTAGTCTCTCCGACTTCCTTATGTGTTTCTGTTTATGGGAGTTCACACAACTCCTGCATATTCCAATCTGGGTCTTATTGTAGTACTTATCAATTTCTTCATCATTTCTTTGTCCATGTAGTGAAATGCTAATCCAATATTTCTTAGTAAATTATATGTCTCTCTGAAAATTTTATCAATATGGCTTACCGGTTGATTGTTTTCTTCCATCGTCTTCCCCAAGTCCTTTTCCTTTTTTTACTTTCTCCAGTTCTACTCCATCTCCCATCTTATAGATTCCCACTGGTCGTCTATCACTCTTTCCCGTTTCCATAACATGGCTTTTGTCCACATTGAAGTGTGTGTGTGTGTGTGTGTGTGTGTGTTTCACTGTTTGATCTACTGCAGTCTCTGACGAGACAGCCAGACGTTACCCTATGGAACGAGCTCAGAGCTCATTATTTCCGATCTTCAGATAGGCCTGAGACCAGGCACACAACACACACCAGGACAACAAGGTCACAACTCCTCGATTTACATCCTGTACCTACTCACTGCTAGGTGAACAGGGGCTACATGTGAAAGGAGACACACCCAAATATCTCCACCCGGCCGGGGAATCGAACCCTGGTCCTCTGTGTGTGTGTGTGTGTGTGTGTGTGTGTGTGTGTGTGTATGTGTGTGTGTATTTACCTAGTTGTAGTTTTACAGGGTCTGGGCTTTATGCTCGTGTGGCCCTGTCTTCATATCTACACATCCAATTTTTCTTTAAAATCTCTTTTTATCCATATATCCCATATGTGTGTGTGTGTATTTACCTATTTGTGATTACAGGGCCTGAGCCGTAGCTCTCTATGTCCTGTCTCTTTGTCCACACTTGTCCAATTTTTCCTTCATTTGACTGACACTCGCCGCACACACCACATCCACGCTCAGTTTGTTCCATGCATCAATGCTCCGATACAGGAAGCTATACTTCTTGATGTCGCTCGTGCAGGAGTCCTTCAGTATTTTCTTTGGGTGTCCTCTTAGGTAATTACTGGATGCCATCGTGATCAGGTTCTCCCTATCCAATATGTCCACTCCATGTACTATTTTGAACATTGTTATCATATCCCCTCTGACTCTTCTTTCTTCCAACATGCTTAATTCCAGCCTATTTAACCTCTCCTCATACGGTACCTCCTTAAAGTCTGGTATCATTCTTGTTGCTAACCTCTGCACTCTTTCCAGTTTCTTGACATGTTTCTTCATGTATGGTGACCAAATTACTGATGCATAATCCAACTGTGGCCTAATCAGAGTGGTCAATATTTTCTTTATCATGTTCCTGTCCAGGTAATTAAATGCCCATCCTATACTTTGGAGCATGCTGTACGTTTTTCCAAATATTCTATTAATGTGCTTTTCTGGAGACAGATTACTCTGTACAGTCACTCCCAAGTCTTTTTCTTTACTGACTTCAATTACAGTCTTCCCCCCAGCTGGTAGTCTTTATATAGTCTATATTTACTTCTACCCCATTCTCATTACACAGCTTTTGTTGGTATTGAATTCCATTTGCCATGTCCTGCTCCATTCATATATTTTGTCCAAGTCCTTCTGCAGTATATTACAGTCATGCATATTCTTCACTCTCCTCGTAATCTTTGCATAATCTGCAAACATATTCATATAACTTCTCACTCCCTCTGGCATGTCATTTATATAGATCAGGAACATGATGGGACCAAGCACCGAACCTTGGAGAACTCCACTGGTTACCTTCCTTCACTCTGACTTCACTCCCTTCACTACCGTCCTCATTTCTCTACCTGTCAAATAATTTCTCATCCACTCTGTCAGATTTCCCCTTATTCCTCCGATACTACTTAACTTCCACATCAATCTGTTATGTGGTACTTTATCAAATGCTTTTTTTAAGTCTAGGTATACACAATCAACCCATCCATCCCTCTCTTGTAAAATATCGACCATTCTTGAGTAGAAACATAGCAAATTTGATACACACGATTTCCCTTTTCTAAAGCCAAACTGTTTCTCACTTAGTATTTCTTTGTTTTCCAGGAACTCACACCACTTGCTTTTGATCACTTCTTCACATATCTTACACATAATGCTGGTCAATGAAACTGGTCTATAATCTAATGGTTCCATGCGACATCCACTTTTGTAAATTGGTACTACATTTGCCCTTTTCCATTCTACTGGCACCTGTCCCGTGTTGATAGATGTTCTTGTTAAATCTAAAATTGGATCTAGCAACTGCTCTTGACATTCTTTTAACACTTCCAGACACACCATCTGGTTCCATTGCCTTGTTAACATCTAATTGACTCAAAACTTTTGCAATGTCACTCTTTGTTACTATAATTTCTTGCATCCATCTTGTCACAGGTAACATCCGTCGATTGAATTGTGTTTCTTCTGTGAATACTTTGCAGAAATTCTCATTCAATTTTTCAACAATGACACTTGTATCTTCTTATATATAATCTCCAACCTTTTATTTATCAACTGTTTCTTTTTTCTGTAATTTACCATTAATGAATTTATAAAACATTTTGGGATCACTTTCACAATTCTCCACTATTCTCTGTTCAAATTCTTGTGCCCTTCTTCTCACTTGAACATATTTATTTCTTGCATTCCTATATGCTTCTCTCTCCACTTCCTCATTACTTCTCTTGTATTTTTCCCATGCCTTTTCCTTCTCCCTTTCTGCCTTGTCACAGGTTTTGTTAAACCATTGATCTCCCTTTAAGATTTTCTTAGTAAATTTTGGCACAAAGTTCTCTGCAGCCTCACTATATATTTCCATATATTTGTTTCCTGGTACATTTCGGACCAATCCACATTTCCAAATTAATTTCTCAACTCCTTATATCTTTCCTTAGCATAATTTAGGCATTCCTCCTTGTATCCAACTTTATTATCTTTGCTGAACCCCACCTTTACCTCAAATTTCAATAATTCATGATCACACTTCCCCAAAGGACACTCATGGTCAATCTGATTTTCTAGATTTACTCCCTTTGTAAATATCAAGTCCAGTCTCGATGGGGCATCACCCCTCCTTCCCCTTGTTGGATGCCTCACCCACTGTGTCATCAAATTTCCCACCGCATAATTTAATAGCTGCTCACCCCATTCTCCACCATTTCCCACTTCAAATTCTTCCCAATTGACGTCTTTACAGGTGAAATCTCCAACTATAACCATTTTTGCTTTCTTTGCAGCTTCATTTCTCATTCTTTCCAATGTGCTTTCCACCATACTATTATACTGATCATTTGACCGTGCACTTGTTTTTGGTGGTACATACACAGTTACAGTATTGATATCTTGCCTTCCATCAGTCACCACCACACCCACCACTTCCTTCTCGTCTCCTCCAAGGCACACATTTTGCACTATTAAGTCTTTTCTTATTAACACAATTATTCCACCTCCCCTTTTATTCACTCTATCTTTTCTCCACATTCTATAATTTCCCCCTCCAAACCAATCTATTTGTATATTCGGTCTCAATTTAGTCTCCATTATACACGTAATATCTGGTTTATCCCTTATCAGATGGTCCATACACTCTAATCTTTTTGATAGGAAGCCGTCTATGTTAGTATATGATACTCTTATGTCTTTCTTCCTTATCTGCTCCTTTGTCTGGTCTTTTACTCCCTCTCTTTTGTCCACCACTTCCACACTTTGTCGTTTCTTATTTTCCAAAAAAACTTCTTCTTTTCTTCTTATGTTCTTGCCTCATTCCTCTCTCTCACCTCTGTCACCATTTCTCTCATCTTAGCCCTTTCCTCCTGTGACATATTTCTTCTTACATAAATCATGTTTGTCTCTTGAGAATTTTTCAGCTTCCATGCATTTCTCAATATATGCTCAGCAGCTACTTGGGATTTTAATGTTATCTTCATGGCTCTAGACTTTCCTTCTTCATACTTTCCCAATCTCATATATTCCTCAACTTCTCCAAATGCATTTTCTTCTTTTGAGATCTTATTCAGCATGGTCTTAATCTTCTCTTCCTCCTTAATTTTTCTCTCCTACCAGTTTCTTATATTATCTTCTTTTAATCCACTCACTACCACACACTTTTTGTGTGTGTGTGTGTGTGTGTGTGTGTGTGTGTGTGTGTGTGTGTGTGTGTGTGTGTGTGTGTTTACCTAGTTGTATTTACCTAGTTGTAGTTTTACAGGGCCTGGGCTTTATGCTCGTGTGGCCCCGTCTCCATATCTACACTTATCCAATCTTACTTTAAAAGTGTGCACACTCGTTGCAGACACTACTTCTTCATCTAAACTGTTCCACGTCTCAATACATCTCTGCGAAACTATATTTTTAATATCTCTCAGACATCTTCCCTTTCTCAGCTTTTTACTATGCGATCTTGTGCTTGGATGTCATATTCTTCTCTCAAGATCAGTTTCTCATTATCCACTTGGTCCATTCCGTTGATCAATTTATAGACTTGTATCAGGTCTCCTCTCTCCTTCTTTGTTCCAAGGTTGGTAGATCCATAGCCTTTAGTCTCTCCTCATATGTCATCCCTTCAAGTTCTGGGACCATTCTTGTAGCCATTTTTGTAGCCTCTCAATTTTCTTATGTGTTTCTTTTTATGAGGGGTCCACACTACTCCTGCATATTCCAATCTAGGTCTTATTATAGTATTTATCAATTTCTTCATCATTTCTTTGTCCATGTAGTGAAATGCTACTCCAATATTCCTCAGCAAATTATATGTTTCTCTAAAAATTTTATCAATATGGCTTACTGGTTGATTGTTTTCTTCCATCGTCACTCCTAAGTCCTTTTCCTTTTTTACTTTCTCCAGTTCTACACCATCTCCCATCTTATAGATTCCCATAGGTCGTCTTTCACTCTTTCCCATTTCCATGACATGGCTTTTGTTCACATTGAATTCCATTTCCCACTTCTTACTCCATTCCCAGATCTTATTTAGGTCTTCTTGCAGTATTTCACAATCCTCCTTTTGCTTTATAACTCTGCACAGTTTTGTATCATCCAAAACAAATTTATGTAGCTGTTCACTCCTTCTGGCATGTCGTTAATATAAATGAGGAAAAGTATTGGTGCCAATACTGACCCCTGTGGCACGCCGCTTTCTACTGCTCTCCACTTGGACTTCATATCTTTAACTACCGTCCTTATTTCTCTCCCCCTCAAATAATTTTCTATCCATCTCAATGTGCTTCCTTTTAAGCCACCCTTCTCCTCTAACTTCCACAGTAATCTTGCGTGTGGCACTTTGTCAAACGCCTTTTTTAAATCCAAGTAGATGCAGTCAACCCATCCCTCTCTCTCTTGTACTCTATCAACTATTCTAGAATAGAAACTCAATAAATTAGTTACACAAGACCGTCCTTTTCTAAAACCAAATTGGCTATTTGATATTAATTTGTTGTCTTCAAGGAACTCGATCCATTGTTTCTTTATTGTGTGTGTGTGTGTGTAATTCACTGTTTGATCTGCTGCAGTCTCTGACGAGACAGCCAGACGTTACCCTAACAGCTCAGAGCTCATTGTTTCCGATCTTCATAGGCCTGAGACCATGCACACCACACACCGGGACAACAAGGTCACAACTCCTCGATTTACATCCTTACCTACTCACTGCTAGGTGAACATTACATGAAAGAAGACACACCCAACATCTCCATCCGGCCTTGAACTCATCTGGCTTGATGACCAGATGACTGAGCTGTGTGTGTGTGTGTGTGTGTGTGTGTGTGTGTGTGTGTGTGTGTGTGTTTTTACCTAATTGTATTTACCTAATTGTAACATACGGAAAAGAGCTATGCTCGTGTGTCCCGTCTCCATATCTACTAATGTCCAGCTTTTCTTAAAATCATGAATATTCCTTGCGTTGACCACTTCCACGTCTAAACTATTCCATGCTTCCACCCTTCTATGAGGGAAGCTATATTTTTCACATCTCTCCTATAAGTGGCCATTTTAGTTTTTTCCCATGCCCTCTCGACATTCTTTCATTCCACATACACAGATCTTCCCTATCCATTTTTCCATGCCAATCATCACTCTGTATATTGCTATCAGGTCTCCCTTTCTCTTCTGTTTTCCAGGGTCGGAAGTTGCATTCTGTTCAGTCTGTCTTCATAAGTCAAATCTCTTAAGTCAGGCACCATTTTTGTTGCAGCCCTCTGTACTTTCTCTAGTTTCCTTATGTGTTTCTTTAAGTTCGAGCCCACTGTATTGTTGCATATTCAAGCCTTGGTCTTATCATTGCAGTAATTATTTTCTTCATCATTTCTTCATCTAAATATCTGAACGCCACTCTTATGTTCCTCAATAAGTTCAATACTTCTCCAATTATTTTGTTTATATGTCTCTCTGGCGATAGGTCATTGGTAATTGTCACCCCAAGGTCTTTTTCTTCATGACTGGTTTTATGTCTTCATTTCCTATCTTGTACATACTCCTGATTCTTCTTTCACTCTTGCCAAACTCTAATTTCTTGCATTTTGTCGTGTTGAACTCCATTTGCCATGTACAGCTCCATTTCCATATTCTGTCCAAGTCTTCCTGGAGTAGTTCGCAATCTTTGTCACATCTCACTTTTCTTAACAATTTTGCATCGTCTGCAAATAGGCTCACATAACTGGACACCCCATCCACCATGTCATTTATGTAGACCGCGAACATTACTGGTGCCAACACTGATCCCTGTGGAACTCCACTCTCCACCAAGCCCCATTCTGATGGTCTGTCCTTAATTATTGTTCTCATTTCTCTTCCTACCAAAAGTCTTCCATCCATTTTAGTAAACTGCCATGCACTCCTCCTACCATTTCAAGTTTCCAGATCAGTCTCCGGTGTGGTACCTTATCAAAGGCCTTTTTTAAATCCAGATATATTCCATCAGCCCAACCATCTCTTTCCTGTATTACATCTATCACCCTCGAATAGTAACATATCAGGTTTGTCGTGCATGAACGCCCTTTTCTAAAACCAAATTGACACTCACAAAGTATGTCATTTTTCTCCAAGAAGTCTGTCCATCTATTCTTCACCACCCTCTCACACATCTTAGCTACCACACTTGTAAGTGACACTGGTCTATAGTTCAATGGGTCTCTCTTGTTACCTGATTTATAAATTGGGACAATGTTAGCTCTTTTCCAGTCTTGGGGCACTACACCTTCCCTTAATGAGGCATCAATTACTTCACAAACTTTTTCTGCCAGTTGCTCCTGCATTCTCTTAAAATCCATCCTGATACCCCATCAGGTCCCACAGCTTTTCTCACTTCTAAACTCCCCATCATATTCTTGATCTCCTCCACAGTTACTTGAAACTCCTTCATAATCCCTTTCTGTTCCATTACCAGTGGTTTGTCAAAAGCAGTCTCCTTTGTGAATACCTTCCGAAAGCATCCATTCATAGCCTCTGCCATTTCCTGGGATCTTCACTGCATACTCCATTTACTTCTAAACTTTCAATACTTTCTCTATTTTTGATGTTGTTGTTCACATGTCTGTAAAAAGCCTTGGTTGGTCTTTACATTTATCAATTATATCCTTTTCTTGTTTCTTTCTTTCTTCTCTTCTAATCAACACATATTCATTTCTTGCTCTTTTGTAACTTTCCCACTGCTTAATCCGTCTTTTCCTTCTCCACCTCTTCCATGCATCCTCTTTTCTTGTTCTAGCCTTTTCACATCTATCGTTAAACCAGTCCTGCTTTCCAACTTCTCTATGTTGTCTTATTGGTACAAATTTTTCTCACCTTCTTTGTATATTTTTATAAATTCCTTCCACTTTTCATTTGCTCCTTAGCACTCTTGAATTTCATCCAATTTGTCTCTTGAAAGAATTTCTTTAGGTTTCCAAAATCTGTCTTGGCATAATTCCATCTTCCCACTTTATATTCTTCATTTCTTCTAGATTTCTCTTCATCTATCACCTTGAACTCCAAAACTGCATGATCACTCTTTGCTAAAGGGCACTCCACCCTCATCTCCTCAATGACCATTGGCTCTGTACTAAAGACCAAGTCCAGTCTTGACGATGCTCCTCTCCTCCAAACCTAGTATCTTCTTTGACCCACTGAGTTAACACATTTTCCATTGCCAGTGTCAATAGTGTATTTCCCATGTTGTCTCTGATCCTTCCATTGACCAGTCCTCCCAACACACCTCTTTACAATTAAAATCTCCCATCATTATAGTTCGTTCACAGCCACCCAACATTTCTTCCAGACATGTTCCTGTATCTCTTATCATTTCTTCATATTCCTGTACTGACCATGCATTTGTCTTAGGTGGTACGTACACCACTATGTAGTGCCTCTTTTTCCTTCATTAGTTTCTGCTCTGATCTTTAGCACTTCTGCCTTTCCCATACCTTCTTTCACTTGATCCACCTTTATATCTTTTTAACCAGCAACATCACTCCTCCTCCCATCTTACCTACTCTATTTCTTTTCCAAACATTATATTTCCTTCTCCAACCATCATCAGGTCTTCTCCTCTCTCAGTTTTGTTTCAGTAAGACCCACAATATCTGGGTTCTTGTCCCTCAAGTAATCGTTGAGTTCTAAAATCCCCGATATCACTCCATTTATGTTGGAATACATTATATTCCGCTCATACGTAAGTTTCTTTAGTCCTTTCTTACTGTACTTTTCTGTGTGTGTGTGTGTGTGTGTGTGTGTGTGTGTGTGTGTGTGTGTGTGTGTGTGTATTTACTTAGTAGTATTTATGTAGTTGTAGTTTTACAGGGCCTGGGCTTTATGCTCGTGTGGCCCCGTCTCCATATCTACACTTATCCAATTTTTCTTTAAAGCTATGCACACTCTTTGCTGACACCACTTCCTCACTCAAACTGTTCCAAGTCTCAACACATCTTTGCGGGAAATTAAATTTTTTAACATCTCTCAGACATCTTCCCTTTTTACTATGTGATCTTGTGCTTCTAATTTCATATTCTTCTCTCAGGATCAGTTTCTCATTATCCACTTGATCCATTCTGTTAATCAATTTATAAACTTGTATCAGATCTCCTCTCTCCCTTCTCTGTTCCAGGGTTGGTAGATTCATAGCCTTTAGTCTCCTCATTTGTCATCCCTTCAAATTCTGGAACCATTCTTGTAGCCATTTTTTGTAGTCTCTCCAACTTCCTTATGTGTTTCTTTTTATGGGGGGTCCACACAAATGCATATTCCAATCTGGGTCTTATTATAGTACTTATCAATTTCTTCATCATTTCTTTGTCCATGTAGTGAAATGTGTGTGTGTGTGTGTGTGTGTGTGTGTGTGTGTGTGTGTGTGTGTGTGTGTGTGTGTGTGTGTGTGTGTGTGTGTGTGTGTATTTACTTAGTTGTATTTACCTAGTTGTAGTTTTACAGGGCCTGGGCTTTATGCTCGTGTGGCCCCGTCTCCATATCTACACTTATCCAATTTTTCTTTAAAACTATGTACACTTTTTGCTGACACCATTTCGTCACTCAAACTGTTCCAAGTCTCAACACATCTTTGCGGAAAACTAAATTTTTAACATCTCTCAGACATCTTCCCTTCCTCAGTTTCTTACTATGCGATCTTGTGCTTCTAATGTCATATTCGTCTCTCAGGATTAGTTTCTCATTATCCACTTGATCCATTCCGTTAATCAATTTATAAACTTGTATCAGATCCCCTCTCTCTCTCCTCTGTTCCAGGGTTGGTAGATCCATAGCTTTTAGTCTCTCCTCATATGTCATCCCTTTAAATTCTGGAACCATTCTTGTAGCCATTTTTTTCAGTCTCTCCAATTTCCTTATGTGTTTCTTTTTATGGGGGGGTCCACACAACTCCTGCATATTCCAATCTAGGTCTTATTTTAATACTTATCAATTTCTTCATCATTTCTTTGTCCATATAGTGAAATGCTAATCCAATATTCCTTAGCAAATTATATGTCTCTCTGAAAATTCTATCAATATATGGCTTACCGGTTGATTGTTTTCTTTCACTGTCACTCCCAAGTCCTTTTCCTTTTTTACTTTTTCTAGTTCTACTCCATCTCCCATCTTATAGATTCCCACTGGTCGTCTTTCACTTTTTCCCATTTCCATGACATGGCTTTTGTCCACATTGAATTCCATCTCACATTTTTTACTCCATTTCCAGATCTTGTTTAAGTCATCCTGTAGTATTTCACAATCCTCTTTTTGTATAATGACTCTGCACAGTTTTGCATCATCTGCAAACAGATTTATGTAGCTGTTCACTCCCTCTGGCATGTCGTTTATGTATACGAGAAAAAGTATTGGCGCCAATACTGACCCCTGTGGCACTCCACCGTCTACTGTTCTCCACTTGGACTTCGTATCTTTAACTATCGTCCTTATTTCCCTCCCCTTCAAGTAATTTTCATTCATCTCAATGTGCTTTCTTTTAAGCCACCCTTCTCCTCTAACTTCCATAGTAATCTCTCATGTGGCACTTTATCAAAAACCTTTTTTAAATCTAGATAAATACAGTCAATCCATCCCTCTCTCTCTTGTACTTTATCAACTATTCTAGAGTAGAAACTCAATAAATTTGTTACACATGACCAACCTTTTCTAAAACCAAATTGGCTATTTGATAATAATTTGTTGTCTTCGAGGAACTCGATCCATTGTTTCTTTATCATTCTTTCTCACATCTTGCATATTACACTAGTTAGTGATACCGGTCTGTAATTTAAAGGTTCTTCCTTCCTTTCGCTCTTATATATGGGAACCACCTCAGCTCTTTTCCACTCCACTCACTGGTACTATTCCATTTTCTATTGAGCATTTTATGATGTTGTATATAGGACTTGCTAGTTCTTCCCTACGTTCTTTTAGTATTCTGCCTGAGACTTCATCCTGTCCCATTGCCTTTTCCTCATCCAGTTCTGTCATCAACTTTTTTATTTCAAGTTAGGTTAATCTCTTTCATATGGACAGTCTCTCTATTACCCTGTGGTCTTTCAAATTTGGATTCCTTAGTAAAGACCTCCTGAAATTTACTATTTAACAGTTTTGCCATACTTTGTGGGTCTTCCACCATTCCATTCTCTCCTTTTAACCTTTCTATTGTTTTTCTTTGTCTTATTTTTCTATTTATGAATCTGTAGAACAATTTTGGTTGTTCCTTACATTTTTCGACAATGTCCTTTTCATAGTTCCTTTCTTCTTCCTTTCTCACCTTAGCATATTCATTTCTTGCTGTTTTGAAGTTTTCCTTATTTTCTGGATTTCTGTTTCTTCTCCACCTTTTCCATGCTCCATCTCATTTCTCCTTTGTCCTAGCACACCTTGCATTAAACCAATCTTTCTTTCCTTCTTCTTTAGGTCTATATTTCGGGACATATTCCTTGACTCCTGTTTTGTATATTTCCAAAAATAAGTTATATTTCACTTGAACCATTTCTGAGTTTTCCATCTCCTCCCAGTTTACGTTTTTAAAATAGCTCGAGGTTCTCAATATCAGCCTTTCTGTAATTTAATCAGTCTCCTTTGTATGATTCATCTCTATCTTCCTTTCCTTCTTCTATATCCATTTCTAATATTATATGGTCACTCTTTCCCAATGGGCACATATCTTATGTCATCGTTAATTTGTAGTATATCCCTTGTAAAAACTAGGTCCAATCTCGACGGCTCATCGTTTCCTCTGAATCTTGTGTTTTCCTTTACTCTTTGGACCATCAAATTATCTGTCATTAGGTTCAGGAATCTATCACCCCAGGCTTCTTCTTGTGTGTGTGTGTGTGTGTGTGTGTGTGTGTGTGTGTGTGTGTGTGTGTGTGTGTGTAAGGAAATACAATCCTGGTAATTGCTAAAATATAATTAGAGTGATGGAGAATGAAAACTGAATTATGTGAGTGAGAAAATGATGAAGCAAAAAAATATCATAGGATTAATGAAGTGGAGAGGGCAGATATCAATTCGTTGTCCCTTATTTCTGACAGATAAAGGAGATGAGAGAATGATAGGGAGAGAGTTTTGAGACCAGAGGAAAGAGGTATGAGAAGGAAAGGAACAGTGAGAGGAAGGGACATTCTTGGGATGAGATTACATGGGGCAAGGAAGGAGAGAGAGATGGAAGGAGGTAGGTTGGATAGGATAGATAGAGGTTCAGAAGGAAATGGGAGGAATGAGGAGAGGGGCACGGGATCGAGAGAGGGAGAAGGAATACTAGAGGAACTGACTAAGTGTCGTCACTTGGACAGATGTTTGTGCTTGAATTGGAGCATAGAATTTGTTTGCCAACCCTGTTTTAATTAGTAGTTGTTTGAATCGAAGGATATTCAAATCATGATGTATACTGTATATGCATGGATATTGCTGAATTCTTAAAACATGTTTTTGTTACAGGAGATGAAGGTTGCAAAGTGTCCTGCAGAAGAGCTCTCTTTTACGAACTGTGTTATTGTTAATGAAAAAGATTTCTCCCCTTCAGATCAGTAAGTAAAGATATGTAAATCACTTACAGGATTATGAGTACTGGAAACTCAATTTTTTGTAATATCAGTGTGAAAGCTTTAATTTGTCTCCATCTTTTGTTAACATACTTCTTCCTTGCACACTTCTGTCTTTTCTCTCTTTATTAAGAGAGCTAGCTATCTGATATATTGTATTGTTTACATACTATTAAACTCTTCATCTTATGTGAAAGGAAGTCCTGTTTACTTTTCTTAACTTAATAGTGTAGATAAAAGTGTGATTTTAATATTATTGTAAGGTACAGTAGAATTGCCTTTTATATTTTCCTTTTGTTAACCTTCAGAATGTTGGAGATATTTCTGCCACACCCTATTATTTTATGTGAATTTCCATTTTGTGATGAATTTTATGCATTCTATATATTAGTAGCCTATTTATATTTGTATATCAGGCTAATGTCCTTGTAAAACGAGGCCAAGACATGACTCTTAAATGCACACAAACTTCAGTTGCACTGATTAATATATTTTTGTAATGTTTATTAACATTATTCCCCTGACATCCAATATCAGATTTAAAAACCATAACTTTAATTAATCCACACTTTCTGGAATAATAAATGAATTGATGACTTATTTTGGTTGTATGATGTAAAAAAAAGAATAGCAAATAATTGTCTATGGAAGCTGCATAGAGCAAAATTTCACCAAAAGCACAGAAAATATCAGTGCTTTATTAATAAATTATGGATGATATTAAGACTTTCATATGTTTATTGTTTTAGTTTAAGATACTAGTTAAGAGTGATTTTGGCTTTTGGTCACCCACCAGGTATGTGAAAGTGAAGGGTGGTGACGGAACACACATCTATACCATCATTCGGCACCAAGGAGTTCTACCTGGCTATGTGGGATTCAATGCCATCCAGCGGAAACATGCCTTGCTTTCACTAGACCAAGAGGTAAAACAGGAAACCCATCAATGATATCTTTGGTATCCATTATTTGTGTTAAGGGTCATTCCACTCTAATGTCAAGCTGAGGGTCAAAATTGAAAAATGGTCTTAACTAGGTTTGTAGTATATCAAATTAAAGCTGAAAGCCTGAAGTTTCCGAATCCAAAGAGAAAACTGAAAAATATCAAGCCAAATCTTTGTATGAGATTTTTGAAGTTTTAGAAAACAAATTTTTTTTTTTTACAAAAAGAAGCCTAATTTTACTTTCCTATTTTTTCATTATATGGAAGATTGTTCATTCTGACTTTGATGTATATTAGAAGTATGGTCATCACTGTATTAGACTAGGATATTGTTGGCAATTCTAAGCAGTTTACTACTCTGTAATAATTGATCATGTAGAAAATTTTTTAAATGTAACAACTGCAACAAAAAAGTTTTGTTTGTTTGTATAGGGCAGTGATTTTTTAGAGCAGATTAATATAACTTCATATCCAATGTAGATTTAGTTGGGGGTACCTATGCACCATTCACCTTTTTTTTCTGGCTATCTATTTTACTGTAATACGTCTTGCTTGTTATGTTTTTTTTGTTACGGTCGTTTCATCATGCGAATGAAACTACCATAACGTAAGTTCATTCTGTGTGCATATGCTGGTACCATCTATAATCTGTGTTTTGTTTGTGATTCCAAAGAATAGAAATCATGACACTATTCAAGAAGACATGATTGTAAGGAATCTCCCAGTGCCAAACATTCGCAGGGATACCTACATCTTTTAAAATGTGTGGCTGTTGTATACCATGTTACCAATAGTGAGGCTTATAGTAACAGTTGGGTGAGGTTGTAGAGTTGTGATGAAGGTAGTGAGAAAAAGCAGTGTTTGAATAGATCATAGCAGTGTTATGATAGGCACAGGGGGTGGAGGAGAGCCTGGCTGTGTGAGGTGGAGGGGATAGGAGGGAAGATAAGAGGCATGAAGGAGGGGGGAGAGTTCAAGGTTGCAGCTGTCAATCACAACTGCTTGCTGTTTGTTTGTTTCTTGTTGTTGTGGTAGCTTAATTTCTTCTTAAAGTTTCTGATTCTAATTCCTGTAAAATTGAAGAGTTAGGCTTCCATTTAGTATATATATATATATATATATATATATATATATATATATATATATATATATATATATATATATATATATATATATATATGCATACAGTAATACTCTGCTTAACGAACGTTCGTTTAACGAATTTCCAGTTTAACGTACTATATAAAGTTAAACCAAAAATCCGCATAACGTACAACCACATCTGTTTTAGCGAATTTTCTGGGTTTGAATTTGCCGGGTGAGGGGCCGAACGCAGTAGTTTCGCTATGATTGGCTGGCTCCCCGCCTCTGTCTCTAGCGCTCCTGGAGCTGGATCCAAGATTCTTTAACAACGTCAGAGCAACCTCTTGCAGCGAAATGGCATCCATGAAAGCTTGGAGGGACAGTGACAAGGTTGTTATCAGGTTGCTCTGAGGTTGCTGGGAACACCACCTCTGGAGGTGGTGTTACTGTCATATATACGCATTTATGTTCACAAAACAACATTTCTATTAGCTTTTAACAAACCTTGCCCCCAAGAAAGGATTGTTTTGCAATGCATAAAGTGAAATCTTACATGGAATACCAAAAAATAAAGCAGAGATAAGATGAGCCACAGATGAAGCAGGAGACTCGCAGACACTCGGCCGCTTCTTCTTCTTCTTGTGACCCTTTTAGCCTGCGTGTTACTTTCATCATGATATTTATGTTTTCACTCCTCTCTTGCCTGCTATAATGGATATTATATCTTAGTATTCATATACGCTCATGCCACGAGGATAACCTTGACTCCGTGGCACTGAGTGATAGTGAATTACTAATGAAATACCGCGGTATTTCATTAGTAATTCACTGTCATTTGATACCACGGAGTCGAGGTTATCCTCATGGCATGAGCGTATATGAATACTAAGATATGATATCCATTATAGCTGGCAATAGAGGAGTGTAAACAAATATCATGGGGAAAGACAACACGCAGGCTAAAAGGGTCACAAGAAGAAGAAGAAGTGGCCGAGTCGCTGCAAGTTTCCCACTTCGTCATCTCATTGCTTTATTTTTTGGTATTCTATGTAAGATTTCACTTTATGCATTACAAAACAATCCTTTCTTGGGGTCAAGGTTTGTAAAAAGCTAATAGAAATGTTGTTTTGTGAACATAAATGCGAGAATGTGAGAGAATTTGTACGTAGCTCCTCTAACTTCCAATGACTCATATGACATCATAAAAGTAGTGATAAACCGGTGGCCCAATATGCTGCCAAACGTATATATAATATTTTTTTTTTTAACCCATGTGGTATGTTGGCGACCAGCCCAGAACGCATCCCCCCCTATTTCCATTATTTCCTATGGGAAAATTACGTCTGCTTAACGAATTTTTGCTCTACAAACAGCTTTGACATCCCTATCCTGTTCGTTAAGCGGAGTATTACTGTTTACATATATGTACAGGCAACCCCCGATTAACGAAGGTTCACACAACGAAATTTCGCTACAACGAAGGTTTAATTTTACTACCATCTGCTCGTTTAACGAACACCAAACTCGCTTTAACGAAGTTTTATCCAGGTAATTTTTTCCAAGTTTGAAAGCACCGCTGTATCACACAAGCCGACAGGCTTTTGAATACACCAGCGCCTCTGGTGGACAACATGCACCACTCACTTTGCCTGTTCAAAACAATAGCAGCATCACCAGCAGCTCGTCTTCCCTCACTCAACTTATCACCAAAACGCCCTGCAGTGTCGCCTAGCGTTGCTAAGAAGACCAGGAAGTCTCTTACTCTTGAAGTGAAGCTGATATTATTCATAGACACGAGAGGCAAGAAAACTAATAGCATTGCTCGCCACCATCTTGACTCCATCTACTGTTTCTACTATTTTCAAGTCAGCAGACTCTATTAAGAAGGCTGGTGAGACCGTATCTTCCTTGCAAGCCAAAAGAACCACCTGAACTCGTGACTCTACAATGGATAAAATAGAAAGCCTTGTAGAAATGTGGTACATAAGTTTTGTATGTGATACAATGATGCGCCCTTTGTTTACATTCTACAGGTTGCCGGTTAGTGTCTTTCCCGCTCCACTCTCCCTCCCTTCATAAATTTAAGATCATCAACATTATAAAGTTATGTACATACATACATTAGTGTACATTATGATGACTTAAATCAAACTGCCTAAATGTTTAACTTCATTATTTTTACTTTCATTAAACCTTTCACTGTACTATGATGCACTCTCGCTTTGTTTACTCTCAATGGAATTTCAAGTCACGGGTTAAACTTGTTATAATTGGTTTGCTTAACGAAGTTTCGCTTAACGAAGGTTTTTTTAGGAACGTAACCCCTTTGTTAACCCCTTCGCGCCGGTTTTTAAAAAAGCTCGCCTGTATGATATACGGGTGGTAGTGTACCAGCCTGGGAAACTTGTGCAAGCTTGTCATACTTGTCATCTTTGTGTATTATGCTGCTATTTTTTAGTCACCATATCGCCTTCGAAGAGGAAAGTGGACTCTTCTCTCTTTGGAGAAAAAGAGAGAGAGAGAGAGAGAGAGAGAGAGAGAGAGAGAGAGAGAGTGTGACATTTGCTAATATTTTAGACACAAGCGGGACGCATGTAGCATATCTTTCGAGAGGAAGAGGGGGAGGGAGGGAAGGGAGAGGGAAACGAAGGGAAGAGAGAGAGAGAGAGAGAGAGAGAGAGAGAGATTAGAAAATTTGTTGTTTTTGTATTTTTGTGTGTGTGTGTGTATGAGTGTGTGTGTGTGTGTGTGTGTGTTTTCACGAATGTTACAAGGCGGGATGGAGCACTAGGATTTCAAGGACAGCGTACGGCGTGTGTAGTTAGTATCCAACACACTATACGAGACAACTAAACTGAAGAAAGCTCAGAAAAGAAATATGACGCCTACGTAGGCATCACCGTATTTGCTACTGGGGATTCATGACGCCCACATAGGCGTCACCGTATTGAAGGGGTTAAGCGGGGGTTGCCTGTAGATATATATATATATATATATATATATACACTGTATATACACATACGTACAGTAGAGACTCAATACTCAAACTTAATTCATTCGAAATGGCTGTTCGAACATTAAAAAATTCAACTATTGATACGTATAAATCAGGTAATTCATTCTAATCATAGCAAAATCTCAAGTATATATAAATTTCAATGTATTTATTTATTATTATTTTTTTTATTTATATATTTCTTTTTTACAATTTTGATTTGTATATACCGTAGGTGAAGGCTGGTGATGGATAACATAGAAGAGGAGGGGAGAAGGGAGGTTGCCGGAGCATGAGTCAACATCCATGAAAACGTCTTTGTAACATTTCTCCTGGTGTGATTCCTGAATCTATTAGTGGAATGCAGTGGTTCACTAACACTTGCAGTCTCACCAGATTCCTTATTTCATCACTAATAAGCCTCTTTGGTACAATCGTAAAAGTTTCTAAATGAAAAAATACTGACAGAGCACAGAAGAATGTTTTTCTCAAGACTGCGGCAGGACAAGGGATGTGCATCGCCAACTGGTATGCTGGTATTACCAGTAATATGGCATCAGAACGAGACAGTGGCGGCTGCAAGAAGGGAGATGACACAGAGTATTTGTATACGACCAAATGTGCGGCTGTTTGATTACCAGATATTTTCACCACTAACAAGCCTTTGGTGTTAATGTAAGTTTATAAATAAAAAACTACAGATAGAATGCAGGAGAATGTTATTCTGATGACTGCGGCAGCACAAGTTACAACTGGTGGAGGAGGAAGAGGGACACCGGGGAGCCTTTGTTTACAACCATGTGTGTGGACGATTCGACCATCAGGTATTTTTTTTGTGTATTAAATCAAACTTTTGCATTCGAGTATTGAAAAGTTCGAGTATTTAGACGTTTGAGTACTGAGTTGCCACCGTATATATATATATATATATATATATATATATATATATATATATATATATATATATATATACACACAGGCAACCCCCGCTTAACGAAGGGGTTGCATTCCTAAAAAACCCTTTGTTAAGTGAAACTTCGTTAAGCGAACCGATTATAACAAATTTAACCCCAGACTTGAACTTTTGGTTAGTAAAACTATACAATACAAAAAAGGCCTGTTTTATTTAGAATTTTATCTTATAATTAGTATTTGGACATATTCCTCTTGGACTTCAGAACACTGGATCCTCCTGGGCAAGGAAGCAGCAAGGCTGGAGAAGTAGGAGGCATCGAAGTAGATCCATATATTTTTTGGTTCTTCAGTCAGGTGTTTGATGTTGCTGGGAAGCGAATTCTCCAGCTTGGTTTTCATCACTTGTCAGATGTTTTTGATGGGGTTGAGGTCTAGTGAGTTGCCTGACCAGTTGAGAACACATATATTGTTTTTCACTATGAACTCCTTGACAGCCTTGGACTTGTGTGTTGGTGTTAAGTCGTGCATAGAATATTCTGTTTCATAAATGCTCTAAAATGTCAGCATGTGGTCCTCCAAGACCTCAATATACAGGCAACCCCTGATTAACAAACATTCACACAACAAAATTTCGCTACAACGAATGTTTCCTTTTACTACCATCTGCTTATATAACGAACACCAAACTCTCTTTAACGAAATTTTATCCAGGATATTATTCACAGACACAAGAGAGGCGAGAAAACTAATAGCATTGCTCACCACCATGGCTTGACTCCATCTACTGTCTCTAATATTTTCAACTCAGCAGACTTTATTAAGAAGGCTGGTGAGACCATATCTTCCTTGCAAGCTAAAAGAACCATCTGAACTCGTGACTCTGCAATGGATGAAATGGAAAGCCTTGTGAAAATGTGGTATATATGATATGTGGTACAATGATGCGCCTTTTGTTTACATTCCACAGGTTGCCTGCTAGCGTCTTTCCCGCTCCACTCTCCCTCCCTTCATAAATTTAAGATCATCAACATTATAAAGTTACTTACATACATACATTAGTGTACATTATGATGACTAAGTCTTAAATTAAACTGCTTAAATGTTTAACTTCATAAATTTTACTTTCACTAAAACTTTTATTGTACTATGATGCACTCTTGCTTTTACTCTCAATGGAAGTCAAGTCAGGGGTCAAACTTGTTATAATTGGTTTGCTTAACAAAAATTCATGCAACAAATGGTTATTTAGGAACGTAACCTGTTCGGTAAGCGGGGATTGCCTGTAATTAGTTGGCTTCATCGTCACATTCTTAGAAAGGATCCAACAGAGCCCGTATGACCATTGAATACCCCTCACCTCATAACACTGTCTGGCTGTTTGACTATTTTGACAGTGTAGCAAGGGTCATAACAGGACACCTTAATGGGCCTCCTCATGACATTGGAGTCATTCCTGACCAGCCAGAACATGCTTTCATTGCTGAACATTACTTTCTGCATGTCTACCGTTGTTCACTCTTTGTATATCCAGCAGAAATCCAGATGTTGCTTCTTCATAGCCTCCATTAGAAGCAATTTCTTGCCAGCATGGCGTGCTGCCAATTTTAAGTCCTTCTGAAGACGGTGTTGAATAGTTTGCACCGAGACGTTCTGCAGGAGCTTGTGGTGTTTCTCTTTCAGGCTGATGGCTGTAATTGAAGGGTCTTCCTTCACCTCTCTTGCCAGGACCTTGCCTGTTCGTGGAGACATCATCCTTGGTGCCCCAGAGCATGGTTTTTCAAGATGGAGGTTCTCTGCTGCAGTTTTTAGCTTGTAAATGGTCTTCCTTGTCACCTTTAATTCTGCCGCTTTGTGTATGACAGACCAGCCTGCAACTAGGAGGGCAAAGGCCCGGGTTTTATCTTGAAGAGACAGCTGTGCATAACTCAAAATAATAAATGGGTGTGTGGTAGCACGTCGAAGTTGGAGCGCACGTAACAAATAGGTGCACTCAGGAGCAGAGTAACAAAAACCCTCCCTGTAGAAGCTCCACCCACTCTGCTGGTAGCAGGAATGCAAATAAATACTACATGGATATTCATGTGTGTACTTTTATATTGCACTGAAAATGTATACTTTTTTTTCTGTGGCCACTGTAGTTTGAAAGGTTTTAGTTATATTGGTTTTGATACCTGTTCTTGGATGGCCTGTTTCCCCCTCTAACTGACTATCATAGTTTGTGCTTGGAGTATCAATTACTGAAGATTACTGAAGTAGATTTTGGGTAATTTTAAGTTTTTGCATTTGTTTTATTAATTGATCATTTCTTGTTGAGTGTTCCACAATATAGTTAGTCAGTTTATTTCAACAGATCATAGTTGAGCCTTATTATCCAAGTCCTCACCGAGATTTGATTGGAACATTGGTACTGGAGATGGACTTCTTACAGAAGAGGAATATGCAAGCTGAGACTTTCAACACTGATAACTTGGCAAAGTGCATAATTGAACAGTTCAGCAGACAGTGCTTCACTCTTGGGATGCCAATGGTTCTAAAGTTCCAGGATAGGAAAGCTCTTTCTATAATTCCTAAGGAATTGGAAGGTTAGTGGCTGTTTGAATTTTCATTGTGTGTGTGTGTGTGTGTGTGTGTGTGTGTGTGTGTGTGTGTGTGTACTTACCTAGTTGTATTTACCTAATTGTATTGTACAGGGTTTGAGCGGGCCTCATAGTGCCCTGTCTCCATGTCTCCATTTATCCAATCTTTCTTTAAAGCTATGCACATTATGTGCTGTAACAACTTCATCACACAATGCATTCCACCTTTCCACCATTCTATGTGGAAAATTGTATTTTCCAATATCCTTCACACATTGTCTTTTTCCTAATCTTCTTTGCATGTTCTCTTGTCCTTCTGTCACTAGCACCAGGTCTTCATTGTCTACCCTTTCAATGCCATTTACTATTTTATGCATTGTTATTAGGTCTCTTCATTCTCATCTATCTTGTAAGGTTGTAAGTCCCATTTCCTTCAGCCTTTCTTCATATGTTAGGTCCTTTAGTTCCGGCACCATCTTTGTAGCTATCTTCTGGATCCGTTCAAATCTTGTTATATCCTTTTTCAAGCTTGGTGACCACACTACTGCTGTATATTCCAACTTTTGACATATCATGCTTGTAATAATTTTTTTCATCATATCTTTGTCCAAGTACTGAGATTCCACTCTAATATTAGTCAGCATTTTATATGATGATTCAAATACCTAACATGTTTTTTGGGGTTCAGATTTTGTTGCATAACCACACCCAGATCTTTTCCTCTTTAGTCTTCATTATTTGTTCCTCTCCCATCAGATATATCCATACCAGTCTTCTCTTACTTATCCTTTTTTGAAAGAATGTTTTGTATTTTTCACACAAGGGTGCATTTGTCTGGATGTAGATTCTGGAGGAGTGTGCCCAAATTCGTAGTGTTCTAGAGATTTCTTTCGGTCCTGTCTGGACCATCTTCAGGAGATGAGTGAGGAGACTGGGGAGGTAGCGCCTCTTATAACTGCTCATGGCAGACACGGTGGGTGTGGGGGGCTGTGAGAGCCAATCAGCTTACAGCTTGGCTGCGTCCGGGAGGCAGCTGGTTCGAAGGTAGAGAAACTTGTGTCTGCGCTGCTAGGAGTGACGTTGTTACTGATAAAGAGTCTCACAACTACTCACCAATAATGGATATCCACAGAAAGACATAGATGACGTTATACGAAGAAAAATGGATGTCAGAAAACAAGTTAAAATCAGAAGAACCAATCATTACACTATATTACAAGAGCACTATGTCCATGGCCTACAAAAAAAAAAAAAGCAATAAAGAAAATCATCAGCAACAACGTCACTTCTACCAGTGCAGACACAAGGCTCAACCTTGTCATATATTACAAGTCATGCATGACCACCAACCTTGTCATGAAAAACAGCTGTTTGCCTTTAAGGAAGTAAACGTTGTGTATCAACATAAATGCACTGTTGCTGATTGTAGTCACCTAAATTCAAGGTATATCGGCTTTACAACTACTACTCTGTTCAAGAGAATCACCGCTCACCTCCAAGATGGCGCAATACACCGTCACTATGTTAGTGAGCATGGCCTTGTCCTAAAGAGACAGAACATGGAAGAAAACACTAAACTAAACTAAACTAAACATTAACTAAAAGTTAATGACATGAAGAGACTCAAGATGATGGAAGCTACGCTTATATACTTAGAGAAACCTTCCATTAACATTCAGCAACAACCAGTTTCTCTACCTTCTAAGTAACCTCCTCCCAGCCACAGCCAAGCTGTAAGCTGATTGGCTCTCACAGCCCCACACACTCACTGCATCCGTCATGAGCAGTCATAAGAGGTGCTACCTGCCCAGTCTCCTCACTCATCTCCTGAAGCTGATCCAGACAGGATTGAAAGACATCTCGAGAACGCTACGGATTTTGGCACACTCCTCCGGAATCTACATCCAGACAAATGCACTCTTGTACAAAAAATACAAAACATTCTTTCAAAAAAGAATAACGCTAAAGTTGCTATATACTTCAACAATATATATATATATATATATATATATATATATATATATATATATATATATATATATATATATATATATATATATATATATATACACACACACACACACACACACACACACACACACACACACACACACACACACAGTAATCGCTCGCTTATCCGGATTATAGTAGCCAAGGCCCTGGTGGATACGCGAAATATCCGGATATGTGGAATTTATTCTCCCAACCCCTTATAAATTGAAAAAAAACATGTACATAACCCAAATGGGTAAGAAAACAATGAATGAAAGCACATTAAATGATTGTACTCTATACAATAAAGACTACCTGGAGCATGATAAAATGATATATCAGATATATCTCTAGAAAATGTGAGGACTGGGAAGGTGCCATCAGCAGTGTCATGGCAATCTGCTGTTTCACTGCTGAACTGGACACTACCTGAGTCATTATTAGTGTGTTGAAGTGAGATAATGATAGTGAAGTATTTATTGTTTGTCTGATACAGCTTTCTACCTTTGTCTGAACATATTTTTTTGTAATAGTGTTATTGTGAGAGCTATGTCATGTAAAGTTGTGATGATGAAGGCAGTAAGAAAAAAAAAAAGTGTTTGAAAAGATCATAACAGTCTTATGATATAGAGATGGTGGAGAATCCTGGCAGTGAAACATGGGTGAGGCAGGGTCTTGGAGGGGGAGATAACACGCATGACGGAGGGGAGAAGGGAGGCCAGAATTGAAAGTCCAGCTGTCTCCCAACGATACATTTGTTTGTTTCTTTCTAGTTGTCTTCTCTTCTTGATGTTTTTCATTTTAATTCTCGTCAACTTATACCTGTCAGGTAAAAATTAAGAGAGCTAAATGACACACCTCCCTACTTGACTCCTGGCCAAGTACTGTGTAGGGCGTAAGTCAGGCTATGACACAATCACACAAGACATTTGAAAATGGCGTCCTGATGGAAATGTTATTTAATTATCAAAAAATAAACTCATAAACGACAGAGCAGCTCATCTTGGCCATTTGATACTTGGGAAGTTCTGCCTTGGAGTGTCTTACATAGAAATGTAAACAAACAACTGAACCACTTTTCGCTGCTAGACTGGAACAATATATATATATATATATATATATATATATATATATATATATATATATATATATATATATATATATATATATATATATATATATATACACACACACACACACACACACACACACACACACACACACACACACACACACACACACAAATATATTTACATGCAACTACTTATGAAGATGCTATTAAGTTGAGATTATAGCATCATTCCATTTAGCAAGAAAATAAATTTTATTACAAAAGTTTTGGTTACAAACCATAGATTTTGATTTGGCTGAAAATTGACGCTAGAGGAAAACGGTGTGTTCCGTTTGGCAAGACGATGGAAAGAATCGATGGAACAGTAAAAAACCAACGGAAATCATTGAAGACGACGGAAAAAGTGTTATTGTGACGCTGCCTTAAGTGCTGCTGCTTAGCGGGATCGAGGGATCGCTCGCGCAGTAGGTTTGAATATGCTTGGGGGCAGCTCCAGACAGTAGCTAATTCCGGATAGTGGCGATCCGGATATGCGGGTGATTACTGTTTATATATATACAGTAAGGTCCTGGGTTACGTCGGTCTCGAGTTACGTCAAACTCGCACTTACGTCAGTCCACTATAAGGTAATTTAAGATTTTAAAAATTGAAAATTTATAAATCGTAAAGCGCGGGGTTTATTGTTATTGTTGGCCGCCAGGCATCACTAGTGGTTATCCACCACACCGCCCACCTCATGCTTGAATACAATAATACTCTACGTACCTCAGTTCCACCACACCGTCGCCCCTGGCAAGGGTGTTCCTACATCTGCGTTTGCTGACTATCTTAGTATCTTGCTCAATGGCACCAAAAAAAAAAAAACTCCTGAGTGATAGCAGTGATGCTAAGAAAAGGAAAACCATTACGCTACAAGAAAAAGTGGACATAATTAAAAGACATGAGAAAGGAAGCAACAGCTGTGTGTAAGGGAGTGAAGAAGAAAATGGGAAGCCCGTTACCATGACAACGAGGAGGTTGACGACCTTGAGGGCTCATGCACCTATCACAACAATAACAACTCCGGAGCCTTCGCCTGGGCCACACGACACTCGCAGCTCACTTGCACCATCTGCGCTTGTCTGCTGATCCCTATTGCCCTTTCCTATTGCATTTCCTGCTCCGCTGCCCACGCTTCTACTCCCACCGCACTGCACTACGCTCCCAGCTGTCCACCCTGGGCGTCACAACATTCGACCTGCCCACCCTACTGGCGGCCTCAGGCGTCCACCCCTCTGGCAACATGCAGTCCTTCGCGTCATGCCCTAATCAACAACAAAAACAAGCTTGTGTTTCATATTCCTACATACTTGTAAATAATATAACAATATAACCTTTTACTTATATAACGCTTCTACTCCTACCGCACTCCACAAAGCTCCCAGCTGTCCGCCCTGGGCGTCACAACATTCGACCTGCCCACCCTCCTGAGGCCGCCCTCTTGGCAACCTGCAGTCCTTCGTGTTTGCGGCCCTAATCAATATATTCCTACATAGTTGTAAATAATATACCAATATAACAATATAACCTTTTACTTACCTGAATAACCATAAAAAATTATTGGTTGAAAATTCGATAATATGCTTTGAAAGTACAAAAACTCGAGTTACGTATAAAATCAACTTACGTCATGTTTCAGGAATGTAACTCTGACGTAACTCGACCTTATATATATATATATATATATATATATATATATATATATATATATATATATATATATATATATATATATATACAGTAAAGTCCTGGGTTACGTCGGTCTTGAGTTACGTCAAACTCGCACTTATGTCAGTCCACTATAAGGCAATTTAAGATTTTAAGAATTGAAAAGTTCTAATTCGTAAAGCACGGGGCTTATTGTTATTGTTGGCCGCCAGGCGTCACTAATGGTTATCCACCACACCGCCCACCTCATGCTTGAATACAATAACACTCTACGTACCTCAGTTCCACCACACCGTCGCCCCTGGCAAGAGTGTTCCTACGTCTGCGTTTGCTGACTATCTTAGTATCTTGCTCAATGGCACCAAAGAGAAAACTCCTGAGTGACAGCAGTGATGCTAAGAAAAGGAAAACCATTACGCTACAAGAAAAAGTGGACATAATTAAAAGACATGAGAAGCGAGGCAGCAGCTGTGTGTAAGGGAGTGAAGAAGAAAATGGGAAGCCCGTTACCATGACAACGGGGAGGTTGACGACCTTGAGGGCTCACGCACCTATCACAACAATAACAACTCCGGATCCTTCGCCTGAGCCACACGACACTCGCAGCTCACTTGCACCGTCTGCACTTGTCTGCTGATCCCTATTGCCCTTTCCTATTGCATTTCCTGCTCCACTGCCCACGCTTCTACTCCCACTGCATTGCACTACGCTCCCAGCTGTCCGCCCTGGGCGTCACAACATTCGACCTGCCTACCCTACTGGCGGCCTCAGGCGTCCACCCCTCTGGCAACATGCAGTCCTTCGCGTTCGTGGCCCTAATCAACAACAAAAACAAGCTTGTGTTTCATATTCCTACATACTTGTAAATAATATAACAATATAACCTTTTACTTATATAACGCTTCTACTCCTACCGCACTCCACAAAGCTCCCAGCTGTCCGCCCTGGGCGTCACAACATGACCTGCCCACCCTGGCGGCCTCAGGCCGTCCCTCTCGCAACCTGCAGTCCTTGCGTGCCCTAATCAATATATTCCTACATAGTTGTAAATAATATACCAATATAACAATATAACCTTTTACTTACCTGAATAACCATAAAAAATTATTGGTTGAAAATTCGATAATATGCTTTGAAAGTACAAAAACTCGAGTTACGTACAAAATCGACTTACGTCATGTTTCAGGAACGTAACTCTGACATAACTCGACCTTATTGTATATATATATATATATATATATATATATATATATATATATATATATATATATATATATATATATATACACAGTAAGGTCTCGGTTTACGCCATAGTTACGTTCCTGAAACATGACGTAAGTCGATTTTGTACGTAACTCGAGCTTCGACATTTCAAAGCATATTATCGAAGTTTTCAACCAATCATTGTTTATGGTCATTCAGGTGTTAAAGGTTATATTGTTATATTATTTACAACTGTGTAGGAATATGAAACACAAGCTTGTTTTTGTTGTTGATTAGGGCCACGAACGCGAAGGACTGCAGGTTGCCGAGAGGGGTGGACGCCTGAGGCCGCCAGGAGGGTGGGCAGGTCGAATGTTGTGATGCCCACAGGGCGGACAGCTGGGAGTGTAGTGCAGAGCGGTGGGAGTAGAAGCGTGGGCAGCGGGTCAGAAAATGCAATAGGAAAGGGCAATAGGGATCAGCAGACAGGCGCAGATGGTGCAAGTGAGCTGCGAGTGTCGTGTGGCCCAGGCGAAGGCTCCGGAGTTGTTATTGTTGTGATGGGTGTGCGAGCCCTCAAGGTCGTCAACCTCCCCGTTGTCATGGTAACGGGCTTCCCATTTTCTTCTTCCCTCCCTCACACACAGCTACTGCCTCCCTTCTCGTGTCTTTTAATTATGTCCTCTTTTTCTTGTAGCGTAATGGTTTTCCTTTTCTTAGCATCACTGCTGTCACTAAGAAGTTTTCTTTTTGGTGCCATTGAGCAAGATACTAAGAACTTGAGTCAGTAAACGCAGAAGTAGGGTAACACTCTTGCCAGGGGCGATGGTGTGGTGGAACTGAGGCAGGGTGTTATTGTATTCAAGCGTTAGGCTGGCGGTGTGGCGGGCAATCACCAACAATAACAATAAATCCCGCACTTTACGATTTACAAATTTTCAATTTTTTTAATCTTAAATTGCCTTATAGTGGACTGACGTAACTACGAGTTTGACGTAGCTCGAGACCGACGTAACCTGGGACTTTACTGTATATATATATATACACACATACAGTAATACTCCGCTTAACGAACAGGATAGGGGGTGTCAAAGCTGTTCGCAGAGCAAAAATTCGTTAAGCGGACGTAATTTTCCCATAGGAAATAATGGAAATAGGGGGGATACGTTCTGGGCTGGTCCCCAACATACCACATGGGTTAAAAAAAAAAGGAATTATATATACGTTTGGCAGCATATTGGGCCACCAGTGTACCACTACTTTTATGATGTCATATGAGTCATTGGAAGTTAGAGGAGCTATGTACAAATTCTCTCATTCAGATTTATGTTCACAAAACAACATTTATTAGCTTTTGCCCCAAGAAAGGATTGTTTTGTAATGCATAAAGTGAAATCTTACATGGAATACCAGAAAATAAAGCAGAGATGAGATGAGCCACAGACGAAGCGGGAGACTCTCGGCGACTCAGCCGCTTCGTGTGTGGCTCATCTCATCTCTGCTTTGTTTTTTGGTATTCCATGTAAGATTTCACTTTATGCATTACAAAACAATTCTCTCTTGGGGCAAGGTTTGTAAAAAGCTAATAGAAATGTTGTTTTGTGAACATAAATGCATATATAAGACAGTAACACCACCTGGAGAGGTGGTGTTCCCAGCAACCTCAGAGCAACCTGAAAGCAACCTTGTCACCATCCCTCCAAGCATTCATGGATGCCATTTTACTGCAAGAGGTTGATCTGACGTTGTTAAAGAATCTTGGATCCAGCTCCAGGAGCCAGCCAATTACAACGAAACTACTGCGTTCGGTCCCTCACCCTGTAAATTCAAACCCAGAAAATTCGCTAAAACGGATGTGGTTGTACGTTATGCGGATTTTTGGTCTAACTTTAGATAGTACGTTAAACCGGAAATTCGTTAAACGAATGTTCGTTAAGCGGAGTACCGTATTTCACGGCTTACAAGACGCACTTTTTTTTCCTAAAAGATACTAGTGCGTCTTCCAAGATGAATGTTGTATTGTAAGACAGCATCCATCCTCAAGTGAGCTTGGACACTTGACAGATAGCGACCTGGATTTGTATGTTGAGTCATTTCATTATGATGTTAGCTTAAGTACCATTTAATTTGGCCTTTTATATTATGTAAACTCAGTACTTAGGTGTTACAAGTATTTACAATACCATAATCCTTCCTGCAGCCTACTCAGCGTGTGGAGAAAACGGGCTGCTCCCTTGTCTCATTGCAACACACACATACATGCACACGAACGCATACACATCATTCCAGGTGCCTTTATACCTTTATTAATAGAACATCCAAGTGGCTTACTCATTCAAGCAAGAGTCAAAACTCCACTTGTGAATTGTATTCACATTGATAAAGCCTATGAAGCACAACTGCAAAATAAAATAAATACAAACTGCAGCACTGACGTGTTCGGTTTGGGCGATCGGACAAGTGATTCCATAATGTAAACAACAGGTCCAAAACATGCCGTCGCCCGCCACTAAAACAAGAGATGGACTGTTTCACTGTGTATATGTATTTACTTATGGTGTTTTTATTTACATAGTTTTAAATATGTGGTGAGTGCTCCAGCAAATTTGTAATGAGTGGTGAAACAATAGTGTCTTGCAGACTCCTTGCTTCTTATGTTTTTTGTGTACAGTGGTCGGGTATATGGTGAATGCGTTCTTGTATGAGAATGACTTTTTTTTTTCTTAGAAATTTCTTTCAAATATTAGGGTGTGTCTTCCAAGATGCAGCGTCTTGCAAGCCGTAAAATACGGTATTACTGTATATATATATATATATATATATATATATATATATATATATATATATATATATATATATATATATATATATACAGGCAACCCCCGTTTAACGAAGGTTCACACAACGAAATTTTGCTATAACGAAGGTTTCATTTTACTACCATCTGCTCGTTTAACGAACACCAAACTCGCTTTAACGAAGTTTTATCCAGGTAATTTTTTTCCAAATTTGAAAGCCCCACTGTATCATGCAAGCTGACAGGCTTTTGAATACATCAGGAGCTGCTGGTACTAAGGCCTGCCTCAGGAGGAATCCTGAGACACCTATAGAATAAAGATCAAGATCAAGCCTCTCGTGGACAACACAGGCTCTGCTGATACAAAGTCCTGACTCAGAAGAAATTCTGTGTAACCTGTAGCATCAAGATCAAGATCAAGATCACATGCACCACTCACTGCCCAGTCAAAACATGACAGCGTCACCAGCAGCTTATCTTCCTTAGTTCAACTTACCACCAAAACACCCTGCTATGTGGCCTAACGTTCCTAAGAAGACCAGGAAGTGTCTTACTCTCGATGTGAAGCTGGGTATTATTCACAGACAAGAGAGAGGCCAGAAAACTAATAACATTGCTTCCCACCATCTTGACTCCATCTACTGTCTACTATTTTCAAGTCAAGATACTCTATTAAGAAGGCTAGTGAGACCTTATCTTCCTTGCAAGCTAAAAGAACCACCAGAACTCGTGACTCTACAATGGATAAAATGGAAAGCCTTGTGGAAATGTGGTACATAAGTTTTGTATGCAGTACCATGATGCGCACTTTGTTTACATTCCACAGGTTGCCGGTTAGTGTATTTCCCGTTTCACTCTCCCTCCCTTCATAAAGTTAAGATCATCAACATTTTATTATAAAGTTACGTACATACATACATTACTGTACATTATAATGACAAATTAAACTACCTAAATATTTAACTTCATAATTTTTACTTTCATTAAACCTTTCACTGTACTATGATGCACTCTCACTTTGCTTACTCTAAATGAAGTTCAAATCAGGGGTTATACTTGTTATAATCGGTTCGCTTAACGAAGTTTCGCTTAACGAAGTGTTTTTAAGGAACGTAACCCCTTCGTTAAAAGGGGGTTGCCTGTATATACACACACACACACACACACACACGCCACCGCCGAGAGAGGAAGTCCTGAAAACGGCTCTTCTGCTGAGGACGGGGGAAAAGGAGAAACTGCCTATGGTGTTTGCAGGGCCCGGGTATCTCTGTGGGGTATAGTTAGTGTCCTGTCAGTGCCCTGCTCTCGAAAAGTGCAGAACGTCTGCCTTTTTCAAGTGAAAATGGGGAGTGGTCCCTAACCGGAGAGTGTCGGCGGTGTTTTGTTTTGTTTTGGCCGAAACAGCTGGCGGTAACGTGACGTCCACCCCTAGAAACGCGAAAGATTTCGAAGGATTTGTGACCACTCTAAGTGGACTAAACAAATTAGACATGGACTCCAGAATTCAGGCATTAGAGAGTAAGTTTCTAAATATTAGATCTATAGAAGAGAAGTTAGATAGGGTTATAGCATAGAATAATACCTTCAAAAAAGAAATCTATATGCTAACAAGGGAGAACAAGAAATTACTGAAAGAGAAAGTGGAAATGAAAAAAGAAAATCAGCATCTAAGGAAACAATGTGACGAAATGAAGGCTAAACTACTTAAAATGGAAAAGAAAATATCCAAAGGTGACTTTGGGGAGGAGGAGTGCCTCAACCTAATTGATGCTAAAATGAAGGAAGTGAAACATGAAAACGAAGTACAGAAGTCCTTCAAAGAGATAATGAAAAAGCAAGAAGAAGAAAATAAAGTGATTACACAGAGTGAAATAGTTAAGGCTTTGAAGGAAAATGAGTATATGGTGAGAGATATTGCTGAAAAGGAAAAAATGTGTGATCATAACAGGTTTGAGATAGGAAACTAACAGGAATTGGCAAGATAGAAGGGATAAGGAAAATGACAGGATTAAGTTTTTACTGAATAAGATCTCCGAGGAGGACGAATGCCTATATGCTGAAGTAGAGGAAAGTGTGAGATTAGGAGCTTATGAAGAAAGCAAAAGTAGACCATTAAAATTGAAATTAAAGTCTCAGGTGGCAGCCGAGGCCTTGCTGAGGAGGGCCTGGAAACTTAAAAACTACGAGGAAACCAAAACAATTTACATAAGAAGAAATATGACACAGGAGGAAAGAATGAAAATGAGAGAGCTTGTAACTGAAGTGAGAGAGAAGAATGAGGAAAGAACCGAGGAGGAAAAGACTAAGTTTTTTTGGAGGATGAGAAATGGGAGGCTGAAGAAGTGGTGGATAAAACAGACGGAATAGACAGTATACAGACTGAAACATGGAAGAAAGAGATTAGGAATGGAATTCAAGTGACATACACAAATATAGATGGATTTTGTGTCTAAAAGGCTAGAATGTATGGATTACCTAAGAAACAGTGAACTGGACATAATGTGTGTGGTGGAAACAAAGTTAAGGCCCGAAATAAAGCTAGATTGGTTTGATGTAAAACACTACAAAGTATGGAGAAATGATAGAAAGAATAAAGGAGGTGGTGGTATAATGGTTTTTACTAAGAAAGATCTGATAGTGAAGGAGGTGAACTTTAGTAAGGGAAATGAGGAAGTGATAAGTATGCTTATAACAGATGGTAAGAGGGACATTAATATTATAACAGTATACATACCACCCAGAACCAGTGCTTGGAATTATGAACAGTATCAAGAGGTGATGAGAAATACTCTAGACAGAATAAAACAGGAACTCACCAGAGAGGAAAAAGTGATGATAGTCGGGGACTTTAACTTTAAGGAAATAGTGTGGGAAGACTACGAAGTGGTGAATGGTGGTGAGTGGGCAGAGGAATTGTTAAACGTAGCAACAAATAACTTGATGACACAGTGGGTGAGATCACCAACAAGGTGCAGGGGACAGGATGTTGCAGTGAGGTTGGATTTGGTATTCACCTGGGGCATCTCCCTAAAAGAGGAAATTGAACATGAATGTCCCTTGGGGGAAAAGCGACCATGTTGTCCTAAGATCTGAGCTGGATACGGAATTAAGCATGGAAAAGAGTGTGGAGTACAAGGAGAAAAATTAAATTATGTCAGGGCAAATTATAACCATATAAGAGAGTTCTTTAATGAAATTGACTGGTCTGTGGTATACCAGGAAGTGGATATGCAATTGAAATATGATAAATTTAAGGATTTATATAACTGTGCTGTGAAGAAGTTTGTGCCATATCACAGAATGAGGACTTTAAATGATAAGCAGTGGTTTAATAGAAATTGTGAAGAAGCAAAAAAGAACAAAGAAAAGGCATGGAAGAAACTTAAGAAAAACAGTGAATTATTATCAAGAGAAGTCTACAAAACAGCAAGGAATAGATATGTTGAAGTAAGGAGAACAGCACAAAAGGAATATGAACAGAGGGTGGTGGAAAACTGTGATAGTGACCCAAAAATGTTTTACAAATTCATAAATGGAAAATTAAATAAAAGGGAGGCAATAGAAAAAGTAAAAGTTGGGGAAGAAGTATATGAGGATGCTAGAGATATAGCTGAAATATTGAACAACAACTTTTGCAGTGTTTACAAAGGAGGAGCATTTTACAGGAGAAAGGCCTACGGAAATAAAGCAAATGCACGATATCATAGTTACTAAAGAAGATATAAGGAAAATTATAAATAACTTGGATATTAATAAATCAATGGGGCCTGATGGCATATCTGTGAGGTTGCTGAAAGAATGGAAAGATGAGTTGTTGAACCCCATTTGTGGAAACCTCCATACGAACAGGAATAGTCCCGAAAGAGTGGAAAAGAGCTGACATTGTGCCTATATATAAGAATGGAAGTAGAATGGAACCATTAAATTACAGACCAGTATCGTTGACTAGTATATTGTGCAAGGTATGTGAAGAAGTAATTAAAGCAAAGTGGAGTGAGTATCTAGAAAGTGAAAACATTCTGAGTGAAAGGCAGTTTGGTTTCAGAAAAGGAAGATCGTGCGTATCCAATTTATTATGTTTTTATTCAAGAGTGACTGACATACTACAACATAGAGGGGGATGGGTGGATGCTATTTACCTGGACTTGAGAAAGGCCTTTGATAAAGTGCCACACAATAGATTGATGTGGAATCTAAAGAAGATTGGAGGAGTAAGTGATAAACTAGCAAAATGGATGGAAAATTACTTAGTGGGAAGAGAAATGCGAACAGTGGTGAAAGGAAAGAAGTCAGAGCGGAAAAAGGTAACCAGTGGAGTTCCACAAGGGTCAGTGCTTGGTCCCATCATGTTTTTTATTTATGTTAATGATATGCCAGTAGGAATAGACAGTTACATGAATGTGTTTGCAGACGATACTAAAATTATGAGGAGATTAAAGAATGTGGAAGATTGTAACAAATTACAGAAAGATCTTGATAAAATATATGACTGGAGTAAAGAGTGGCAGATGGAATTTAATATAAACAAGAGCCATGTTATGAAAATGGGAAGAAGTAGATACAGACCAAACAAGGATTACAGGCTGGGTGATGAGAAAATTGAAGAGACCAATGAGGAGAAAGACTTAGGAGTAACCATGCAAAACACTCTGTCACCGGAGAAACACCTAAACTAGATATTTTTGAAAACATATAACATACTTCAAAATATTGGTCTTGCATTCCACTACCTAGATGAAGGAATGATGAAGAAGATACTATGCACTTTAATAAGACCCCAGTTAGAATATGCAGCTTGCATCTGGTCACCACACATGAAGAAAAATGTGAAGAAGGTGGAAATGGTACAGAGGCTGGCAACAAGGATGGTACCAGGATTCAAGGAGTTAGCCTATGAGGAAAGACTGAGGGAACTGGGGCTGACCACATTAGAAGAGAGGAGAACAAGGGGTGACATGATAACTATGTATAAATTGGGGAACAAGATTGGCATATTGGACAGAGAATTGATAAAGGTGACCACAAGTAATCATCTCCGAGGACATGGAAAAAAACTAATAAAAGACATCTGTATAAATGACGTGAGAAAGTACAGTTTCCCGCATCGTAGTATTGATAAGTGGAATAAACTGAGCAGTGATGTCGTTGACGCGATGTGTGTCAATCAGATGAAAGAGAGATATGACAGGAGTAGACAAGGAGACAGGACACAGAGAGCTTAGCTCGGGCTCTGTAATACACAAATAGGTAAATACACACACACACACACACACACACATTTTTTCATGAATACAGTGTTAAATAATAATGAGTGAGAAAGATATTCCATCTAAATGCAGGTATGTGACAATGGAAAGAATGAAAGCTGATGATGACAATGTTGGTGAGGGAGAAAGAGAATTTGAAGGCTTTGATACGGCGCAAACTTCACTATTTGATAGAGTCTTGACTATCAAACGTAAATTAGATAAATTGATAAAGGAGAGTATGGGAATGAAAGAGAATGAAGAACAGGATAAAGAGTTCCAGAAATTGAAAGAAAGGATAAAAAGAGTGGAAGAAAACGAAACTAGGCTAAGAACCGGAAATGAAGAATTAAAAGTGGAAGTAGCGAACTATAAGAAATTGATGGAAGAAGGACTCGGTAAAGCCGAGAAAGAAAAAGAAAAGCTAAAAGATCTAGTTAACAAAGAAGAAGAAAGAGTACAAGACGTGATTAAAAAAGAAGTACAAGCATGGAGAATCCAAGATAAGAAAGACAAGGAATCATTTCAAGAAGTATT
The DNA here is from genome assembly GCF_017591435.1 of Portunus trituberculatus. Taxonomy (NCBI): domain Eukaryota; kingdom Metazoa; phylum Arthropoda; class Malacostraca; order Decapoda; family Portunidae; genus Portunus; species Portunus trituberculatus. Next base: position 3,221,156 of record NC_059304.1, on the reverse strand, counting down.
TCAAGAACAGTTAAAAGAAAGAGATGAAAATATAACAAGCAAAATGATAGGAGTCCTCAAGAAAAAAGAAAATTTAGTAAGAGAAATTGCGGAAAAAGAAGTGTAATTATTTTTGGACTGAAAGAAAAAATGTTAAATATAGACCAAGAAGGGAAAAAGACGAAATGAAATCAGTAAAAGACCTACTAAAACATCTGAATGACGAGGATAGACAGAACTTAGAAGAGGAAGTAGAAGAAATCCATAGAATGGGACCATATCAAGAAGGAACAGTGAGACCAATTAAGATATTACTAAAATCACAAGCAGCAGCAGAAGTACTATATAGAAAAACGAAACTCAGAGAAACAGAAGGTTGCAAAGATATATATATAAAGAAAAATAGAAACGAGGAGGAAAGGAAGAGACACAATGAACTGGTGGCAGAAGCAAGAGAAAAAATAATGAAAGGTCAGAGGAGGAGAAGGCATTTTTGGAGAATTATAGGAGACAGGATAAGGAAATGGTATATAAAAGAGAAAGAAGAGAAAAGAATGGAGCAAGTTTAACTAAAATGATAAGAACAAGAGATTAAAAATGATGTATACAAACATAGATGGGATTTTATCTAGTAAATTAGAATTAAGAGATTACATAAAGAAAGAAGAACCAGATATTGTATGCCTGGTGGAAACAAAGTTAAATGAGGCAATAAAATAGACATAGATAAAAGGTATAATATATGGAGGAGAGACAGAGTGGGTAAAGGAGGAGGAGGAGTCATGATGATGTTAAGGAAGGAGATAGTGGTAAATCAAGTGGAGTTTGGGAAGGAAAATCAGAAATACTGTATGTTAAGATGCATATTAACAAAAGGAGTTAACAATCATTGGAACATATGTGCCACCAAAACAAACTCATGGACTAACCAAGAATATAGAGACATGATAGATGACACAATAAGGAGTCTTACAAGAATCATTAAGGAAAGGAGAAAAGTGATATTGGTAGGAGATTTCAACTGTAAGGAGGTAGACTGGGAAAATTATGAAAGTGGTATGGGGAAGATGCCTGGGAGATAGATTCCTGAACCTAATGATAGATAATTTGATGGTCCAAAGAGTAAAGGAAAACACAAGATTCAGAGGAAACGATGAGCCGGCAAGATTAGACCTAGTTTTACAAGGGATATACCAATTAACGATGATATAAGATACAAGTGCCCATTGGGAAAGAGTGACCATGTAATATTAGAGATGGATATAGAAGAAGGAAAGGAAGATAGAGATGAATCATACAAAGGAGACCGATTAAATTACAGAAAGGCTGATATTGAGAATCTCAAGAACTATTTTAAAACGTAAACTGGGAGGAGATGGAAAACTCATTAACGGTTCAAGAGAAATATAACTTATTTTTGGAAATATACAAAACTGGGGTCAGGAATATGTTCAAATATAGACCTAAAGAAGAAGGAAAGAAAGATTGGTTTAATGCAAGATGTGCTAGGGCAAAGGAGAAACGAGATGGAGCATGGAAAAGGTGGAGAAGAAACAGAAATCCAGAAAATAAGGAAAACTTCAAAACAGCAAGAAATGAATATGCTAAGGTGAGAAAGGAAGAAGAAAAGAACTATGAAAAGGACATTGTCGAAAAATGTAAGGAACAACCAAAATTGTTCTACAGATTCATAAATGGAAAAATAAGACAAAAGAAACAATAGAAAGGTTAAAAGGAGAAAACGGAATGGTGGAAGACCCAAAAGTATGGCAGAACTGTTAAATAGTAAATTTCATGAGGTCTTTACTAAGGAATCCAAATTTGAAAGACCACAGGGTAATAGAGAGACTGTCTATATGAAAGAGATTAAAGTAACCAAGCTTGAAATAAAAAGTTGATGACGGAATTGGATGAGGAAAAGGCAATGGGACCGGATGAAGTCTCAGGCAGAATACTGAAAGAATGTAGGGAAGAACTAGCAAGTCCAATATACAACATCATAAAATGCTCAATAGAAAATGGAACAGTGCCAGTGGAGTGGAAAAGAGCTGAGGTGGTTCCCATATATAAGAGCGGGAGGAAGAACCTTTAAATTACAGGCCGGTATCACTAACTATTGTAATATGCAAGATGTGTGAAAAAGTAATAAAGAAGCAATGGATTGAGTTTCTTGAAGACAACAAAATATTATCAAATAGCCAATTTGGTTTTAGAAAAGGTCGGTCATGTGTGACAAATTTATTGAGTTTCTACTCTAGAATAGTTGATAAAGTACAAGAGAGAGGGATGGGTTGACTGTATTTATTTAGATCTAAAAAAGGCTTTTGATAAAGTGCCACATGAAAGATTACTATGGAAGTTAGAGGAGAAGGGTGGCTTAAAAGGAAGCACATTGAGATGGATGAAGAATTACTTAAGGGGGAGAGAAATAAGGACGATAGTTAAAGATATGAAGTCCAAGTGGAGAACAGTAGACAGCGGAGTGCCACAGGGGTCAGTATTGGCACCAATACTTTTTCTCGTATATATAAATGACATGCCAGAGGAGTGAACAGCTACATAAATCTGTTTATGGACGATGCGAAACTGTGCAGAGTCATTAAACAAAAAGAGGATTGTGAAATACTACAGGAAGACTTAAACAAGATCTGGAAATGGAGCAAAAAATGGGAGATGGAATTCAATGTGGACAAAAGCCATGTCATGGAAATGGGAAAAGTGAAAGACGACCAGTGGGAATCTATAAGATGGGAGATGGAGTAGAACTAGAAAAAGTAAAAAGGAAAAGGACTTGGGAGTGACAATGGAAGAAAATAATCAACCGGTAAGCCATATTGATAGAATTTTCAGAGAGACGATAATTTGCTAAGGAATATTGGAGTAGCATTTCACTATATGGACAAGGAAATGATGAAGAAATTGATAAGTACTAAAATAAGACCTAGATTGGAATATGCGGGAGTTGTGTGGACTCCCATAAAAGAAACACATAAGAAAATTAGAGACTACAAAAATGGCTACAAGAATGGTTCCAGAATTTAAAGGGATGGCATATGAGGAGAGACTAAAGGCAATGGATCTACCAACCTTGGAGCAGAGAAGAGAGAGAGAAGATCTGATACAAGTTTATAAATTGATTAACGGAATGGATGAAGTGGATAATGAGAAACTGATCCTGAGAGAAGAATATGACTTTAGAAGCACAAGATCGCATAGTAAGAAACTAAGGAAGGGACGATGTCTGAGAGATGTTAAAAAATTTAGTTTCCTGCAAAGATGTGTTGAGACTTGGAACAGTTTGAGTGAGGAAGTGGTATCAGCAAAGAGTGTACATAGTTTTAAAGAAAAATTGGATAAGTGTAGATATGGAGACGGGACCACACGAGCATAAAGCCCAGGCCCTGTAAAACTACAACTAGGTACAACTAGGTACACACACCACAGTGTAGTGGTTAGCACGCTCGGCTCACAACCAAGAGAGTCCAGGTTCGAGCCCAGGGCGCGGCAAGGCAAATGGGCAAGCCTCTTAATGTGTAGCCCCTGTTCACCTAGCAGCAAGTAGGTATGGGATGTAACTTGAAGGGTTGTGGCCTCGCTTTCCCGGTGTGTGGAGTGTGTTGTGGTCTCAGTCCTACCCAAAGATTGGTCTATGAGCTTTGAGCTCGCTCCGTAATGGGGAAGACTGGCTGGGTGGCCAGCAGACAACTGAGGAGGTGAAAATTACACACACACAGCAGACGCGGTCGAGGAAGGACGCACTGGCGCTGTTCCGGCAATCAGCTGATCTTCACTACGTACCTGTTGTACAGTATTTACAGTGGCCTGGGCAAGTAGTGTGGACTTGTTTTTCATGAAATCAATTATTAAAGAATCATGAGTAAAAAAGAGATTCCATCAAAATGCAGGTATGAGACTAGGGAAAGAATGAAAGATCATGACTATGTTGATGAGGGAGAGAGCGCATTTGAAGGTTTCAATACGGCGAATACTTCACTACTTAAGAGAGTGTTGACTATTGAACATAAACTAGATAAATGGATAAAGGAGAGTATGGGAATGAAAGAGAATGAAGAACAGGAAAAAGAGTTTATAAAACTGAGAGAAAGGATAAAAAAAGTGGAAGAAAACGAAGCTAGGCTAAGAGCGGAAAACGAAGAACTGAAAAAGGAAGTAGCTAACTACAAGAAGATGGAAGAAGGACTCGGTAAAGCCGAGAAAGAAAAAGAGAAGCTGAAAGATCTAGTAAACAAAGAAGAGGAAAGAGTACAGAACGTGATTAAAAAAGAAGTACAAGCATGGAGAGTCCAAGATAAGAAAGATAAGGCTGATTTTCAGGAGGTGATTCAAGAACAACTAAAAGAAAAAGAAGAAAATATGGCAAACAAAATGATAGGAGTCCTCAAGAAAAAAGAAAATCTAGTTAGAGAAATTGCAGAAAAAAAGAAGAGTGTAATCGTATTTGGAATAAAAGAAAAAAATATAAAATATAGACCAAGAAGAGAAAAAGAAGAAATGAAATCAGTCAAAGACCTACTAAAAAATCTAAACGACGAAGATGGGCAGAACTTAGAAGAGGAAGTAGAAGAAATAAACAGAATGGGACCATATCAAGAAGGAAAAACGAGACCAATTAAAATACTACTAAAATCACAAGCAGCAACAGAAGAAATATTATATAGAACAACAAAACTTAGAGAAACAGAAGACTGCAAGGATATATATATATATATATATATATATATATATATATATATATATATATATATATATATATATATATAAAGAAAAATAGAAATGAGGAAGAAAAGAAGAGATACAATGAACTGGCAGCAGCAGTAAGGGAAAAAACAATGAAAGGTCAGAAGAGGAAAAAAAAGGCTTTTTTTTGGAGAATTCTAGAAGACAGGATAAGAAAATGGTACATAAATGAGAAGGAAGAAAAAAAAAGTGAAACAAGTTTAACTTAAAATGATAAAGGCAAGAGACTAAAAATGATGTATACTAATATAGGTGGGGTTTTATCAAATAAATTAGAATTAAGAGATTACATAATGAAAGAAAATCCAGATATTGTATGCCTGGCTGAAACAAAACTAAATGAGGCAATCAAAATAGACTTGGATAATAGATATAATGTATGGAGAAGAGACAGAGTGGGTAAAGGAGGAGGAGGAGTCATGATGATGTTAAGGAAGGAGATAGTGATAAACCAAGTGGATTGTGGGGAAGGAAAAGCAGAAGTACTGTATGTTAAGATGCATATTGATAAAAAAAGAGTTAACAATCATTGTAACATATGTGCCACCAAAAACAAATTCATGGACCAATCAAGAATATAAAGACATGATAGATGACACAATAAGGAGTCTAACGAGAATCATTAAAGAAAGAAGAAAAGTGATATTAGTAGGAGATTTCAACTGTGAAGAAGTGGACTGGGAAAATAATGAAAGTGGTATGGGGGAAGAAGCCTGGGGAGAAAGATTCCTGAACGTAATGATAGACAATATGATGGACCAGAGAGTAAAGGAATGCACAAGATTCAGAGGAAACGACGAGCCGGCGAGATTGGACCTAATTTTTACAAGGGGTATACAAATGAATGATGATATAAGATATAAATACCCATTGGAAAAGAATGACCATGTAATATTAGAAATGGATATAGAAGAGGGAAAGGAAGATAGAGACGATTCATACAAAGGAGACCGATTAAATTACAGAAAGGCTGATATTGAGAATCTCAAGGACTATTTTAACCCATCCAGCACCGCTGATGGCTGAGAGCCATCGCGTATGTGTATAATGCTCAGTCCCGTTGACAGCTCTCAGCCGTCACAAGTTCTCTACCCTGTATCTTCTTACATAATCGTCTTAGGTTTGTAATCTTCACACGTTATGAGTCAACATACGGGGCAAGTTTACACTACTTGGCAAGTTACCTACAAGTCCTCACTTGTCACTCACAGCAGGAAATATTCGTGGGCCGACAGTTCAGGCTTTGTACTGGATGTGCATAGACATGGCTGACTTCCCGCACTGCCTGAGGCAGGAGAAAAGAATTCTTTCTCTTGCTGAGGCAATAGTTATGGTGTTAGAGTCAGATGAGTACGTCGACAGTACCTCAGATGACTCTTCTGGGGAGGAATATGTCCCTACAGCAGAGGATCTAGAAGAAATGGAGCCTCCAATTTTACCATTGTCCCATTGTGGTTCCGGTGTGAGTGCACGCTCATACCCTTGATCACCACCTCCACCATCATTACAACTACCCTCAGATGATGATACTGATGGCTGATGGCGATGACGAAGATGAAGATGACCCACTGAGCTTCCTATATTCGTTGGGGCTGCAGAAACGAGGGAAGAAGACAGGACTTGACGGTGAAGTGTGTGGTGACGAGGCTAAGACATTGCCAATGCCTCGATTGCCTTCTCCAACATTACCTCCTGTCTCTCCTTTGAAAAACACTTCCAAAATCTACCAAGAACAAAGAGCTTCGCAGGAAAATGGTAATGATGAAGAGATAAAGTATGCAGCTAAGCCTGTATCAACATCGATTAGACGCCGTCTCTATGGTCAAGAAATGACACATCATGACTTCCTTCATGAATCAACATCACTACATGTTGCTAAAACAACTGATGCTCTATTCAGGAACATCCTAACAAAGCAATAATATATGATATGCGTAACCCACTGCCTGATGTGTGATACTGAAGGACGGGCAACGCTGCACCTCCCTCCCCACCACGGGCTGGATGACTCGCAGACCATAACCCTCTCTACTGAGTGCTAAATGGCTATAGTGAGTGGTTTCATGTACTTCAGGTGTTATAACTTCTTGTTTCCAGTAGATTTCTGTGAAAAATTTTTTGAAAAATTTGGTGGGTCTGGGTGTTACCTCATCCCACAAATTTGGCGGGGCTCGACGGGTTAAAAATGTAAACTGGGAGGAGATGGAAAACTCAGAGACGATGCAAGAGAAGTATAACTTATTTTTGGAAATATATAAAACAGGAGTCAGGGAATATGTCCTGAAATATAGACCTAAAGAAGAAAGATTGGTATTAAGCAAGGTGTGCTAGGGCAAAGGAGAAAAGAGCATGGAAAAGGTAGAGGAGAAATAGAAATTCAGTAAATAAGAAAAACTTCAAGGCAGTGAGAAATGAATATGTTAAGGTGAAGAAGGAAGAGGAAAAGAACTTTGAAAAGGACATTGTTGAAAAATGTAAGGAGCAACCAAAATTGTTCTACAGATTCATAAATGGAAAAATTAGGCTAAAAGAAACAATAGAAAGGTTAAAAGGAGAGAACAGGATGGTGGAAGACCCAAAAAGTATGGCAGAATTATTAAATGATAAATTCCAGGAGGTCTTTACTAAGGAATCCAAATTTGAAAGGCCACAGGGTAATAGAGAGACAGTCTATACGAAAGAGATTAAAGTAACCAAGCTTGAAATAAAAGAGTTAATGAAGGAACTGGATGAAAAGAAGGCAATGGGACCGGATGAAGTCTCAGGCAGAATACTGAAAGAATGTAGGGAAAAACTATCAAGTCCTATATACAACATCATAAAATGCTCAATAGAAAATGTAACAGTAGGGTGAATTGGGGACAGATCATACAATTTTTTTTAAATAATCATAAAAAAAAACTTTAGTGAATTACGTAAAATTGAAGTTATTAATATAAAATATAGTCATTAGGCTACATTGTGTGAATGGCACAGTTTTGGCATCACAATATTAATGGGTGAAAATAAGGCAAGAAAAAAAAAAAAAAAAAAACTAAGTGTACAGATTGTCCACAGATGTGGACGATCTGTACAGGCATGTAGGTCCCTCAGAATTTTTTTTTCTTTTATATAAACAATTAAATATATTACCAGTTTGCCCTCCCATTCCCTTGCATGGGCTCCAATGATGATTTCAAAGTGATTGGCAACATAGATATGTACCTACGAAACACTGCATGTTGAAACACAAAGTGAAAGGTTATTCATCAAACTTTATTGTACAAAAAATTACAAAAATATTCAGTATCAAATTGTTTGAATCACAGCAGGTCATCCTACACATCACACTGCTTAAGCATAATAAAAGAAATCATCATTCTAATCCTTATAGGATGACAAGGTAATAAATGTTGATATTCAGTAAATTGAAGATTTTTTCAATCACTGAGGATCATCAAAATAAAATTAAACAATCTTTCATTCCACTGACATGTTTTTCTGCAGTAGAAAAGTACCATATAGGGCTGGTCTACCCTACAAAGCCATGAAGGCAGGCCTGCTTAACATTGTAGGATGCTAGAGAGTGCTGGAATCTGATGAATTGCTTCAATCTAGGGGTGGGTGCTGGCAATGGAGCAAACAAAATCCCCTTCACCTGCTTAAGCTCAATATCTCCTTTATCTTCAATGTTAGGGAAGATAAAAGAGTCACTCAGTTTACGTGAGTATGTTCCGTACATTTAAAATCCAAGCTGTACGTTAAGTCCACAACATGCCATTAAAATGTAAACAAACACCACGCCATTCCTTACGGGAGCACTTTCATTTAATCTTTGTCATATCATCACATATAGGAATACCTTTGTATCGAATACCTTACCATCACACTCCTGGGATATTCATGAGCACTATAAGCCATAAATTAGTGGCAAAATATTACATCAGACATGCAGAAAACAAGAAAACGAACCTGGTCATGACAGCGCGAGGCGTGGAGCATTAATGGCAGGTGTCAGCTGTGTGCCTCCGTTTACTTTCTCAGCTGATTAGTCACTAACTTCACTATTTTCATAAATAAACTCATGGGAGCGTTTGTATGTTGCGTCCTCATGTACGATCTCTCCCTAACTCACCCTACCAGTGGAATGGAAAAGAGCTGAGGTGGTTCCCATATATAAGAGCGGAAGGGAGGAAGAACCTTTAAATTACAGACTGGTATCACTAACTAGTGTAATATGCAAGATGTGTGAAAGAATAATAAAGAAACAATGGATCGAGTTCCTTGAAGACAACAAATTAATATCAAATAGCCAATTTGGTTTTAGAAAAAGACAGTCGTATGTAACTAATTTATTGAGTTTCTATTCTAGAATAGTTGATAGAGTACAAGAGAGAGAGGGATGGGTTGACTTTATTTGGATTTAAAAAAGGCATTTGACAAAGTGCCAAATACAAGATTACTATGGAAGTTAGAGGAGAAGGGTGGCTTAAAAGGAAGCACATTGAGATGGATAGAAAATTATTTGAGGGGGAGAGAAATAAGGATGGTAGTTAAAGATATGAAGTCCAAGTGGAGAGCAGTAGAAAGCGGAGTGCCACAGGGGGTCAGTATTGGCACCAATACTTTTCCTCATTTATATTAACGACATGCCAGAAGGAGTGAACAGCTACATAAATCTGTTTGCAGATGATACAAAACTGCAGAGTTATAAAGCAGAAAGAGGATTGTGAAATACTGCAAGAAGACCTAAATAAGATCTGGGAATGGAGTAAAAAGTGGGAAATGGAATTCAATGTGAACAAAAGCCATGTCATGAAAATGGGAGAGTGAAAGATGACCTGTGGGAATCTATAAGATGGGAGATGGAGTAGAACTGGAGAAAGTAAAAAAGGAAAAGAACTTAGGAGTGACAATGGAAGAAAACAATCAACTGGTATGCCATATTTATAGAATTTTTAGAGAAACATATAATTTGCTAAGGAATATTGGAGTAGCATTTCAATACATGGACAAAGAAATGATGAAGAAATTGATAAGTACTATAATAAGACCCAGATTGGAATATGCAGGAGTAGTGTGGACCCCTCATAAAAAGAAACACATAAGGAAGTTGGAGAAACTACAAAAAATGGCTACAAGAATGGTTCCAGAATTTGAAGGGATGACATATGAGGAGAGACTAAAGGCTATGGATCTACCAACCCTGGAACAAAGAAGGGAGAGAGGAGATCTGATACAAGTTTATAAATTGACCAATGGAATGGACCAAGTGGATAATGAGAAAATGATCCTGAGAGAAGAATATGACATTCAGAGCACAAGATCATATAGTAAAAAAGCTGAGAAAAGGAAGATGTCTGAAAGATATGTTAGAAAATATAGTTTCCCGCAAAGATGTATTGAGACGTGGAACAGTTTAGATGAAGAAGTAGTGTCTGCAATGAGTGTGCATACTATTAAATTAAGATTGGATAAGTGTAAATATGGAGGCGGGGCCACACGAGCATAAAGCCCAGGCCTTGTAAAATTACAACTAGGTAAATACACACACACACACACACACACACACACACACACACACACACACACACACACACACACACACACACACACACACACACACACACACACAAGGGATGACATATAAGGAGAGACTAAAGGCTATGGATCTACCAACCCTGGAACAAAGAAGGGAGAAAGGGGATCTGATACAAGTTTATAAATTGATCAACGGAATGGACCAAGTGGATAATGAGAAACTGATCCGGAGAGAAGAATATGACATTCGAAGCACAAGATCGCATAGTAAAAAGCTGAGAAAGGGAAGATGTCTGAGAGATGTTAAAAAATATAGTTTCCCGCAAAGATGTATTGAGACGTGGAACAGTTTGAATGAAGAAGTAGTGTCTGCAACGAGTGTGCATACTTTTAAAGTAAGATTGGATAAGTGTAGATATGGAGACGGGGCCACACGAGCATAAAGCCCAGGCCCTGTAAAACTACAACTACATAAATACAACTAGGTAAATACACACACACACACACATACACACACATAATGTCCAGGGAAGGTAAATATAAACTGTAGCCTGCGTTTGAGCCATCAGCTGGTTTGTTTACATCTGCGCAACATGGCGGCCGTGAACTCGAAAGATGAATCAGACTTCACAGGATTTCAAGGAATAATGGAGAAGAGTGCTTATGTGAAGAAAATTATGGAGTTGGAAGGTAAAATTGAAAAACTGTTTGAAAAGTATGGGGGCCTGGAAACGAGTTATGACAATGTAATGAAAGAGTGTGCCGATATGAAGAAGGAAAATGAAGCACTGAAAGAGGAAGTTAAGCTAATTAAAGTGAATTGCGAAAAATGTGGAGAATCTCTAGGAAAAGTGATGGAGAAGCAGGCTGAATGGAAAAAAGTCAGGAAGTGGAAAGAAAGGAGGTAAATTACAAAGTTGCAAGTCTGGAAAAGGAAATCAAAGAGTCTGGGAGAAAACTTTGGGCCTTGCTGAAATTATAGATCAACAGATCATAGAAGAGAAGATTGCTGAGAAAGTGGTGAAGGTTATTAAATCAAATGAGACATTGGTGAGGGAAACTGTAGACAAAAAGAGATGTGTGGTGATATTTGGTGTGGAGGAGGATAAGACACCGAGTAAAATGGAGAGAGAAAAACATAAAAAGGTGATAAATAATATCATTAATGTGGTGCAGGAGGAGGAAAAGACCTAGTACAAGAAATAGAGGACTTCCATAGAATTGGAAAGTTCACAAGAGAAGGTATGAGGCCAATAAGAATCAAACTTAAGTCACAAAAGGATGTAGATGAATTGGTGGAGAAGTCATGGAGGCTAGCCCAGCAGGAAACAACAAGGAAGATTTGGTTGAGAAGAGATCTCGGTGAAAAGGAAAGAGAAATGTTAAATGAGTTGAGAAAGGAGGCTTTGAAAAAAATGAAGAGAGGACAGAAGAGGAGAAGAAAGAGTTTTTCTGGAGAATCTTGGATATGAGACTGAGGAAGTGGTTCATAACCCAGAAAAGTACAGCAAGAAAGGACTAAAGAAACTTACGTATGAGCGAATGTAATGTATTCCAACATAAATGGAGTGATATCGGGATTTTAGAACTCAACGATTACTTGAGGGACAAGAACCCAGATATTGTGGGTCTTACTGAAACAAAACTGAGAGAGGAGAAGACCTGATGATGGTTGGAGAAGGAAATATAATGTTTGGAAAAGAAATAGAGTAGGTAAGATGGGAGGAGGAGTGATGTTGCTGGTTAAAAAGATATAAAGGTGGATCAAGTGAAAGAAGGTATGGGAAAGGCAGAAGTGCTAAAGATCAGAGCAGAAACTAATGAAGGAAAAAGAGGCACTACATAGTGGTGTACGTACCACCTAAGACAAATGCATGGTCAGTACAGGAATATGAAGAAATGATAAGTGATACAGGAACATGTCTGGAAGAAATGTTGGGTGGCTGTGAACGAACTATAATGATGGGAGATTTTAATTGTAAAGAGGTGTGTTGGGAGGACTGGTCAATGGAAGGATCAGAGACAACATGGGAAATACACTATTGACACTGGCAATGGAAAATGTGTTAACTCAGTGGGTCAAAGAAGATACTAGGTTTGGAGGAGAGGGAGCATCGTCAAGACTGGACTTGGTCTTTAGTACAGAGCCAATGGTCATTGAGGAGATGAGGGTGGAGTGCCCTTTAGCAAAGAGTGATCATGCAGTTTTGGAGTTCAAGGTGATAGATGAAGAGAAATCTAGAAGAAATGAAGAATATAAAGTGGGAAGATGGAATTATGCCAAGACAGATTTTGGAAACCTAAAGAAATTCTTTCAAGAGACAAATTGGATGAAATTCAAGAGTGCTAAGGAGCAAATGAAAAGTGGAAGGAATTTATAAAAATATACAAAGAAGGTGAGAAAAATTTGTACCAATAAGACAACATAGAGAAGTTGGAAAGCAGGACTGGTTTAACGATAGATGTGAAAAGGCTAGAACAAGAAAAGAGGATGCATGGAAGAGGTGGAGAAGGAAAAGACGGATTAAGCAGTGGGAAAGTTACAAAAGAGCAAGAAATGAATATGTGTTGATTAGAAGAGAAGAAAGAAAGAAACAAGAAAAGGATATAATTGATAAATGTAAAGACCAACCAAGGCTTTTTACAGACATGTGAACAACAACATCAAAAATAGAGAAAGTATTGAAAGTTTAGAAGTAAATGGAGTATGCAGTGAAGATCCCAGGAAATGGCAGAGGCTATGAATGGATGCTTTCGGAAGGTATTCACAAAGGAGACTGCTTTTGACAAACCACTGGTAATGGAACAGAAAGGGATTATGAAGGAGTTTCAAGTAACTGTGGAGGAGATCAAGAATATGATGGGGAGTTTAGAAGTGAGAAAAGCTGTGGGACCTGATGGGGTATCAGGATGGATTTTAAGAGAATGCAGGAGCAACTGGCAGAAAAAGTTTGTGAAGTAATTGATGCCTCATTAAGGGAAGGTGTAGTGCCCCAAGACTGGAAAAGAGCTAACATTGTCCCAATCTATAAATCAGGTAACAAGAGAGACCCATTGAACTATAGACCAGTGTCACTTACAAGTGTGGTAGCTAAGATGTGTGAGAGGGTGGTGAAGAATAGATGGACAGACTTCTTGGAGAAAATGACATACTTTGTGAGTGTCAATTTGGTTTTAGAAAAGGGCGTTCATGCACGACAAACCTGATATGTTACTATTCGAGGGTGATAGATGTAATACAGGAAAGAGATGGTTGGGCTGATGGAATATATCTGGATTTAAAAAGGCCTTTGATAAGGTACCACACGGAGACTGATCTGGAAACTTGAAATGGTAGGAGGAGTGCATGGCAGTTTACTAAAATGGATGGAAGACTTTTGGTAGGAAGAGAAATGAGAACAATAATTAAGGACAGACCATCAGAATGGGGCTTGGTGGAGAGTGGAGTTCCACAGGGATCAGTGTTGGCACCAGTAATGTTCGCGGTCTACATAAATGACATGGTGGATGGGGTGTCCAGTTATGTGAGCCTATTTGCAGGCGATGCAAAATTGTTAAGAAAAGTGAGATGTGACAAAGATTGCGAACTACTCCAGGAAGACTTGGACAGAATATGGAAATGGAGCTGTACATGGCAAATGGAGTTCAACACGACAAAATGCAAGAAAATAGAGTTTGGCAAGAGTGAAAGAAGAATCAGGAGTATGTACAAGATAGGAAATGAAGACATAAAACCAGTCATGAAGAAAAAGACCTTGGGGTGACAATTACCAATGACCTATCGCCAGAGAGACATATAAACAAAATAATTGGAGAAGTATTGAACTTATTGAGGAACATAAGAGTGGCGTTCGTATATTTAGATGAAGAAATGATGAAGAAAATAATTACTGCAATGATAAGACCGAGGCTTGAATATGCAACAATACAGTGGGCTCGAACTTAAAGAAACACATAAGGAAACTAGAGAAAGTACAGAGGGCTGCAACAAAATGGTGCCTGACTTAAGAGATTTGACTTATGAAGACAGACTGAAAAGAATGCAACTTCCGACCCTGGAAAACAGAAGAGAAAGGGGAGACCTGATAGCAATATACAGAGTGATGATTGGCATGGAAAAATGGATAGGGAAGATCTGTGTATGTGGAATGAAAGAATGTCGAGAGGGCATGGGAAAAACTAAAATGGCCACTTATAGGAGAGATGTGAAAAAATATAGCTTCCCTCATAGAAGGGTGGAAGCATGGAATAGTTTAGACGTGGAAGTGGTCAACGCAAGGAATATTCATGATTTTAAGAAAAAGCTGGACATTAATAGATATGGAGACGGGACAACACGAGCATAGCTCTTTTCCCGTATGTTACAATTAGGTAAATACAATTAGGTAAATACACAGTAGAGACTCAATACTCGAACTTAATTCGTTCCAAATGGCTGTTTGAGTATGAAAAAACTACTGATACCTATAAATCAGGTTATTCGTTCTAACCAGAGCAAAACCACAAGTTTACAAAAATTTCAATATATTTTTTTATAATTTTGATTTGAATTTAATGTAAGCGAAGGCAGGTGATGGATAATGTAGAAGAGGAGGAAAGAAGAAGGGGGGGAGGAGGCGGTAGATTATTTGTCAGACGGTGAGTCACCATCCATATAAAATACCTGGTAACTTGATATGATTTTTGTGAGGGCACTTGCATTCTCACTAGAATTCATATTTTCACCATTAATAGGCCTCATTGGTGCCATTGTGAGTTTCCTAATGAAAAACTATAGAAAGAATGCAGAAGAATGTTGTTTTTCTCTCAACCGCAGTGTGGCAGTGGGACTATGGATATACACCGTCATCCACTGGGGTAGTGGATAAGGTGGTGAGCATGGGATCGGGCAGACATCCACGCATAGGTTCAAATCCCACTACATACCACTTTGAAGCTAAGTCATTTGTTGAGTGGTCTAAAGTTACTTACAAGTCACCATGATACCCAGGCTCTAGTTGGTTACACCAAAGATGCACTTGGGTTGATGATACTGGTCCTAATATGGGTACCACTATAAATAAAATTGCCTGCGCCACTAATTGACGAAAGCTGGGCAGCGCTTCTGACACATACTATTCAAGTATGCCTACAGGTGCTATAGGCTACGACATAAAAATAAATAAATAAATGAAAAAAAAAAAATAGATAAATAAAAAAAAAAACTGGAATACCAGTATTTTAGCTTAGGTAATACCTGTATTACCAGTATCAAAATGGGATGACGATGTGTGTGGCTGTTTGAGTATCATAATTTTTTGAGTACCGGGTTGAACTTTTGCTTTTGTGGTGAAGTATTGAAAAGTTTGATTTATATATATATATATATATATATATATATATATATATATATATATATATATATATATATATATATTCAGTAAAGTCCCAGGTTATGTCGGTCTCAAGTTACGTCAAACTCGTAGTTACGTCAGTCCACTATATGGCAATTTAACCCCTTCACGCCAGATGTTAAAAAAGCCCGCCTGTATGATATACGGGTGGTAGTGCAGCCAGTGGGGAAACTCGTGCAAGCTTGTCATACTTGTCGTCTTTGTGTATTATGCTGCGATTTTTTAGTCACAATATCGCCTTCAAAGAGGAAAGTGGACGCTTCTCTCTTCGGAAAAAGAGAGAGAGAGAGAGAGAGAGAGAGAGTGACATTTGCTAATATTTTAGACAGAAGCGGGATGCATGTAGCTTATCTTTCGAGAGGAAGAGGGGAGGGAGGGAGGAGGAGAAGGGAGAGAGAGAGAGAGAGAGAGAGAGAGAGAGAGAGAGAGAGAGAGAGAGAGATTAGAAAATTTGTTTTTGTATTTGTGTGTGTGTGTGTGTGTGTGTGTGTGTGTGTGTGTGTGTGTGTGTGTGTGTGTGTGTCCAGAATGTTACAAGGCGGGACGCATGTAACTTATCTTTCAAGAGGGAGAGGGGGAGGGAGGAAAGGGAGATGGGGAGGGAGGGAATCGAGAGAGAGAGAGAGAGAGAGAGAGAGAGAGAGAGAGAGAGATGGGAACAGTCTATGCCATTGGGTAATTTTATACACGAGGCGGGACACATGTAGCTTATCTTTAGTGATTGGTGGAGACAAGGATGGTGGGAGGAGCACTAGGATTTTAAGGACAGCATACAGCGTGTGTAGTTGGTATCCAACACACTATACGGGACAACTGAACTGAAGAAAGCTCAGAAAAGAAATATGACGTCTACATAGGCGTCACCGTATATGCTACTTGGGCTTCATGACGCCTACATAGGCGTCACCGTATTGAAGGGGTTAAGATTAAAAAAATTGAAAATTTATAAATCGTAAAGTGCGGGATTTATTGTTATTGTTGGTGGTTGCCCGCCACACCGCCCACCTCATGCTTGAATACAATAACACCCTGCCTCACTTCCACCACACCGTCGCCCCTAGCAAGAGTGTTATCCTACTTCTGCGTTTACTGACTCAAGTTCTTAGTATCTTGCTCAGTGGCACCAAAGAGAAAACTTCTTAGTGACAGTAGTGATGCTAAGAAAAGGAAAACCATTACGCTACAAGAAAAAAGAGAACATAATTAAAAGACATGAGAAGGGAGGCAGCAGCTGTGTGTGAGGGAGGAAAGAAGAAAATGGGAAGCCCGTTACCATGACAACGAGGAGGTTGACAACCTTGAGGGCTTGCACACCCATCACAACAATAACAAATCCGGAGCCTTTGCCTGGGCCACACGACACTCGCAGCTGACTTGCACCGTCTGCGTCTGTCTGCTGATCCCTATTGCCCTTTCCTATTGCATTTCCTGCCCCGCTGCCCACGCTTCTACTCCCACCGCACTGCACTACGCTCCCAGCTGTCCACCCTGGGCGTCACAACATTTGACCTGCCCACCCTTCTGGCGGCCTCAGGCGTCCACCCCTCTCTGCAACCTGCAGTACTTTGTGTTCGTGGCCCTAATCAACAACAAAAACAAGCTTGTGTTTCATATTCGTACATACTTGTAAATAATATAACAATATAACCTTTAACTTACCTGAATGACCATAAACAATGATTGGTTGAAAACTCGATAATATGCTTTGAAATGTACGGAAACTCGAGTTACGTACAAAATTGACTTACGTCATGTTTCAGGAACGTAACTCTGACGTAAACTGAGACCTTACTGTATATATATATATATATATATATATATATATATATATATATATATATATATATATATATATATATACAGTAAGTCCTCGTTATACGGTAGTTCTTTATCCAGTAAATTCACAGTTACGGTATTTGGAAATTACTACCCTTGATTCGATATACAGTAAGAAAATTCACAGATACGGTATCCGCTCATTACATCCAAGGGGGCCCAGCGCGGGGGAGCAGGGGTGATGACGTCATCCATGCCACACCTCCCAACCACTTACAGTACTGACTTTAAATTGACCTCCCTTGGAGTCTGTTATCTCTTCCCCTCCTCCCTTTTTTTTTTTTTAACTGCATTACATATTACTTACATGCATTATTAATTAGATGAATAAATGGAATATTAAAGGGTCTCTTGTAAGCACAAATATATTCATAATAATCATGGCAAACATTTAAAGCCTACTACCAGTGGCAAACCATGCAGTAACTGATAAAGGGCACAGATGGACCTGGCAAGCCTACTATCAGAGAATGGAGGAAGTCGTATAAAATCAAGCACACCTTAGATAACATCAAATCATCTTGGGATGAAGTGAAGACGTCTACCATGACGTGATCGTGAATTACTAATGAAATACCACGGTATTTCATTAGTAATTCACTATCACTCAGTGCCACGGAGTCGAGGTTATCCTCATGGCATGAGCGTATATGATTACAGTCAACCCTCGGTTATCGCGACTTCAGCTATCGTGTTTTATTGCTATCACGCACCCATGAAAAGCTGCTAAAATTTCATTATCGTGACCTCAGATGCCTGCTATCGCACGCCCAGCCATGACGTCATGGGATATCTGAGCGCTCATTGGCCAAAACCGCCTTCCCACCAAGATCAATTCGGCTATCGCGTTTTCGGCTATGGTGCGGCTATTTCGGCCCCAATTGGGCGCAATAGCCGAGGGTTAAGTGTACTAAGATATGATATCCATTATAGCAGGCAATAGAGGAGTGGAAGCATAAATATCGTGGTGAAAGCAACACGCAAGCTGAAAGGGTCACAAGAAGAAGAAGCGGTCGAGTCGCTGCGAGTCTCCGCCTCGTCTGTGGCCGATCTTATCTCTGCTTTATTTTTTGGTATTTCATGTAAGATTTCACTTTATGCATTACAAAAGAATCCTTTCTTGGGGGCAAGGTTTGTTAAAAGCTAATGGAAATGTTATTTTATGAACATAAATGCATATATAAGACAGTAACACCACTTGGAGAGATGGTGTTCCCAGCAACTTGAGAGCAACCTGATAGCAACCTCGTTATCATCCCTCCAAGCGTTTCTTGGATCCAGCTCCTGGCAGCCAATGAGTACTTTTAGGCAGGCTACCAACCTCCACCAGCCAACAGCAACAAATCTTTGTGGATGCTATTTTATGAAGGTTGGTATGTGAGCAGGAGGTTGCTATGGAAGTTGTCTGTACTAACATAGACAACAACCTGCTTCTTGGATCCGGCCCCGGAGCTCCCATCTGTCGGCCAGCTGCGGAACTCTCTGGCACGGTTTGAAAGTGCGTCTGGCGCTCAGTTTGAAAATGCAGTTAGGCCAAATTGCGTATAAGCAAACCGATCGTGCAAAATAAATTAGTTATATTTTTTTGGTCACATTATGACAAAAACGCAGAAATCAAACACACTTTAATCGAGTGACCTGTATATATACAGGCAACCCCCGTTTAACGAAGATTCACACAACGAAATTTCGCTATAATGAAGGTTTCATTTTAATACCATCTGCTCGTGTAACGAACATCAAACTCGCTTTAACGAAGTTTTATCCAGGTAATTTTTTTCAAAATTTGAAAGCCTCACTGTATCATGCAAGCTGACAGGCTTTTGAATACATCAGGAGCTGCTGGTACTAAGGCCTGCCTCAGGAGAAATCCTGAGACACCTATAGAATAAAGATCAAGATCAAGCCTCTCGTGGACAACACAGGCTCTGCCGATACAAAGGCCTGACTCAGAAGAAATTCTGTGTCATCTGTAGCATCAAGATCAAGATCAAGATCACATGCACCACTCTCTGCCCAGTCAAAACATAACAGCATCACCAGCAGCTCATCTTCCTTAGTTCAACTTACCACCAAAACGCCCTGCAATGTGGCCTAACGTTCCTAAGAAGACCAGGAAGTGTCTTACTCTCGAAGTGAAGCTGGGTATTATTCACAGACAAGAGAGAAGTCAGAAAACTAATAACATTGCTTCCCACCATGGCTTGACTCCATCTACTGTCTACTATTTTCAAGTCAAGATACTCTATTAAGAAGGCTGGTGAGACCGCATCTTCCTTGCAAGCTAGAAAGAACCACCAGAACTTGTGACTCTACAATGGATAAAATGGAAAGCCTTGTGGAAATGTGGTACATAAGTTTTGTATGCAGTACCATGATGCGCACTTTGTTTACATTCCACAGGTTGCCGGTTAGTGTATTTCCCGTTTCACTCTCCCTCCCTTCATAAAGTTAAGATCATCAACATTATAAAGTTACGTACGTACATACATTAGTGTACATTATAATGACTTAAATTAAACTACCTAAATGTTTAACTTCATAATTTTTACTTTCATTAAACCTTTTACTGTACTGTGATGTACTCTCACTGCTTACTCTCAATGGAAGTTCAAATCAGGGGTTATACTTGTTATAATCGGTTAAACAAGTTTCGCTTAACGTGTTTTTAGGAACGTAACCCCTTCGTTAAACGGGGGTTGCCTGTATAAATAAATATATATATATATATATATATATATATATATACTCCGCTTAACAAACAGGATAGTGGGTGTCAAAGCTGTTCGTAGAGCGAAAATCTGTTAAGCGGACGTAATTTTCCCATAGGAAATAATGGAAATAGGCGGGGGGATGCTTTCTGGGCTGGTCCCCAACATACCATATGAATAAAAAGAAATATATATGTATATACACGTTTGGCAGCATATTGGGCCACCGGTGTACCACTATTTTTATGATGTCATATGAGTCATTGGAAGTTAGAGGAGCGACGTACAAATTCTCTCACATTCTCGCATTTATGTTCACAAAACAACATTTCTATTAGCTTTTTACAAACCTTGCCTCCAAGAAAAGGATTGTTTTCTAATGCATAAAATGAAATCTTAATGGAATACCAAAAAAATAAAGCAGAGATGAGATGAGCCACAGACGAAGCGGGAGACTTGCGGCGACTCGGCCGCTTCTTCTTCCTCTTGTGACCCTTTTAGCCTGTGTGTTGTCTTTCACCATGATATTTGTTTCCACTCCTCTATTGCCTGCTATAATGGATATCATATCTTAGTATTCATATATGCTCATGCCATGAGGATAACCTGGACTCTGTGGCACTGAGTGATAGTGAATTATTAATGAAATACTGAGTGACCGCGAGTCTCCTGCTTCGTCTGTGGCTCATCTCATCTCTGCTTTATTTTTTGGTATTCCATGTAAGATTTTGCTTTATGCATTACAAAACAATCCTTTCTTGGGGGCAAGGTTTGTAAAAAGCTAATAGAAATTTTTTGTGAACATAAATGCATATATAAGACAGTAACACCACCTGGAGAGGTGGTAGTCCCAGCAACCTCAGAGCAACCTGATAGCAACCTTTTCAACGTCCCTCCAAGCATTCGTGGATGCCATTTCGTTGCAAGATGCTGCTCTGAAGTTGTTAAAGAATCTTGGATCCAGCTCCAGGAGCGCTAGAGACAGAGGCGGGGAGCCAGCCAATCACAGCGAAGCTACCGCATTCAGTCCTTCACCCGGCAAATTCAAACCCAGAAAATTCGCTAAAACAGATGTGGTTGTACGTTATGCAGACTTTTTGGTCAAACTTTATATAGTACAGTCACCTCCCCATTAACACGAGGGTTATGTTCCTGGAGACGTAGTGTTAACAGAAATCGTGGTAACAGAACATAATTTCTCCATAAGAAATAATGGTAATAGTTGGGGTTACGTTCCTGGACCTCGGAAAAGTCTGTCTGTTTTCAAATTTTTTTACTAAAATTCCTAAACAAACACACTAGTAATACATTTGAAGGTTACAGAAACACAAATAAAACATATTCTTACCATATTTGTATTTATTATGTGGTAAAATAGCTAGCTTCACACTGAGGACAACAGGCAGAGAGTAGGAGCGCGGGAGTCAGTCAGAGCGCCTCTCCTGCGCTCTGGCGGCGGGATATTCAACCAGAGTAGGCGGTTAAATCAAACTTACGTAAAATTGAACATTTTGTGTTAACAGACTATATATTAATAAATTTTAAGTTGTGTAAGATCGAAATCAGGGTAACGACAAGTGTTAAAAGAGAGGTGCCTGTACGTTAAACCAGATATTCGTTAAACGAATGTTCGTTAAGCGGAATATTACTGTATATATATATATATATATATATATATATATATATATATATATATATATATATATATATATATACAGTAAAGTCCTTAAATCCAGAACCTTATAATCCGGAAATCCTTATAATCTGGAAAATTTGAAAGGCTGAGTTAAATATGTAAAAAGTAAGAAATAATAGTAATAAAAATATAATAATAATAGCTGAAACTGAACATGTCATCACCGACATTTAGTTTAACACAAACTCGTAAGAGAATAATATTTGGAGGTATTATAAGTGGTGTTTTATGTTTCTGTAGGTAATGTGTGTGCATGCGTTTGTGTGTGTGTGTATTTACCTAATTGTATTTACCTAATTGTAACATACGGGAAAAGAGCTATGCTCGTGTTGTCCCGTCTCCATATCTATTAATGTCCAGCTTTTTCTTAAAATCATGAATATTCCTTGCGTTGACCACTTCCACGTCTAAACTATTCCATGCTTCCACCCTTCTATGAGGGAAGCTATATTTTTTCACATCTCTCCTATAAGTGGCCATTTTAGTTTTTTCCATGCCCTCTCGACATTCTTTCATTCCACATACACAGATCTTCCCTATCCATTTTTCCATGCCAATCATCACTCTGTATATTGCTATCAGGTCTCCCCTTTCTCTTCTGTTTTCCAGGGTCGGAAGTTGCATTCTTTTCAGTCTGTCTTCATAAGTCAAATCTCTTAAGTCAGGCACCATTTTTGTTGCAGCCCTCTGTACTTTCTCTAGTTTCCTTATATGTTTCTTTAAGTTCGGAGCCCACTGTATTGTTGCATATTCAAGCCTTGGTCTTATCATTGCAGTAATTATTTTCTTCATCATTTCTTCATCTAAATATACTGAACGCCACTCTTATGTTCCTCAATAAGTTCAATACTTCTCCAATTATTTTGTTTATATGTCTCTCTGGCGATAGGTCATTGGTAATTGTCACCCCAAGGTCTTTTTCTTCATGACTGGTTTTATGTCTTCATTTCCTATCTTGTACATACTCCTGATTCTTCTTTCACTCTTGCCAAACTCTATTTTCTTGCATTTTGTCGTGTTGAACTCCATTTGCCATGTACAGCTCCATTTCCATATTCTGTCCAAGTCTTCCTGGAGTAGTTCGCAATCTTTGTCACATCTCACTTTTCTTAACAATTTTGCATCGTCTGCAAATAGGCTCACATAACTGGACACCCCATCCACCATGTCATTTATGTAGACCGCGAACATTACTGGTGCCAACACTGATCCCTGTGGAACTCCACTCTCCACCAAGCCCCATTCTGATGGTCTGTCCTTAATTATTGTTCTCATTTCTCTTCCTACCAAAAGTCTTCCATCCATTTTAGTAAACTGCCATGCACTCCTCCTACCATTTCAAGTTTCCAGATCAGTCTCCGTGTGGTACCTTATCAAAGGCCTTTTTAAATCCAGATATATTCCATCAGCCCAACCATCTCTTTCCTGTATTACATCTATCACCCTCGAATAGTAACATATCAGGTTTGTCGTGCATGAACGCCCTTTTCTAAAACCAAATTGACACTCACAAAGTATGTCATTTTTCTCCAAGAAGTCTGTCCATCTATTCTTCACCACCCTCTCACACATCTTAGCTACCACACTTGTAAGTGACACTGGTCTATAGTTCAATGGGTCTCTCTTGTTACCTGATTTATAGATTGGGACAATGTTAGCTCTTTTCCAGTCTTGGGGCACTACACCTTCCCTTAATGAGGCATCAATTACTTCACAAACTTTTTCTGCCAGTTGCTCCTGCATTCTCTTAAAATCCATCCTGATACCCCATCAGGTCCCACAGCTTTTCTCACTTCTAAACTCCCCATCATATTCTTGATCTCCTCCACAGTTACTTGAAACTCCTTCATAATCCCTTTCTGTTCCATTACCAGTGGTTTGTCAAAAGCAGTCTCCTTTGTGAATACCTTCCGAAAGCATCCATTCATAGCCTCTGCCATTTCCTGGGATCTTCACTGCATACTCCATTTACTTCTAAACTTTCAATACTTTCTCTATTTTTGATGTTGTTGTTCACATGTCTGTAAAAAGCCTTGGTTGGTCTTTACATTTATCAATTATATCCTTTTCTTGTTTCTTTCTTTCTTCTCTTCTAATCAACACATATTCATTTCTTGCTCTTTTGTAACTTTCCCACTGCTTAATCCGTCTTTTCCTTCTCCACCTCTTCCATGCATCCTCTTTTCTTGTTCTAGCCTTTTCACATCTATCGTTAAACCAGTCCTGCTTTCCAACTTCTCTATGTTGTCTTATTGGTACAAATTTTTCTCACCTTCTTTGTATATTTTTATAAATTCCTTCCACTTTTCATTTGCTCCTTAGCACTCTTGAATTTCATCCAATTTGTCTCTTGAAAGAATTTCTTTAGGTTTCCAAAATCTGTCTTGGCATAATTCCATCTTCCCACTTTATATTCTTCATTTCTTCTAGATTTCTCTTCATCTATCACCTTGAACTCCAAAACTGCATGATCACTCTTTGCTAAAGGGCACTCCACCCTCATCTCCTCAATGACCATTGGCTCTGTACTAAAGACCAAGTCCAGTCTTGACGATGCTCCCTCTCCTCCAAACCTAGTATCTTCTTTGACCCACTGAGTTAACACATTTTCCATTGCCAGTGTCAATAGTGTATTTCCCCATGTTGTCTCTGATCCTTCCATTGACCAGTCCTCCCAACACACCTCTTTACAATTAAAATCTCCCATCATTATAGTTCGTTCACAGCCACCCAACATTTCTTCCAGACATGTTCCTGTATCACTTATCATTTCTTCATATTCCTGTACTGACCATGCATTTGTCTTAGGTGGTACGTACACCACTATGTAGTGCCTCTTTTTCCTTCATTAGTTTCTGCTCTGATCTTTAGCACTTCTGCCTTTCCCATACCTTCTTTCACTTGATCCACCTTTATATCTTTTTAACCAGCAACATCACTCCTCCTCCCATCTTACCTACTCTATTTCTTTTCCAAACATTATATTTCCTTCTCCAACCATCATCAGGTCTTCTCCTCTCTCAGTTTTGTTTCAGTAAGACCCACAATATCTGGGTTCTTGTCCCTCAAGTAATCGTTGAGTTCTAAAATCCCGATATCACTCCATTTATGTTGGAATACATTACATTCCGCTCATACGTAAGTTTCTTTAGTCCTTTCTTGCTGTACTTTTCTGGGTTATGAACCACTTCCTCAGTCTCATATCCAAGATTCTCCAGAAAAACTCTTTCTTCTCCTCTTCTGTCCTCTCTTCATTTTTTTCAAAGCCTCCTTTCTCAACTCATTTAACATTTCTCTTTCCTTTTCACCGAGATCTCTTCTCAACCAAATCTTCCTTGTTGTTTCCTGCTGGGCTAGCCTCCATGACTTCTCCACCAATTCATCTACATCCTTTTGTGACTTAAGTTTGATTCTTATTGGCCTCATACCTTCTCTTGTGAACTTTCCAATTCTATGGAAGTCCTCTATTTCTTGTACTAGGTCTTTTCCTCCTCCTGCACCACATTAATGATATTATTTATCACCTTTTTATGTTTTTCTCTCTCCATTTTACTCGGTGTCTTATCCTCCTCCACACCAAATATCACCACACATCTCTTTTTGTCTACAGTTTCCCTCACCAATGTCTCATTTGACTTAATAACCTTCACCACTTTCTCAGCAATCTTCTCTTCTATGATCTGTTGATCTATAATTTCAGCAAGGCCCAAAGTTTTCTCCCAGACTCTTTGATTTCCTTTTCCAGACTTGCAACTTTGTAATTTACCTCCTTTCTTTCCACTTCCTGACTTTTTTTCCATTCAGCCTGCTTCTCCATCACTTTTCCTAGAGATTCTCCACATTTTTCGCAATTCACTTTAATTAGCTTAACTTCCTCTTTCAGTGCTTCATTTTCCTTCTTCATATCGGCACACTCTTTCATTACATTGTCATAACTCGTTTCCAGACCCCCATACTTTTCAAATGTGTGTGTGTGTGTGTGTGTGTGTGTGTGTGTGTGTGTGTGTGTGTGTGAGTCCTGTTATCTGTGTGGGTGGTCCAGCTGGTGTACGCTCGACGCCGGTGACGTGATTGGCTGGCGTATGATGTTGGAGGCCTTCCTTTCTTTTTGTTTCCCTTTATCAGACATCAGTAAATGTTTTATGTTATGAAATGTGTTTTGTATTATACTTAAAATTATTTTATAAAGTGTGACATAAGTATTGTGGACTGTATACATATTATGTGGGGTACAGTACAGTACAATCACTCAAACTTCTCAGTATATGTGGATGGTGGAATAGCCTACGTAAAATAGTGAAATCACCTACACAAATACAAGTTGACAAGTAGGAAAAGAGCAATCATCACATATGGGCTGCCATAATGGCTGGAAAGGCCCATGCCACTCCCCACATAGTCTGGCAAATCTTCAAGAAAAAAAAAAAGCCAACGTAAATCTTGTGTGGTGTGGTGAGGAAGTACACAGTGGACTGGTGGTAGTAGCAATCCCTGTAAGATGTTATGACAGTACTACAAAGAGATATAGCAAGTTGGGGTTAGTTTAGTGGGGTTTACATAGTACCCTCAAGATTTTAATCTTACTTTCAGCCTTACTATCTTACAATCCGGAAAATCCTAGAATCCGGAATGCCTGAACCACCATGACTTCCAGATTTCAGGACTTTTACTGTACAGTCAACCATCGGCTATCACGACTTCGGCTATCGCGTTTTATTGCTGTCGCGCACCCATGGAAAGCGTGATAGCCGAGGGTTAAGTATATATATATATATATATATATATATATATATATATATATATATATATATATATATATATATATATATAGATATATATACATACCGTATTTCCTGTCTCATAAGACGCTACAAGTGGTAAGACGCACCCTATAATTAGCTAAGCAATTTTTGGAAAAAAAAGTTTTGAGGGTTTTACAACCTGCCTGAGCATCAGTTCCAAGTTGGCGACTTTACAGCACCAATAACAGCATCAAAATATTGCTTTATTACAAAATATCAACAAAATTTTATAAAATAAATACTGCTAAAATAATTATTACAAAATAACAAATTGTAGACATTTATTGATCCTCAATTCCTGCAAATTCATCATTGCTACTGTGTTCATTGCTGCTGTCACTTTCCGTAGTTGAATCTGGGTCATCTACATCGGCCTCACAGTCTTCTGTTGCCATGCTGCTTTGCATATTCGATAAAGTCTAGCTTGTAACCGACAGTATAGGCCTTCCTTCTCTGCTTTGATGCCATTCTTGGAGGAGTATTGTCTGCTGAATGAGAGGGAAGGCAAGGGGAGTTGCGATGTTCGCTAGGATATCATTAGTTGGCATGTTTGTGTGTAGATGGCGTTGGTGAGTCATCAAAACAACCAATTCACTTCATAACAATTGGTATTTTAAGTATCTTTTTACCTTCATCAGAAAAAGTGCAGTATCAAAATAGATATCTTTGTATACTGTACCTTCATTAAACAAAGTGTAGTATCAAAGTAAATGATAATTGTAGGATTACATTGTATGTTTGTTGAGTGTGAGTGTTTCTATGTCATTCCTGGGGCGTTGGAGGCTTGTCAGACACCCCTATCAACTTGACGTTCCAGTGTTAAGACGCAGGATGATTTTGGGGGCATTTTTCAGGAAAAAAAGTGCGTCTTATGAGACGGAAAATACGGTATATATATATATATATATATATATATATATATATATATATATATATATATATATATATATATATATATACCGATGGCTATTTGTATCTTAGAAATATCTTCGTATTTCAATGCGTAAATTATATGAAATTTTTCATCGTATATAAAAAAAAAAGTATGTTGGGGCATTCGTATCTTGAAGTATTGCTGTATATACACAGTGAAGACTCAGTACTCGAACGTCTTAACAGTCAAACTTTTCAATACTTGAACACAAAAGTTAGATTTGATACTTGAAAAATACCTGATAGTTGAACGTCCACACATGTGGTTGTAAACAAAGGCTCCTTAGTCTCTCCTTCCCCACATCCCTCACTTGTACTGCTGTGGTCTTCAGAATAACTTCCTTTTCCGTTCTGTTTATAATTTTTCATTTATAAACTTACATTAACACCAAAAACTTATCAGTGGTGAAAATATCTGGTAATCAAACAGCTGCACACATGGTTGTAAACAAAACTCTGGCCTCTCTTTTCCTGCTGCCGCCATTGTCCCATTCTGTTACCGTATTACAGAAGAAAAAAATATATTGACAGTATTCCGGTATACCAGATACCAATGTGCATCCCTAGTTCTTCCACAGTCTTGAGAAAAATGACATTCTTCTGTGTTCTGTCATTAGTTTTTTTTTATTTACAAACTTACAATGGCTTCAAAGAGGCTTATTGGTTGAGAAAATAAGGAATTTAGCAAAAGTGCAAGTGTTAGTGAGCCACATCCCTCCACTAGTGGGTTCACAGGAATCACACCAGATGTTTTCATGGATGGTGACTCATCCTCCAACGACCTCTCTCCTCCTCCCTACCCTTCTCCCCTCATCTTCTACGTTATCGATCATCAGCCTTCACTTACAGTATGGGCATATCAAAATTATATAAAAAATTACATTGAAATTTTTATAAACTTGATGTTTTGCTAAGAATGGAATTAATTGCCTGATTTATAGGTATCGCTAATTGAACTTTTACATGCTCAAATAGCCATTTGGAATTAATTAAGTTTGAGTATTGAGTCTTCACTCTCTCTCTCTCTCTCTCTCTCTCTCTCTCTCTCTCTCTCTCTCTCTCTCTCTCTCTCTCTCTCTCTCTCTCTCTCTCTCTCTCTCTCTCTCTCTCTCTCTCTCTCTCTCTCTCTCTCTCTATCTCTATATATATATATATATATATATATATATATATATATATATATATATATATATATATATATATATATATATATATATATATATATATATATATTAATGGACCTGTAATCTGTATAATTCAGTGAAGATAGTTTTGTGTTGTATTGCAAATATTTTATTTATTTTTTTTTTCAATGCGTTTTTTTTCCCTTAATGAACAAAATTACTACCATGCAAATTGTTTTTCTTTACTTTTGATAGCTGCTGATCCAGAGGCTCTAGTATCTGGAAGAAAAACTGAACCAAGGAAGATGGACTTTGGAGTCCTGCAGCCAAATTCTACTGTAATCTTTGAGAAGGCTCCAACCTCCATCCTCATACTGACAGGCAAAGCAAAGGTAACAGTTATTTTTCTTATGAAAATATTGCATAATGAATCCTTGTAAAGACCATTTTATGCATTACATACATTCAATAGAAGGTGGCTTAAAATGGCTTCCTATATTTTCCAGAATGGGCAATCATTTAATGATTGTTCTAAAAAAAATACTATAATCTGAAATTACCATTTTCATGCACTCACCACTTGTGGACTGGTTTTCCTGTGATGTGGAACATGTGAGTTTGGTAATCTTCACCATAAGGAACTGTGTCAGAGGTGGCTTTGGCTTAGTGTTATGCTTCTTTCTAAACTTTTCTTTGTCATTATTGGTCTTTTGTTACATAATTGACAGCTGGGCAAGCACTCTCAAAATTAAGCTCCACTCGCGCTCCTCTGCTCTTTCGGGCCGGACCCTTCTGCTACCTATCATCTACTAATTTTTTGGGAATTACCAAAGCACTCATGCTCTCTGCTTGCACTCTCACTTCTGCTCAAGCTTCAGCTCTCTGCTCACACTTCGCTCTCCGCTCGCACTAGCACTTTCCACTTACACTCACACTCTCCGCTCCCACCCACACTTGGGTTCAAGCTTGTGCCCCACTCTCACTTCCTGTTTACACTCTCCACTTGCATATGTGTGTATATATATATATATATATATATATATATATATATATATATATATATATATATATATATATATATATAACCCTCACTATCGCGCCCAATTGGGGCCAAAATAGCCGCGCCATAGCCAAAAACGTGATAGCCAAATTGATCTTGGCGGGAAGGTGGTTTTGGCCAATGAGCGCTCAGGTATCCCATGACGTTATGGCGGGGCGCGCAATAGCAGGCATCTAAGGTCGAGATAATTAAATTTTAGCAGCTTTTCATGGGTGCACGATAGCAATAAAACGCGATAGCTGAAGTCGCGATAACCGAGGGTTGACTGTGTATATATATATATATATATATATATATATATATATATATATATATATATATATATATATATATATATATATATATATATAGGCCGATTTATCCACATACTAAGGGTAGTATAGTCCGTTCATCCAAAGAATCCAGGCCGAAACTGCTAGTTCTGTTGGCAGCCGTGCCCACCCCCGCCGCCACTAAACCTTCCCGACACTTAAATTTTCTTCAAGTACATTTATTTTTCTTCACTTAACTCAATAGATAAACAAGTTTATAGTTTGAAGAAAAATAAATGTACTTGAAGAAAATTTAAGTGTCGGGAAGGTTTAGTGTGGTGCAGGGGTGCCAACCGAACTAGCAGTTTCGGCCTGGATTCTTTGGATGAACGAACTATAGTAATACATTGATAATATAATAATAATAATAATAATAATAATAATATTGATAATAATAATGATGATGATAATAATAATAATGATAATAGTAATAATAATAATAATAATATAAATTATAATAAAATGATAATATTATTATTATCATTATTACCAATTTTACATTGAATAAATTCTTAGAGAGAGAGAGTAGTAATAATGACAATTATGGTAGAAATAATAATGTTATTATTAGAAGTAATAGTAGTAGTAGCAGTAGTTGTAATAGTAGTACTAGTAACAGTAGTAGTTGTAGAAGTAGTAGTAGTAGTAATAGTAGTAGTAATAGTAGTAACAACAGCAGTAGTAGTAAAGGGGGAAGCCAGCTAAGTGAAAAAAAAAAGGCCACTTCAATGCCATTTCCTTTAAAGATCAAAATAGAATAAGGCAAAAGTCGGACAAATGTCTTGAAACCTCTCTCTTAAAAAAAATTGTCATAGGAGGATGCAAATACAGAAGCAGGTAGGGAGTTCCAGAGTTCACCAGAGAAAGGTATGAATGATAGAGAGTATTGGTTAACACTTGCATTAGAGTTGGACAGAATAAGATTGAGAGGAGGAGAGGAGGCATGCAGATAGCAAGATCAGAAGAGCAGTTAGCATGAAAATAGTGATAAAAGATAAAAAGAGATGTAACATTCTTGCTGTGAGACAGGCTAGAGACTTAGTCAGAGGAGGAGAGTTGAGATGAAAAGCTTTTGATTTCAGCCTATCAAATAAAACTGTGAGTGGAACCCCCCTAAACACATGAAGAATAATTCTTATAAGGATGCATAAGGCACTTGTACAGAATTAACAGTTGGAGGGGCGAGAAAACTGGCGGAGACAACTCGGAATGCCTAACTTTATAGAAACTGTTTTAGTGCGATATGAGATGCAAAGTTTCTAGTTTAGATTATGAGTAAAGGACTGACCGAGGATATTCAGTGTAGAAGAGGGGAACAGTTGAGTGTCAATGAAGAAGACGGAATAGTTGCCTGGAAGATTGTGTCAAGTTGATAAATGGGGAAATTGAGTTTTTGAGGTATTGAATACTACTAATCAGAAATCTTAGAAAGATCAGGAGTCAGGTATTCTGTGGCATTCTTGCATGATCTGTTGACTTCCTGAAGGGTTGGTCATCTCTGAAAGGACATGGAAAGATGTAGGGTGGTATCATCAGCATAGTAGTGGATAGGGCAAGAAGTTTGGTTAAGATCATTAATGAATAATAGAAAGAGAGTGGGTGACAAGACAGAACCCTGAGGAACACTATCTTATAGATTTAGGAGAACAGTGGCCGTCTACCATGGCAGCAATAGAATGGTTTGAAAGGACACTTAAGATAAAATACTACTACTATTACTATTACAATTCATTTACTACTACTACTACTACTACTACTACTACTACTACTACAACAAATACTACTACTACTACTACTACTATTACAATTTATTTACCACTACTACTACTACGAGTACTATTACAATTTATTTACCACTACTACTACTACTATTACAATTTATTTACTACTACTACTACTACTACTACTACTACTACTACTACTACTACTACTACTACTACTACTACTACTACTA
>NC_059304.1:2986579-3186579 GCF_017591435.1 Portunus trituberculatus | reverse complement strand
AACATAGTGATGGAGTATTTTGGGGAAATACGCTAAAATATGTGGGGTACTTAAACCCACCGCAGTCTGGGACTTCCCCCCTCCCCACTCTCTGTACCATAAATTATAATAATAAGCACGGAAAAAGCCATGGAAAGTGGTTTCTTTGGTAAGGAAAGGTGGGTGCTGGCAACTTAGTACTATGGCGTACACAGGAACACACCCTCTCCCCTTCCATTTCAGTGTCCATGTGACTGCGATGGGAGGAAGATCTATTGAGTATCTTGCCCATTACAGGCAACCCCCGTTTAACGAAGGTTCACACAACGAAATTTCGCTATAACGAAGGTTTCATTTTAATACCATCTGCTCGTTTAACGAACACCAAACTCGCTTTAACGAAGTTTTATCCAGGTAATTTTTTTCCAAATTTGAAAGCCCCACTGTATCATGCAAGCTGACAGGCTTTTGAATACATCAGGAGCTGCTGGTACTAAGGCCTGCCTCAGGAGAAATCCTGAGACACCTATAGAATAAAGATCAAGATCAAACCTCTCGTGGACAACACAGGCTCTGCCGATACAAAGGCCTGACTCAGAAGAAATTCTCTGTCACCTGTAGCATCAAGATCACACGCACCACTCACTGCCCAGTCAAAACATAACAGCGTCACCAGCAGCTCATCTTCCTTAGTTCAACTTACCACCAAAACACCCTGCAATGTGGCCTAACGTTCCAGGAAGTGTCTTACTCTCGAAGTGAAGCTGGGTATTATTCACAGACAAGAGAGAGGCCAGAAAACTAATAACATTGCTTCCCACCATGGCTTGACTCCATCTACTGTCTACTATTTTCAAGTCAAGATACTCTATTAAGAAGGCTAGTGAGACCTCATCTTCCTTGCAAGCTAAAAGAACCACCAGAACTTGTGACTCTACAATGGATAAAACTGGAAATGTGGTACATAAGTTTTGTATGCAGTACTATGATGCGCACTTTGTTTACATTCCACAAGTTGCCGGTTAGTGTATTTCCCGTTTCACTTTCACTCCCTTTATAAAGTTAAGATCATCAACATTATAAAGTTACGTACATACATACATTAGTGTACATTATAATGACTTAAATTAAACTACCTAAATGTTTAACTTCATAATTTTTACTTTCATTAAACCTTTTACTGTACTATGATGCACTCTCACTTTGCTTACTTTCAATGGAAGTTCAAATCAGGGGTTATACTTGTTATAATCGGTTCGCTTAACGAAGTTTCGCTTAACGAAGTGTTTTTTAGGAACGTAACCCCTTCGTTAAACAGGGGTTGCCTGTATTTCACACCTTGCAAGCCACAATCCAGCCTTCTTTGCTTTACAATATCTAAACAAACGGTGCAAGTGGAAATTACAAGTTGTAACGACCATGCATGGATGGGAGACACCCTCGCCTTCGAGCGACTAATAACTACAATCACTGTAGGGGCGGCCAGGTGCCATATGAGTCGTACAGAATATTCTAAACATGCCTAAAAAGGATATATGATGCACATGGTGGTGTATGAGCACGAAATATCTAACCCAAATAAATGTACAGGGTCGTAGAGGATGAAAATGACATCTCTGGGGATTTTTGCCTTTTTCTCAGTTTCCACTTTTTATCATTCAAATCAAATCTTCTCCCACATTTCTCAACAGATTTTCAATTTTGAGGTATCATTTTGAAGCTCAATGAAGCTGCTACATTTCCACCTCCTAGAATTTGTAATTATTTTTTTTAAGTGCCGCAATATAATTTTATATAAAAAAATCGAAAAAAATTGGAAATTCATAGTGGTCATCAAAATAAAAAAAATCAAAATTCTATGAGGTGAAAAGTTTTGGTATATGACATAGTTCATATCAGTACTGACAAAATTGAAATATGTCCTCTAGTGACAAAGTTTATAGGAAAATTTTATTTTTTTTAAATTGACTTTTTATTTTTCACGCAATAATTTATGGGTCAATTCGCTTGTAACACTAAACTAACATCATGTAATAAACATTTATCAATGAAAAAAAATTACCCATGTACCTCTTTATTTTCGATTTTTCAAAAACCACCGGACTGTCCCCTTAAAGACTTGGAGAGAATAGGGATGAGAAGAAAAAAAAAAAGTTTTGTGTAGTGAGGCCACAGGAGGAGGGGAGGCATGCAGTTAGCAAGAGCAGAAGAGCAGTTAGTATGAAAATAGCAGTAAAAGATAGTAAGAGATACAACATTCCAGCAGAGAGAAAGAGGTTAGAAACGGTCAGTTGGAGAAGAGTTAAAAAGATTAAAAGCTTTTGATTCCACTCTATCTAATATGACTATGAGTGGAACCCCACATGCATGCAAAGAATACTCTCTACATGAGCAGATAAGGCCCTTCATGTATAGAGTTAATAGTTGGGAGGATGTGAAAAACTGGTGGAGATGCCTCAGAATGCCTAACTTCATAGAAGCTGTTTCAGCAAGAGATGACATGTGAAGTTTCCAGTTTAGATTATAAGTAAAGGTCAAACTGAGGATATTCAGTGTAGAATAGGGGACAGTTGAGCATCACTGAAAAAGAGGGGATAGTTGTCTGGAAGATTGTCAAGTTGATAGATGGAGGAATTAAGTTTTTGAGGCATTGAACACTATTAATTTTTTTTTGCCCCAATCAGAAATCTTAGAGGGATCAGAAGTCAGGCATTTTGTGACATCTCTGCAGAATCTGTTAACTTCCTGAAGGATTAGCCATCTCTGAAAAGACTAGGAAAAGTATAGGGTGGGATCATCAGTGTAGGAATGGATTGGGCAAGAAGTTTGCTTTAAAAGGTCATTAATGAGTAATAGGAAGAGAGTGTGTAAGAACCAGGAAGAACAAGTGAAGAATGCTGATACCAGTTACAGAGAGGAGTGTGGGGTAGACAGAGAATAAGGTGGAAAGATGTACTGAGACGTGACATGAGTAAACTTAGACTACAAGAAGAGAACACAATTAATAGAAACAAATGGAAGAAGTTGAGTGGCTGACTCTACTATGCAGTGGGGATAAGGTTCTATGAAGAAGAAGAAGAGAAGGAAGAGAGTGAGTGAATGGATTGGGCAAGAAGTTTGCTTTAAAAGGTCATTAATGAGTAATAGGAAGAGAGTGTGTAAGAACCAGGAAGAACAAGTGAAGAATGCTGATACCAGTTACAGAGAGGAGTGTGGGGTAGACAGAGAATAAGGTGGAAAGATGTACTGAGACGTGACATGAGTAAACTTAGACTACAAGAAGAGAACACAATTAATAGAAACAAATGGAAGAAGTTGAGTGGCTGACTCTACTATGCAGTGGGGATAAGGTTCTATGAAGAAGAAGAAGAGAAGGAAGAGAGTGAGTGACAGGACAGAACCCTGAGGAATACCACTGTTAATAGATTTAGAAGAACAGTGGGTGTCTACCAAAGCAGCAATAGAACAGTTGGAGAGGAAACTTGAATTTATTCTTTTAATATGATGTGGATTTTTCATGAGAATTCATGGGCTAAAGGAGGTATTTTTGGGTATCTCCTATCTGAAAACCCACCCATTAGGGAACCGTTACCCTGAATAAGGAAGCCCTTCCTACACTTGGACCGTGGCCAGGATTCAAACCTGTGTTCTTGGGGACACCTCGGATCCCAAAACGCACTTGGTTTCACTGTACCTTACACATAATGATCTGTCATTGATCAGCTGGTGGAAAAGTGGAACTGCCAAGTAGTACTCACTCAGTAAAAGTTTGGGAAGCACTGCTTTAGGGGCAATGATCTGTGTACTTGTATTTTTTTCTTGCCCATATTGAACAGCAATGTGAACTAAGATGGGGCACAAGTGTGACAGCACAAAACAGATAAAGCAAGACAACAGCTGATTGGGTTTGTTTTGCCAGACTCAAGCTCCTACCATTATGTCCCTCAATTGCTGGTATAATGCATTGGTGTGATTTTAGGTCTCTCTCAAGGCTGAAGCAAAATGTTTTATTGAATTGGTTGGCCATGCCCAGGGCGTGTATATAATTTCAAACTATTTTTAAGGAGGTTGCATGCAAAAATGATGATTAGTACATTGAAGCAATGAAATATATAAGATTTATTTAACTTCATCTATATGTCTTGGTGTAAAGTTTATGTACATTAGATTACTAGCATCTAAAAATTTAATCAATACATCTATATTAAAAACAGTTTACTTTTTTCAGTACATAACAAAGTGAATGATCTGCAGAAGTTTTACAGAGCTCATTGTCTAAAGTATACAAATTTCATTACTATTTGTTTTCAGTAATGCTACTCTAAAATATTTAATAGTTTTGTGCTTCATGATTATAGTGACTAGAACATTAAATTTTATCTCTTTAACCATTCTATACTTCATCCCTTCAGATATATCTATTATTCTAGATATTCTATTTTGTTAACAGGCATTTATCATATAACATTTCAATTTAAATGGGATTTCCGCTGAATTTTCAGGCCCGATCATCGCACACCAGTCTCTTCTCAGCCGACTGGGACTTCCACAAAATGGGCATTGGTGGTTTAGATGAAGAATTTATCCATATCCTCAGAAGAGCTTTTGCCTCCAGAGTCTTTCCACCAGAAGTTACAGAACAGTTGGGGGTTAATCATGTCAAGGGTCTTCTGCTATATGGACCTCCAGGTAGGCTTTGAACCTGCTTCTGGGTCTGTTTATTGGAATAAAAAAATATGTACTGATATGTAACAAGTAAGTTGAGTCTATTGTAAACATTATTGATAAAGATAAGTTCAAAAGTATCTAACAATTAACCATGTGACAAAAGCTATGTACTTATTGAATTGATAACTTACATTGCCAGGAATATTAGATTTTGCCTCTAACATCTCTTCACATATACAGTGAAGACTCAATACTCAAACTTAATTTGTTCCAAATGGCTGTTCAAGTATTAAAAAGTTTGACTATTGATACCTATAAATCAGGTCATTTGTTCCAATCTTTGCAAAACCTCAAGTTTATAAAAATTTCAATGTATTTCTTTAAAATTTTGATTTGTACATACCGTAAGTGAAGGCTGGTGATGGATAATTTAGAAGAGGAGGGGAGAAAGGTGGGGAGTAGGAGAGAGGTCATCAGAGGATGTCACTATCCATGAAAACATATTTTTTAATTTTTCTTCTGGTGTGATTCCTGTAAATCCACTAATGGAGTGCGGTGGCTCACTAACACTTGCACTCTCACCAGATTCCTTATTTTCGCCACTAATAAGCCTTTTTGGTGCCATCCTAAGTTTCTATATGAAAAACTACCGACATAACGCAGAAAAATATTGTTTATCCCAAGACTGCGGCAGGATTAGGGATGCGCACCGGCATCCGGTATACCGGTAGAACAGTAATACTGGTATTACCAGTAATACAGTATCAGAACAGTACAGTGGTTGCTGTGAGAAGGGAGATGACAGAACTTTCTATATGACCAAATGTGCAGCCGTTTGATTATCAGATATTTTCACCACTAATAAGCCTTTGATGTTAATGTAAGTTTATAAATTAAAAAATACAGATAGAATGCAGGAAAATGTTATTCTGATGACTGCGGCACCAAAAGTTACAACTGGTGGAGGGGGAAGGGGCACACCAAGAAGCCTTTGTTTACAACCATGGGTGTGGACGTTCGATATCAGGTATTTTTTTGAGTATTAAATCTAACTAATGCGTTCGAGTATTGAAAAGTTTGAGTGTTGAGTCTCCACTGTATCCATTATCCTAGATATTCTATTTTGTTAACAATAAGCATTTATCAAATAATATTTCAATTTAACCTCTTCTCTCCGGGCAATAGAAATAGCTCCTGGCACCGTATCCGCGCTAGTTGGAAATGGGCAGATACCTGACTCCAGCGTGGGTGGCAATACGATTGTGGTGCGCTTGGTTTGCTTACATTCTGGTGATTGGTTGAAAATCTGATAAATGAGCCCACATAACTGGTTAAAAATCGGATAAATGAGCCCGCACAACAGAAAGCAAACGAGTGGACATAATTCATAATGATCAC
Organism: Portunus trituberculatus; assembly: GCF_017591435.1. Taxonomy (NCBI): domain Eukaryota; kingdom Metazoa; phylum Arthropoda; class Malacostraca; order Decapoda; family Portunidae; genus Portunus; species Portunus trituberculatus. The sequence continues at coordinate 3,180,534 of NC_059304.1, read as the reverse complement.
AAAATCGAAATATCAAATACAGTGGAGACTCAATACTCGAACTTAATTTGTTCCAAATGGCTGTTCAAGTATTAAAAAGTTTGACTTTGATACTTATGAGTCAGATAATTTGTAATCTTAGCAAAGCCTCAGGTTTGTAAAAATTTTGGTGTATTTTTTTTTACAAATTTGATTTGTATATACCATAAGCGAGGGCTGGTGATGAATAACTTAGAAGAACAGGGGAGAAGGGTGGGGAGGAGGAGGATGAGTCACTATCCATGAAAATGTCGTTGTAACTTTTGTCCAGGTGTGATTCCTGTGAATCCACTAACACTTGCACTCTCTCTAAATTCCTTACTTTCATCATTAATAAGCCTCTTTGGTGCCATTGTAAGTTTCTAAGTGAAAAAAGTACCAATAGAACACAGCAGAATGTTGTTTTTCCAAAGACACGGCAGGACTAGGGATGTGCACCGGCATCCAGTATACCAGTATTACCAGTAATATGGTATCAGAAAGGTCTGCAAGAAGGGAGATGACAGAGCTTTCTATATGACCAAATGTGTGACCATTTGATTACCAGATATTTTCACCATTAATAAGCCTTTGGTGTTAATGTAAGTTTATAAATGAAAAACTACAGATAGAATGCAGGAGAATTTTATTCTCCTGCATATATATATATATATATATATATATATATATATATATATATATATATATATATATATATATATATATATATATATATATATATATATATATATATATATATATATATATATACAGGCAACCCCTTTAACGCAACCCCTTTCACGAAGGTTCATTTCGAAATTTCGCTACAACGAAGGTTTCATTTTACTACCATCTGCTCGTTTAACCCCTTCCATACCGCAAGACTGTTTTGTGGTACGTGCGTACCACGCGCAAAAGCGACCTCGTGGTACCGCAAGATGCCGCCGTGTATGCGTCGTACCACACAAATACATTTCCGTGTATAACCGTGGCCTGAATGCGGATTTTGCCTTTTTCATGCTCCACGTGATTCACTATAAACAAACAAACACTGGAAGCGTTATTTTTAGCCACCCCAGCGTAACAAAACCATCCCCCCCACTAGCCAATCAATATCGGAGTTAATTTTTCATGCATAAACTATAAAGCCAATCACTATTCTTTGACATATATTATTCCCACAGTCCCCCCAAGAACATCAGTTCTCTAGTATCGGCCGTGGTGAAACTGTTCTATTGCCTCTACCCTAATTAGAGATAATGGCGTCTGCTTCGTGTAGCAGCGATGAGGATTATCATAATTATGAGACAGATAGTGAGGATATACTGGAAGACTCTCCAGATGAATATGATTCAGACTATGATCCTGAAAAAGAAATAGGAGAGAGTGATAGTGACAGCAGTGTTGAAACCCTCTCGGCAAGTGAGGGGGAGCAGCCTAGTTATGACTGCCTCAGGGCCACCCTCACCAGGTGCAGAGTGTGTGGTGCTGAATTTATGATTAGTGCACAATTTATGATTATGTTTACGTTTTCTTTTATTAATAAAATGACAAAAATATGTTTAGAATAAAGTACATAACACTGAGTTAGAAAGAAATATAATGTGTAGATCTGGCCATGAGGCACGTGCGCACACGGGCAGGGGCCTGCGGTATAGGAGGGGAACGCTTTGTTTACATCGGGGGGTGACTGCGGTAAGGAAGGGGTTAGCAAACACCAAACTCGCTTTAACGAAGTTTTATCCAGGTAATTTTTTTCCAAATTTGAAAGCCCCACCATATCATGCAAGCTGACAGGCTTTTGAATACACCAGGAGCTGCTGGTACTAAGGCCTGCCTCAGGAAAAATCCTGGGACACCTATAGAATAAAGATCAAGATCAAGATCAAGCCTCTTGTGGACAACACGCGCAACACTCACTCCCCAGTCAAAACATAACAGCGTCAGCAGCAGCTTGTCTTCCCTAGCTCAACTTACCACCAAAACGCCCTGCAATTGGCCTAGTGTTCGTAAGAAGACCAGGAAGTCTCTTACTCTCCAAGTGAAGCTAGACATTATTCACAGACACGAGAGGCCAGAAAACTATAGCAGTGCTGGCCACCATCTTGACTCCATATTATACTGTCTCTATTTTCAAGTCAGCAGACTCTATTAAGAAGGCTGGTGAGACCGTATCTTCCTTGCAAGCTAAAAGAACCACCTGAACTCGTGACTCTACAATGGATAAAATGGAAAGCCTTGTGGAAATGTGGTACATAAGTTTTGTATGCAGTACAATGATGCGCACTTTGTTTACATTCCACAGGTTGCCGGTTAGTGTCTTTCCCGTTTCATTCTTCCTCCCTTCATAAAGTTAAGATCATCAACATTATAAAGTTACGTACATACATACATTAGTGTACATTATAATGACTTAAATTAAACTACCTAAATGTTTAACTTCGTAATTTTTACTTTCATTAAACCTTTTACTGTACTATGATGCACTCTTGCTTTGCTTACTCTCAATGGAAGTTCAAATCAGGGGTTAAACTTGTTATAATCGGTTCGCTTAACGAAGTTTCGCTTAACGACATGTTTTTTAGGAACGTAACCCCTTCGTTAAACGGAGGTTGCCCGTATATATATATATATATATATATATATATATATATATATATATATATATATATATATATATATATATATATATATATATACACACACACACACACACACACACACACACACACACACACACACACACACACACACACACAAGAGATCCTCATGATTCGACCATTTGCAGTTCAAATTATTGCCAATTCAAACTCAGTTAATTAATACCCAATCCTCAAGGTTCAACCGACTGACTCGCCAATTCAACATTCATATCTTGCGTGCCACCCACCCGTTCAAATCCGCTGCTGCCCCAAATTCGCTGTGCAAACCTGCCAGGCGGAAGTGTAAACAGACGCTACCCTGTGCATCGCTTAAGGCGGTGTCACACTAACACTTTTTCCATCAACTTTCTGAAGACTGTCAACTTTTGTCGGCGCTGGTCATCACACACAAGCTTGCTTCCGCCTTTGTTGCGTTTGTCAACTGTAAACAAACGTGGCAGCCCCTTCACCCCCAGCAAGCCATTGCTATTTTTTCATTGCTATTTTTTGGCCTTTAATGCTCCCTATGAGAAACTTTAAACACCTTTGTCCACAACAGAGCTGCTCATCTTGGCCAGTTGTTCCTTGGAAGTTCTGCCTTGGAACATTGCAATCCCAGAGAAATGTAAACAAACAACTGAACTACTTTTCACTTTTAGGCTAGGACAAAAAAAATATATATACAAATAAATTTACATCTACACTGCTGGTCAGAGCAGAAGGTGCAGTACCTGCAACATCCTGTGAAGGAGATTAATGACACAGAAAATATGTTGCAATGAGGGTACTCACCTAAACTAGTAATTGATAGGGTGCCCTCGTGCCTTCTTGACCTTTTCGAGTCTCATTGGAAGTGAAGCACCCAGGTGGTGAAGATACTGAGCGTCAATATTGTCCCATATGTCCTGAATAGTGGCTTGGAGGCGTGGGAGGGAGGAGGTATCTCTCTCCTTTAGCTTCAGTTTTATGTATGCCCAGAGATTTTCTATAGGATTAAGGTCTGGCGAATTTGCGGGCCAAGGTTTTAAAAGGCTGACATTGCAGAAATCAAATCAGTCAACAATTAACTTTGTCGTATGGCACGGTGCACCATCTTGCATGAAGATATCAGCATTGCACTTCTCCATACACTCATCTAACTCATTCAGAATTAGCTCAAAGTAGTTATTTTGGTTCATATGAACATTCTTAGGCAAAAACACTAATTTTCCAAGACCTTAGTAAGAAAAACAACCCCACACCATCAAAGCCGTTATGATCCACGCTACACAACACACACACTAAAACTAGTGTGTGTTGTGTAGCGTGGATCATAACGGCTACTACCAGGTCTGTGGTACACACGGTTTCTTTGGTTGTCTGTAACCTGAAAGCTTGCCTCATCTGACCAAAGTACCCTACGGCACTTATCTAAGTCCCAATCTTTGTGCTGAGACACAAATGCAAGCCTACTGTTTAGGTGACCAGGAGTGAGGTAAGATTTTGAAACTGCACGGCAACTGCGGTAACCCAAGTCACGTTTCACATATCTCCATACACTCCTTTCACTCACTCCAGCCAGCAATGCAGGATTCCTGGCCTGAATTCCTTGCTGTGTATGCAAGGGTTGACCTCTAGCTGTCTTCAGATAATGTTCAGAGTTCTTTGGCTCACAATGTGCTTACGCCCTTTAGGCTTGTAAGGTGGGGGCAAAGCATCTCTTTCTCCCTCATGATAAATTTTGGTCCAATGTTGAACAGTTCTGTGAGCTATGCCAGTGTTTGCATCAATTTCTTGATTTGACTTATTCTCCCTCACTAAGGCACAAATAACTGAGATTTGGGCCTTACTAATTAGTTTTCTAGGTCCCATAATAGGTAGTAATAGGGCACAATAATAAGCTCATGCATCCACAAAAAGGGACCATGAGGGGGCGGGTGAAAGAAAATTCAAATCCAAGCACATGAGCCACAGGCAAACATTGACTAAGGAAACATATCATCTTCTTTGACTACTAGAGCTACAGAGTTGTCAGATAGTGACATAAAGTGAATCCTGCCGTATGTTTAGGAGTTAAGAAGGGATGAATGAAATTTGGTCAGAATGGAAGTCGTCGTCCCTTTTGCGCTTTACACTTTGACCAGCAGTGTACCTATGAAGATTCTATTGATTTGAGATTATAGCATCATTCCAATTAACGCTTAATGTACGGTGATCGTTTCGGGACAATTGTAGCGTTGCATGCAGAGAGGCGGGGATCATTCCGGGAATCATGATTTTTCAGCGCTAAACTTTTGAATCTCTCCCCATCACTATTGGTCCTGGGGCAAGTGGAAGTCTCTGTCATCTTTTCTCGCTCGCCTCCTTGAGCCTTGAGACATATGTTCCCTCACAATAGATCATCTTTTCCCATTTCAAGGCAACATCTGGCAATCCCCGTGACCCAGAGTTAGGAAACGGTACTCCGAGTGATGTTATGTCAGTGTTACTTGGTAATGACATTGAGGGCAGTGGTGAAAAGGAAGACAGATTTTTTTTATTGAGACAGAAGAAAGTGAAGACTCCAGTAGTGATTCTGATAGTGATCTGGGAGACAGAGACCAACCCTCACAGCGACGTTCATAAACCTCCTCACGTACTTCCCACGACCAATGCGCTGGTGTGTGTCACCCATCGTTGCCTCTACAGGACTGTGCTTGTCAGCCAAGTCACGTCAGTCCCATTGCTAATAAAAATTGCCACATTACAATTATCATACAAATCCACAATACGTATTTGTAATATGTGGTTTATTTTTCTTTTTCTGTTTTGAACATTATTTCATTTGAGTTTGCATTTTCATGACATGAAGGTTCAAAAGTTCCTACTTTTACATCAAATTCATATGCGCAAATGGAGAGAGAGAGAGAGAGGACGGTGTTATCTGAGCTTGGAGGGTATTTCTTAGCGGCGGATTCTGCCATGAATTTTTTGCTCTGCAATAACGTTGGTGTGAGAGGTGATAACATGTTGAAAACTACATTTTTGTACTCAGAATAACACAAAGAAATATGCTTTTATAAGAAAAAAATATTTTTAGCATTTTTGACAGGTGTGATTTTTCCCCGCTGTAACAGACGGAAAGTACTTTAAGGGTTAACAAGAAAATTAGTTTTGTTATTAAAGTGTTAATTAGAAACCATAGATCTTAATTTGACTAAAAATTTACGCGAGAGGAAAACGGTGCGTTTCATCTGACTCAAGACGATGGAAAACCACCTCCAGCCCCAGCCCTAAGAAGCACAATTTCCTGCCTTTCAAAGATAAGCTTGAGCTTATAAGAAAGTGTGAGGCAGGTATAGTTCACAGTGTCGTTGCAATGCAAATGGGTGTGTCCCTAGATCAATGGTATCAACAATTTAGAAGACCAGGGACAAGTACTGCAAGATCACTGCAGTGTTTTTATTTCCAAAAATGTACTGTACAGCACCTTAATGTGTTTAATAAAACAAGTTAGATATAAATGAAACCTTTAATAGTACTGATTTAGTCTAAATTAGTGATTTTTAGATGTTATAGTGATGTTTAGAGGGGGTCTAGGATGGAGGATGGTCTCTATTCCCCATAATTCTTAAGTATGTTATGGGAAAAATTGCTTCACGATTTGAATAAACGCTGATTCGATCGATGAAAAACCGCCCTAACCCCATCAAATTGCGAGGATCTCCTGTAAATATATATATATATATATATATATATATATATATATATATATATATATATATATATATATATATATATATATGTATGTGTGTGTGTGTGTGTGTATATATATATATATATATATATATATATATATATATATATATATATATATATATATATATATATATATATATATATATATATATATATATATATATATATATATATATATATATACATACATATATATACAGTAATCGCCTGCGTATCCGGATTATAGCAGCCAAGGTCCTGACGGATACACGAAATACCCGGATACACGGAATTTCCTCTCCTAGCCCCTTAATTTATGAGAAAAAACATGTGCATAACCCAAATGTGTAAGGAAACAATGAATGAAAGCACATTAAATGATTGTGTATACAATAATGACTTCCTGGAGCATGATAAAATGATAACATATAAGATACCTGCTTCTCTAGAAAATGTAAGGGTTGAGAAGGTGCCATCAGCAATGTCATGGCAATCTGCTGTTTCACTGCTGAATTGGACAATATCTGAGTCATTATTAGTGTGTTGAAGTGAGATAATAATAGTGAAGTATTTATTGTTTGTTTGGTATAGCTTTCTACCTGTCTCAACATAATTTTTTGTAATAGTGTTATTGTGAGAGCTATGTCATGTAAAGTTGTGATGATGAAGGCAGTAAGAAAAAAAAGTGTTTGAAAAGATCTTAACAGTCTTATGATATAGAGAGATGATGGTTCCGGAACCCTCTAAGACTTAGAGGGTTCCGGAACGCCCCGGGTCACCCGGACCCCTAAGAAACGCAGGTTGGACTGCCCGGGCTGCCAGTCCGGAACCTTTTGGGCCGCCCAAGCTCGCGAGGTGGAGCGCTCTGTGGCTGTGACGTCACAATGTCAACAAAGATGGCTGCCCAAGTAGATAGCTACAAGTGCCATCCTGAAGTGTGCTTTGAACTCTTGGTTACTATAGAATGGAATGACTTGCTCCACATATCCCTCAACTCTAGTTGGTTCTTGATGTCTTTCTTGCTCTTCTAGGGGCATTTCAATCAAGTTATTGTTTCCTTGGACTATCATTATAGCAGCTTGCAATTCTTCCTCTCCAGCAAGAAACTTCGAGAAGAACAGCGAGCTATAAACTATTTAATTCAGGAGGAGACAGTGCGTGAACCATTTCGTCTAAGTTGCTCGCACAGGTTTGTTTACATGAGCCCCCTCACGCAGTGGGAGGCGCCCAAAAGCGTTGAAGAGCGCGCTCCGGGCGTCCCGGGTTTCCGGGCCGTTCCGGAACCCTATAAGAAACTCAGCCCTGGCAGTGAGGCATGAGGTGAGGAAGGGTCTTGGAGGGGGAGATAACACGAATGATGGAGGGGAGAGGGGAGGCCGGAATTGAAAGTCCAGCTGTCTCACAACAATACATTTGTTTGTTTGTTTCTAGTTGTCTTCTCTTCTTGATGTTTCTCATTCTAATTCTCATCAACTTATACCTGTTAGGCAAAAAATTAGAGAGCTAAATGACACACCTCCCTACTTGACTCCTGGCCACGTACTGTGTAGGGTGAGTCAGGCTATGACACAATCACACAAGACATTTAAAAATGGCTCCCTGATGGGAAGGGTATTTAATTATCAAAAAATAAACTATACCATCTGGTAATTTAAGGTCTGAAGATTTTGGAGATATAATATTAATCCCAAAATCTTAACTCCCACAGAATCAAATAAATAAATCCTGCATCTCCCTAAAGTCTGAGTTAGATTTTTTTGGCAGCTGGGGAATTCATATGATTCAGTAATTGCCTGCGTATCCAGATTATAGCAGCCAAGGCCCTGGCGGATACATGAAATACCCAGATACACAGAATTTCCTCTCCCAACCCCTTAGAAATTGAGAAAAAAACATGTACATACCCAAATGGGTAAGAAAACAATGAATGAAAGCACATTAAATGTATAAACTGGAACAAAAAATGGTGCATAAGCAGTGGTGGGATGTACACCCAACAGTAAAGGCGGCATCACACGAGTACTTTTCTGTCAACTTTCTTTGTTGCATTTGTCAACTGTAAACAAACATGGCTGACCCTTCACCCCCAGCACTCTGCTGCTATTTTTTCTTTACTATTTTTGGCCTTTAATGCTCTTTATGAGAAACTTCAGACAGCTTTGTCCACTCATAAACGTCAGAGTAGCTCATCGTGGCCATTTGCTACTTGGAAGTTCTACCTTGGAGCATCTCACAGATATGTAAACAAACAACTGAACCACTTTTCACTGCTAGGCTAGAACAATATATATATATATATATATATATATATATATATATATATATATATATATATATATATATATATATACAGTAAGCCCCTGCACTTGGAAAATCTCAGCTTGGCGAAATTCACTTTTGGCGGTAGGGTTGTCACAGACCACCGAGTACACGCTTGGCGATTTGAAATGAAACTTGGCGGTCCCCTGGTGGCCGCACTACTTCATATACAGGTGTCCAATTTATATGGTATAAAGAACTCGGTTAACGATCGACTACTTAACGATATTTCGCTCATACGATCCCTCCAAATTAATCCCTATTTTTTGGTTAACGATCGCCAAAATTCGGTTAACGATCGGATTGACCAATCGCAATCGCGATCGCAATCGCGATCGCAGCGCCTCCATCCACCCGCGGCCCGTGCAGTAAACACACCACAGTCTTTCCCGCTGTTTTGATTGTGCAACAACAACTCTATCACGCTCGCTCTAAACTTCTTTTTTTGTGCTTATTTGTGATCAAGTGAACTTAGTGATGGCTTCCAAGCGACCCAACGATTGTTCTCCACCGGGAGATAAGGCTAAAAATCGAGAAAGAGCATTGGCCTTGATATTAAGTTGAACATTGTGACTCGTCATGAGGGTGGTGAAGGGGTAAACTCTATTGCTCGTGCCCTTGGTTTATCTCAATCAACTGTATCAACAGTTCTCCAGAAAAAAGTACAAGTGAAGCAGCAGGCCAACCAAGTCACAAACCTGCACAAACACACAACAACTCGTAACAGGGAACCGATTATGGAAAAATTGGAACGTTTGCTGAGGCTATGGATTGAAGACCACACACACCGCCGCATGCCTCTTTCTACCCAACTCGTTACTACTAAGGCACTGAGCCTGTGGGAGGACCTGAAACCAGAATTCAACATAGGCGAGACAGTGTCCTTCAAGGCCAGTAAGGGGTGGTTTGAACGTTTCAAACATCGTGGGAGTCTACACAACCTCAAGGTTAGTGGGGAGGCAGCGAGTTCGGATCAACCGCTGCAAACGCCTTCAAGCCTTTGCTTAAAGAGCGCATCGAGGAAGGAGGTTATTCAGCCAAGCAGGTTCTAAACTTTGACGAGACAGGCCTGTATTGGAAGAAGATGTCATCGAGAACGTTTATAGCAAAGGAGGAGAAGTCGGCACCAGGATTCAAGGCATCTAAAGACAGGTTAACATTATTGGTGGGGGGGAATGCCGCTGGTGATCTTAAGCTTAAACCATGCCTTATTTACCATTCCCAAAACCCAAGAGCTCTGTCTGGCTATATTAAGGAATATTTGCCCGTAGTATGGAAGGCAAACAAAAGGGTGGATGACGACTGTTATCATGCAAAGTTACGTGACAGGATACCTCTCCAAATTCCTAAAAGAATATGCTGCCCAAAACAACATTGCTAACAGATTTCTCTTGCTGTGTGACAACGCCCCAGCCACCCAGAGAGCATGAATGACTGGGCAGATAATATTGAGGTCATGTTTATGCCCCAAACACAACTGCCCTCATCCAGCCGATGGACCAAGGAGTCATCGCTACTTTCAAGGCCTATTACCAGCGGCGCACCATGAAACAGCTGTTGGCCTGCATTGACACCCCTGACAAGCCGACCATGAAACAATTTTGGAAGGATTATAACATTAAAAGGGATCGACAACATCGACGAGTCATGGAAGGAGGTGTCCAAGTCGGCAATGAATGGATGTTGGCGTAATTTGTGGCCTGAGTGCGTGGAACGTAAACAGGAAGTCCCTGTCGATGTTACAGCAGTAAGGAAAGACATCGTTCATATCTCCCATAAGGCAGGCTTCAATGAGGTGGACGAGAATGACGTACAAGAACTGCTGGACAGTCATTCTGAGCCTCTCTCCAACGACGACCTCATGGAGTTGGAGAAACAAAATACTTTGGAGGAAATGGAGGAGGACAAGGAGCCTGAAAGAACCCTCTCCGTCAAGATTTTCGAGGAGATTTTTAATCATATTAACCAGGCCATACATCTTCTCCAGGAGAATGACCCCAACCCAAACCGAAGTAATGGCGTGACTAATGCTATAGAAAATGACATGAAAGTGTATAAAGAACTATTTGAGGCAAAGAAAAGGATGGCAAAACAGACAGTCATCTCATCTTTCTTCAAACCACTCACCGCCCAAGCAACCCCATCCACATCCCAAGCAACCCCATCTACCGATCAAGCAACTCCATCCACCTCCCAAGCTACCCCATCCACCTCAAAAGCAATCCCATCTACTTCCATAGGAGTCATCTCGTCGTACTTCAAAGTTCGTCCTGCTACCTCGAAAAAAACTCCACCCACTTCCAAAACAACTCCATCCACCTCCAAAACAACTCCACCCACATCCAATCTATCCTTCACATCCACCGTAACCTTGAGTGACGATGAGGAGAGCCTGGATGACCCACCCCCACTGGAAAACGTATTCTCTCAAGAATTTGAAGGGTTTGAAGCAGCTGACCGAGTTTGGGTCGGTGTGGGCATGATGAGATTTAATCCTCCAAGGCCCTGTGTCCCTCGGGGCACAAAACAACACACTACGCATATCACATCCACTCCTCAAGGTAAGTACTACCAATTCTAAAGGTGTAAATAACAACTAACAACATAGAAAGTGTCGTTTATTTACGCATCGCGAAATACATGTATGTAGTTGATAATTTCAAATCCCTCAGTTAGCGATCGTTTCGGTTAGCGATCTGTTTTTGGGAAACGTAACCCTATCGTTAACCAAGGGATACCTGTATATATATATATATATATATATATATATATATCAACATCCAACCTCAAGTGAGCGTGGACACTTGACCGATAGCGACTTAGATTTGTATGTTTAGTCATGACATTATGATGTTAGCTTAAGTACTATTTGATTTAGCCTTTTATATTATGTAAATTCAGTACTTAGCTGTTACAAGTATTTCCAATACCATAATCCTTCCTGCAACCTACTCGGCATGTGGAGAAAACGGGCCGCTCCCTCGTCTCATTGCAACACACACATACATGCACACGAATGCACACACATGTCAGGTGCCTTTATACCTTTATTAATAGAACATCCAAATGGCTTACTCATTCAAGCAAGAGTCAAAACTCCACTTGTGAATTATATTCACATTGATAAAGTCTATGAAGCACGATTGCAAAATAAAATAAATATAAACTGCAGCACTGACGCATTTGGTTTTGGCAATCGGACAAGTGATTCTGTAATGTAAACAATACGTCCAAAACATGCCGTCGCCCGCCACTAAAACAAGAAGAGATGGACTGTTTCACTGTGTATATATATTTACCAATGGTGTTTTTATTTACATAGTTTTAAATTTGTGGTGAGTGCTCCAGCAAATTTGTAATGAGTGGTGAAACAATAGTGTCTTGCAGATTCCTTGCTTCTTATGTTTTTGTGTTCAGTGGTTTGGTATATGGTGAATGTTCTTGTATGAGAATGACTTTTTTTTCTTAGAAATTTCTTTCAAATATTAGGGTGTGTCTTCCAAGATACAGCATCTTGCAAGCCGTAAAATACAGTATATATATATATATATATATATATATATATATATATATATATATATATATATATATATTTAGTATATATATATATACACACAGGCAACCCCTGTTTAACGAAGGTTCACACAATGAAATTTCGCTACAACGAAGGTTTCATTTTAACTACCATCTACTCGTTTAACGAATACCAAACTCGCTTTAATGAAGTTTTATCCAGGTAATTTTTTCCAAGTTTGAAAGCCCCGCTGTTTCACGCAAGCCAACAAGCTTTTTAATACACCAGGAGCTGCAAATACTAAGGCCTGCCTCAGGAGAAATCCTGGGACACCTGTAGAATCAAGATCAAGATCAAGATCAAGCTTCTCGTGGACAACACGCACCACTCACTCCCATAACAGCGTCAGCAGCAGCTCGTCTTTACTCGCTCAACTTACCACCAAAACGCCCTGCAATGTGGTCTAGTATTCCTAAGAAGACCAGGAAGTCTCTTACTCTCGAAGTGAAGCTGGATATTATTCACAGACAGGAGAGAGGCGAGAAAACTATAGCATTGCTGGCCACCATCTTGACTCCATATACTGTCTCTACTATTTTCAAGTCAGCAGACTATTAACCCCTTCGCGCCGGATGTTAAAAAAGCCCGCCTGTATGAGATACGGGTGGTAGTGTCGCGCACCCGAGCGCGGGAAACTCGTGCAAGCTTGTCATACTTGTAGTCTTTGTGTATTATGCTGCTATTTTTTAGTCACTATATCGCCTTCGAAGAGGAAAGTGGAGGCTTCTCTCTTCGGAGAGAGAGAGAGAGAGAGAGAGAGAGAGAGTGTGTGACATTTGCTAATATTTTAGACACAAGCGGGACGCATGTAGCTTATCTTCGAGAAGAAGAGGGGAGGGAGGAAGGAGAGGAAACAAGAGAGAGAGAGAGAGAGAGAGATTAGAAAATTTGTTGTTTTTGTGTGTGTGTGTGTGTGTGTGTTTTCACGAATGTTACAAGGCGGGACGCATCTAACTTACCTTTCAAGAGGGAGAGGGGGAGGGAGGGAAGGGAGATGGGGAGGGGAAGGAGATGGGAGGAGGAAAGGGAGATGGGAGGAGGGAATGAGAGAGAGAGAGAGAGAGAGAGAGAGAGAGAGAGAGATGGGAACAGTCTATGCCATTGGGTAATTTTAGACACAAGGCGGGACGCATATAGCTTATCTTTAGTGATTGGTGGAGACAAGGATGGTGGGAGGAGCACTAGGATTTCAAGGACAGCATACGGCGTGTGTAGTTGGTATCAAACACACTATACGGGACAACTGAACTGAAGAAAGCTCAGAAAAGAAATACGATGTCTACGTAGGCGTCACCGTATTTGCTACTGGGGCTTCATGACGCCTACATAGGCGTCACTGTATTGAAGGGGTTAAGAAGGCTGGTGAGACTGTATCTTCCTTGCAAGCTAAAAGAACCACCTGAACTCGTGACTCTACAATGGATAAAATGGAAAGCCTTGTGGAAATGTGGTACATAAGTTTTGTATGTGGTACAATGATGCGCCCTTTGTTTACATTCCACAGGTTGCTGGTTAGTGTCTTTCACGTTTCACTCTCCCTCCCTTCATAAATTTAAGATCATCAACATTATAAAGTTATGTACATACATACATTAGTGTACATTATAATGACTTAAATTTAACTACCTAAATGTTAAACTTCATAATTTTTACTTTTATTAAACCTCTCACTACTATGATGCACTCTCGCTTTGCTTACTCTCAATGGAAGTTCAAGTCAGGGGTTAAACTTTTTATAATCGGTTCGCTTAACGAAGTTTCGCTTAACGAAGTGTTGTTTAGGAACGTAACCCCTTCGTTAAGCGGGGGTTGCCTGTATATATATATATATATATATATATATATATATATATATATATATATATATATATATATATAGTAATACTCCGCTTAACGAACGTTTGTCTAACGAATTTCCGGTTTAACGTACTATATAAAGTTAAACCAAAAAGTCCGCATAACGTACAACCACATCCGTTTTAGCGAATTTTCTGGGCTTGAATTTGGCAGGTGAGGGACCGAACGCGGCAGCTTTGCCGTGATTGGCTGGCTCCCCGTCTCTGTCTCTAGCGCTCCTGGAGCTGGATTCAAGATTCTTTAACAACATCAGAGCAATCTCCTGCCGCGAAATGGCTTCCTTGAACGCTTGTAGGGACGGTGACAAGGTTGCTATGAGGTTGCTGGGAACACTACCTCTGGAGGTGGTGTTACTGTTTGATATATGCATTTATGTTCACAAAACAACATTTCTATTAGCTTTTTACAAACCTTGCTCCCAAGAAAGGATTGTTTTGTAATTCATGAAGTGAAATCTTACATGGAATACCAAAAAATAAAGCAGAGATGAGATCGGCCACAGAAGAAGGGGAGACTCACGGCGACTCTGCCGCTTCTTCTTCCTCTTGTGACCCTTTTAGCCTGCGTGTTGTCTTTCACCACAATATTAAATTTATGTTTTCACTCCTCGATTGCCTGCTATAATGGATATCATATCTTAGTATTCATATACGCTCATGCCATGAGGATAACCTCGACTCTGTGGCACTGAGTGATAGTGAATTACTAATGAAATACCATGGTATTTCATTAGTATAGAGGATAGAGGGACATTCTGTCCCTCTATCCTGTCATGGAGATCTCCATCCTTGGAGATTTCAATGTTCATCACCAGCTTTGGCTTTCCTCTCCCTTCACTGACCATCCTGGGGAAGTAGCCTTCAACGTTACTATCCTTCATGACCTTGAGCAATTGGTGTAACACCCTTCTTGTATTCCTGACTGTCTTGGAGATATGGCCAATGTTCTTGATCTCTTCCCTATATCTAATCTTCCTGCTTATGCTGTTCCTTCTTCTCCGTTGTACTCCTCCGATCACAATCTCATTTCTGTATCTTGTTCTATTTCTCCAGTCCATCCTCAGAATCCCCTAAAATTGGAGGTGGCTCTGGCATTTTCTTTTGCCTCTGCAAGTTGAGAGAACCTGAGGAGGTATTATGTTGATTTTCCCTGAAATGATTATTGTATTCATGTCAGAGATCCATCTCTGTGTGCTGAATGCATAACAGAGGTGATAGTGTCTGGCATGGAGGCATATATTCCTCATTTTTTTCTCATCTTAAACCTTTAAATCTTGGTTTAACACAGCCTGTTCTTGAACTATACATGATTTTCTTTTTTTTTTATGTAAGAGGGAATTCTGCTTAGGGCAACAAAATGTTAGAAAAAAAAAAGGCCCTCTTGAACTGCAGGTTCCCTAAAAGATTCAAAAGAGTCAGCCAAAAGCCAGGGATAAATGTCTTGACACCTCTTCTCTAAAAGAAGTCAAGTCATAGATGTAATGCGGAAAAAAAAAAATAGAATAAATAAATAAAATAATGTAAATAAATAAATAAATAATAATTAAATAAAATACTTACAATGAATAAAGGAATGATTATGAAGACTTAAATTTATTCTGGACAAATTATAGCAAAACTGTGGTCAAGACAATGGGTTTGAATTTAGAAAAGAATTACCCCTGAATGAATTCACAAACTTTACAACAACTGAAAGATATTAAATGAACTTCTCTCCCCACAATCACGTTCGTTTGTTTACAGTCCAGTTCACCGGAGAGAGGATACACACACTCACTATAAAATACAATACAGAAAAAGAAAATGACACAACATTATTAATTTCACGGCCTAGCAATAATGCGGCATCAACATACGTGACTTTCCACTTGCTGTGGCACTCATGGCTTCATAGCTCATGGAACAAAACAAGAAGAAAATTATTTGTCTTTACGGCCCCAACATATTAACAGAAAAAGTGTACCACATTGTCACTCCCTCGAATACACACCATTAACATTGTCTTTGGGAGCCTAGTTACACCATGAGAAGGAATGGGGGGCAGGACGTACCATGGTGGGTGATGGTCCACCCCCTTCGTTTCACACTACACTGCTGCCACTTCATAATCTCGCTTTCCTCTCCTCTATTCCTACATATGAATATCCTATCAAGCTACCACACACGTGTACACACTGGGGGAGAGAGAGAGAGAGAGTAGTCGTCTCTATCTGTTCGGTTGGAGAATAGGGAGAGACTCTGTAAGTAATTAAATGATATGACTATAAACACTTTCATAATATAAAAGTTATGTTAAATTTTTAAGGGAACGGGAGAGAGGTACTGACCTGTTCAGTTGGAGAATGGGGAGAGACTGGGTCCGTGGTAACTTTCTTCCAACGTCTCTCCCAAGGCTTTGAAATTATTAGCAGATGTCACAATAGGATTGGTGTGGAACAGTTACAGAGAATTTGATTGACATTACTAATAAAATTACTTTACTGAAAGATACTTTACTGAAAGACACTTTCCTGAACAGCTCAGTTCTCCTTCTACTTAATAGAGTAAAAAATTCGTTAACAGCTCTGATCATATAGCAAGTGAATTTAAGGCTCTTAATTCATGAGCTTGCTACTGTCTCTTCCTCTGGGACGCCCAGCATGTCTGGTAACTCACGACAATGTGTGTGCTACACTTACAACTATGATTCTTAATTTCTAAAACTTAATATTATTATCTCCGGCACTACACGAGATTTTCACCCCTTCAAGAATTTTTCACTCAGTCTTGACATCTTCCACGCAGGAAAGTAATACCTATTCCTTGGCAGCAGTAGGGTAGTGTGGGGTATATCGTACTATTAGTGGAAAAATATTACTGAAAAATCAGATTTAAATCTTGAAGATAAGGCTGTGGGTCAGAAATATTCCTCAAGAAAGGGGCTACCTATGACACAACTAAATTTATCAATATGAAACTTTTTTGGCTATTTAACCAAAAATTTTGTATGGATCACCCCATAGTGAGGGTGATCCGTACATACTATGGGGGTGTTCCATACATGCTTTTTTCACCCCCAAAAAATTAATTACAAATTATAATAAATTAGATATTGCTGTCTAAAATTAAACAAACATTATCTAAAGTGTTCTATTAATGAATGAGCAATAGAGAAGGAGTTTTTTTGGCTTTATCTTGGCGATCAGTATTACATGTCCATTTCATCCCTGCAATACCAATAAGAAGTTTTAGGAATGATATTTTGCTGTGTGAAATAAAACAAATGTGCATCCAATATTGTTTATTTAAGAAAACACTGGAAAAATAAAGTCAGTTTTGTAAATTTATCACTCCTAGGCCTACCTCATTTCATGTTAAATGAATATAATGGAACATTTAGCTTTACCATATTTGAAAGTCGTTGAGTACGCCCTTGCTGGGGCATCAACACACCTTTGCAGAATTCTTTGGACACCTTTGCTGTGTCCTCTATTAGAGGGAAACAAAAGTTGTCTGGAATACCAAACTTACACTTGATCCGGAGAAAACTTACATTATAGCTGGTGTCGTCCTTAATAGAGAGGATTTTACCAACATAATGCGCCTTTTCCCCAGCATTTCGACCTTCCTCTAGTTCCAGTTCCACCAAAATAGAGTCTGGTCTTCTGCTTCACCATCCGCTTCATCAGAATATTCAGACGAGCCATCCAGAACCACCTCACTGCTGGATGGCTCTTGAGGCCTTTTCTTTGTGGTGTTGTGACTTTTCTTTTTCTTTGCCACACTCTTTTTTTTGCCCTTCTCTCGGAGGTTCTCGATGGCCTCCTCATTTTCTGTGAGGATGCATGCATGGACCCTCTTCCTCCCTTTCCCTCGAGGTCATGCTGCAGCCTTAGGATAGGGACGAATGTCTTCTGGTGATAGGCCCGTGCTGGAGGTAGATGGAATGGCAGCTGTAGTAATACTACTGTCCCTAGAGGGTAATGGTGGAGGACAGTCAAATGCAGTGGAGGAAGAAGCTATGCTTACTGAAATGACAGGCTCCTCAGTTGCATTGCTTGGCTGGTGGCTGGTAGGGCTGGCTGCAGCAGTGTGGTCTTCCCTATCGTTGTCCTGTAGTGGTTCTGGCTGGTCAGTGACAGCTGCTCTCATGTAGACCTCATCAGGAAATATGTTTCTATTTACTGGCCAGATGCCAGTAGCTGAAAATCCACTCATCACATTTGAGGGAGTGCAGACTCTAATCCATGCTTTGGAGGCAAAATCTGGGAACATGTGCTCTGTAATGTGGGTCTGAGGATGCATGAGGGAATAATCATTCAATAGTCCTCGCATATGCAACTTAAAGGGCCCAAAGACAGCAACATCCAATAGCTGTAATTTATCAGTGGTATGGGGTGGCAGAGTCAGAATCACTATGCCATTGTTAATTGCATATTCAATGGCTTTGATGTTCATATGGCATTCTGCATTGTCCATAATTAGAAGGATCTTGTTCTCTGGGCTGCAGAATGTCTTTTCTTGAATATGCTCTAGTGTTTGAAAGAAACATTCCCCATTCATCCAGCCATTGTGATTGAGGTCACTTTTAGATCCTGCAAGTGTCCCTCTCATAAAGGAGTCATCCCAGCGCTTTCTTGGAATTATTAATATTGGAGGAAGGAAACTACCTCCAGCACTTATAATTCCTTTGAAAGTCATTGCTTTTCCTCTTTCACGAGAAATCTGCGATGCTACTGGCTTGCCTTTCTCACAGACAACCTTTAAAGCTTTCATTATAGTACTTAGACTGCTCTCATCAAGATTGATTATCCTACCAGGACTAAATCTGCATTTTTCCATGGCCTCAATATAAGCATAAAAAAACATGCCCACACTGTGCTTATTGAAGCTTACTGCCCTGGCAATGGACATTCCTTCCGAAGCCTTCAGACTCGCCTGTGGGTGGCGAGCCATGAATGTGTAGTACCACTCCCTGGTGGCAGACCGTTCCCTCTCCCAGGGGATGCCTGGTGACTTACAGGCAAGTGTGTACTCGTAAGCCAGCTTACGGAGCTCCTTGGCTGGGAGGCCATGAAACATCTTTGCAATCTTGATGGCGTAATCACAAAGCTGTGTCTCTTGCTCCTTTGTGAAGACCTTGTGGGGACTGCCATGGAGAGGGACAAAGGTCTTACCATCAGATAACTTTCTGGATCTACTAACTGCGTCCTGTAAGGTCATCACTTTCATTCCAAACTTCTTACAAGCTTCCCTGATACTGTATCCTGTTTCCACACAGTACTGAAAAGCCTTCTTCAAAGCAGTTCTGTCTGTTTGCCTCTCCCCCTTTGGCACAAACGTCCTTGGCATGTTTAAGTCTGGAAGTGAAATTACAAGTCATCAAATAACTGGTAACTACCAAAATGAACAGTATGTGTCAAGTGTGGGGGTGCACCGTACACCATCGTACACTGCACCCCCATACCTACAGCTGTTTTTTTATTTTAAAAAATCTATCCAATCACCCTATACGATTATAAACTTCACAACACACATACAATACTGCAAATGCTCACTAAACATCATTACATGTGTAACATCACATTTCAATTGCATACAGAAAATATTTATTTTCCCTTACCATTTCAACCATGTAACAGGTTTTTTGGCACCTATTATACACCTGGTACAGTAATCGCCCACGTATCCGGATCGCCACTATCTGGAATTCGCTACTATCTGGAGCTGCCCCCAAGCATATTCAAACCTACCGCGCGAGCGATCCCTTGATCCCGCTAGGCAGCAGCACTTAAGGCGGCGTCACAATACACTTTTTCCATCATCTTCAACGACTTCTGTTGGTTTTTTACTGTTCCGTCGATTCTTTCCGTCGTCTTGAGCCAGACGGGACACACCGTTTTCCTTTAGCGTCAATTTTCAGCCAAATTAAGATCTATGGTCTCTAACCAAAACTTTTGTAATAAAATTTATTTTCTTGCTACTTGGAATGATGCTATAATCTCAACTTAATAGCATATTCATAAGTAGATGTAAATATATTTGTGTGTGCATATATATATATATATATATATATATATATATATATATATATATATTCAGTAAGGTCCCGAGTTACGTCAGAGTTACGTTCCTGAAACATGACGTAAGTCGATTTTGTACGTAACTCGAGTTTTTGTACTTTCAAAGCATATTATCGAGTTTTCAACCAATCATTTTTTATGGTTATTCAGGTAAGTAAAAGGTTATATTGTTATATTGGTATATTATTTACAACTATGTAGGAATATATTGATTAGGGCCGCGAACGCGAAGGACTGCAGGTTGCCGAGAGGGCGGCCTGAGGCCGCCAGGAGGGTGGGCAGGTCGAATGTCGTGACGCCCAGGGCGGACAGCTGGGAGCTTTGTGGAGTGCGGTAGGAGTAGAAGCGTTATATAAGTAAAGGTTATATTGTTATATTATTTACAAGTATGTAGGAATATGAAACACAAGCTTGTTTTTGTTGTTGATTAGGGCCGCGAACAGGAAGGAATGCATGTTGCCAGAGGGGTGGACGCCTGAGGCCGCCAGGAGGGTAGGCAGGTCGAATGTTGTGACGCCCAGGTGGACAGCTGGGAGCGTGGTGCAGTGCGGTGGGAGTAGAAGCGTGGGCAGCGGGCAGGAAATGCAATAGGAAAGGGCAATAGGGATCAGCAGACAGGCGCAGACGGTGCAAGTGAGCTGCAAGTGTCGTGTGGCCCAGGCGAAGGCTCCGGAGTTGTTATTGTTGTGATAGGTGCGTGAGCCCTCAAGGTCGTCAACCTCCCCGTTGTCATGGTAATGGGCTTCCCATTTTCTTCTTCACTCCCTTACACACAGCTGCTGCCTCCTTCTCATGTCTTTTAATTATGTCCACTTTTTCTTGTAGCGTAATGGTTTTCCTTTTCTTAGCATCACTGCTATCACTCAGGAGTTTTCTTTTTGGTGCCATTGAGCAAGATACTAAGATAGTCAGCAAACGCAGATGTAGGAACACTCTTGCCAGGGGCGACGGTGTGGTGGAACTGAGGCACGCGTGAGTGTTATTGTATTCAAGCGTGAGGTGGGCGGTGTGGCGGATAACCACTAGTGACGCCTGGCGGCCAACAATAACAATAAACCCCGCGCTTTACGATTTATAAATTTTCAATTTTTTAAATCTTAAATTGCCTTATAGTAGACTGACGTAAGTGCGAGTTTGACGTAACTCGAGACCGACGTAACCCGGGACCTTACTGTATATATATATATTGTCACGCCTGCTAGCCTACAGGACAGCTCGTCCCAGGAGTGCAGCCAACTTGTATACACCGCCGAACTAGCAAGGCGCGACCAGAGGCGCGACCAGGTTCTTTTCAAACTCTTAAAAAACAGACAGAAGCTGCTTCCCTAGGTCGCCACCACAATCTTAACCTCAGAGATTGGGAAAGGTTACTCGTCACCTCCTCCTCCTCCTCTTCGTCCTAAGAGATAATAACAAGTAATTCTACACGGGAGTGCGGAGAGAAAGTTGTCTTGGTAGAACCGCCCTCACGTAGGACAATCCACCCACTCTACTCAAGACAACTCCACTCCTAGCTAAATGTAATGATCTGGAGCCCTCCATAAGGGAGAGAGTCCACACTCACTACAAGCAGCGTAATATCTGGCCCGCTGCGGTACTGCGTACTAGCCCACCTCCTCATCAGCCTCTTTCACATACACCGACACTTCTCTCCAGCCGGCCCCACACCACCAAGGCTGCTAACACAGCACACTACTGCCCACAATATTCTGAGGCCCTCAGCCTCGGCGAGACACACTACACACATCTCCCGGACGTGGCAGACAATAACAGACACGAATATCTCAAGTCAGAACTAACTCAACACAGGAGTGGGGGAAGACTGCCCCGCCACCCTTACTGGGCCTCAACTCACGTGGCTCACCTCTCATGCACTATGGGGGAACAAAGGAGCTGCCTCGCACCTCCACTACCACCACTACTACTTCTACTTACTACTGGAGGGTATTTTCCTCCTATACTACATACTACGTAAGGACGTTAGGTCCTCTCACTACAACACTACGGCTCCCTGATTTTCTTTCCCCGGCAACCCACAGAGGCGCAGTACTTGATCCCGCTACATGGAATTCACAACACTGAGTACTGCCCACTACCAGACAGCAATCTCTCCCAGCCACCTACTGGGCAGAGATAACAGCAGTTCCCGTACCCACGAACCCCTGGCGACACCCTGTCTCTCTCAAGGCTAAGCTGCCAAAAGTCGTGGCACACGTAATGGTGGCTACTTATCTCCGCAGCCCGCTCACTACAGAACTTAACCCCTTCGCGCTGGATGTTAAAAAAGCCCACCTGTATGATATACGGGTGGTAGTGCCGCGCGCCCGAGCGCAGGAAACTCGTGCAAGCTTGTCATACTTGTCATCTTTGTATATCATGCTTCTATTTTTTAGTCTCTATATCGCCTTCGAAGAGGAAAGTGGACCCTTCTCTCTTCAGAGAAAAAGAGAGAGAGAGAGAGTGACATTTGCTAATATTTTAGACACAAGCGGGACACATGTAGCTTATCTTTCGAGAGGAAGAGGGGGAGGGAGGGAAGGAGAGGAAACGAAGGAGAGAGAGAGAGAGAGAGAGAGAGAGAGAGAGAGAGAGAGAGAGAGAGATTAGAAAATTTGTTGTTTTTGTTTGTGTGTGTGTGTGTGTGTGTGTGTGTGTGTGTGTGTGTGTGTGTGTGTGTGTTTTCACGAATGTTACAAGGCGGGAGGCATGTAACTTATCTTTCGAGAGAGAGAGGGGGATGGAGGGAAGGGAGATGGGGAGGAAGGAAAGGGAGATGGGAGGAGGAAGAGGAGAGAGAGAGAGAGAGAGAGAGAGAGAGAGAGAGAGAGAGAGAGAGAGAGAGAGAGATGGGAACAGTCTATGCCATTGGGTAATTTTAGACACAAGGCGGGATGCATGTAGCTTATCTTTAGTGATTGGTGGAGACAAGGATGATGGGAGGAGCACTAGGATTTCAAAGACAGCATACAGCGTGTGTAGTTGGTATCCAACTCACTATACTGAACTGAAGAAAGCTCAGAAAAGAAATATGACGCCTACGTAGGCGTCACCGTATTTGCTACTGGGGCTTCATGACGCCTACATAGGCATCACCGTATTGAAGGGGTTAATAACTGCTCACTGCGCTCTCCAAGCACAGCAGCATCTCGCCTCAAGGTCTACACACTCTCCCAGACCTCACCCTTACTGTGAGTGGCCCTCCAGACACACTTCACAAGAGTGCACGAAATAATTACAATTAAATCTATTACACAGCGGGTGACTACTCTGCTTAAGGTCTCTCATTGCACTGAGAAAAACAAAGGAGGTTGGCGTCGCTTCTCCTGGCCACCCCGCGCTCGGCTCAGGGAGGGAGGGATGACGTCACAGCACTCCCATTCTCTCTCTCTCTCTCTCACACTCGTCGCTCGCCAGCCGGGCGGCGACTATGAGGCTAACTAAACAAAATAAAAGAAATTATATCGCTCAGCGTAATAATATATATATATTGTTCCAGCCTAGCAGCGAAAAGTGGTTCAGTTGTTTGTTTATATTTCTCTATGAGATGCTCCAAGGCAGAACTTCCAAGTATCAAATGGCCAAGATGAGCTGCTCTGTCGTTTGTGAGTTTATTTTTTGATAATTAAATAATCTTTCGGTCAGGAAGCCATTTTCAAATGTGTTGTGTGATTGTGTCATAGCCTGACCCACGCCCTACACAGTACTTGGCCAGGAGTCAAGTAGGGAGGTGTGTCATTTAGCTCTAATTTTTCCCTGACAGGTATAGGTTGACGAGAATTAAAATGAAAAACATCAAGAAGAGAAGACAACTAGAAAGAAACAAACAAATGTATTGTTGGGAGACAGCTGGACTTTCAGTTCTGGCCTCCCCTCTCCCCTCTGTCATGCGTGTTATCTCCCCCTCCAAGACCATGCCTCACTGTTCGGCTTCTCCACCATCTTCTCTATATCATAAGACTGTTATGATCTTTTCAAACACTTTTTTTTCTTACTGCCTTCATCATCACAACTTTACATGACATAGCTCTCACAATAACACTATTACAAAAAATTATGTTGAGACAGGTAGAAAGCTGTACCAGACAAACAATAAATACTTCACTATCATTATCTCACTTCAACACACTAATAATGACTCAGATAGTGTCCAGTTCAGCAGTGAAACTGCAGATTGCCATGACACTGCTGATGGCACCTTCCCAACCCTCACATTTTCTAGAGAAGCAGGTATCTAATGTTATCATTCTCCAAAGTCATTATTGTATACACAATCATTTAATGTGCTTTCATTCTTACCCATTTGGGTTATGTACATGTTTTTTCTCAATTTATAAGGGGTTGGGAGAGGAAATTCCGCGTATCCGGATATTTCGCGTATCTACCAGGGCCTTGGCTGCTATAATCTGGATACAAGAGCGATTACTGTACTTGCATTTTTTCATATTGAATGTAAGTAAACTATTACGTAGGAGTTTTATCTTATTTGAATGTAAAAAATAAAGTATGTGAGAAATTTTTGTACACTACACCCCCTCACATCAATGAACGCTACACTTTCTCCTAGCCATGCTGCCTTCAAACCAGGATTACAGCAACAATGTTGGATAAAACCTAGATATATCTTCATTTATTACGTACATCTGCCTAATATTCATATTTAATACCTTACCAACAGGATCAGGCTGCATTCAATATTAGGAAACAATATGATATAAATGTCTCAAGTTCAATCGGATGCGGTGCGCTAGGAAGAAAGAAAGCAGCCATCGTGGTTCACTGACGTCACTTCCACTCTCAGTGTTTGTTGGTCCAACAGAGTTCTTCTATAAATTCTCTAATTTTAACCCTTAACATACGGTGATCGTTTCGGGACAATTGTAGCATTGCGTGCGGAGAGGCGGGGATCGTTCCGAGAATCATGATTTTTCCGCGCTAAACATTTGAATCTCTCCCCCTCACTATTGGTCCTGGGCCAGGCAAGTGGAGGTATCTGGCATCTTTTCTCGCTCGCCTCCTCGAGCCTTGAGACATATGTTCCCTCACCATTGGTAATTTTTTCCCATTTTGTGGCGACATCTAGCAACCTCCATGACCTGGAGGGAGGAAACGGTACTCTGAGTGATGTTATGTCAATGTTACTCGGTAGTGACATTGAGAACATTGATGAAGATAAAGACAGTATTTTTTTTTTTTATTGAGACAGAAGAAAGTGAAGACTACAGTAGTGATCTGGGAGACAGAGACCAACCCTCACAGTGACGTTCATAAACCTCCTCACATACTCTCCTTGACCAATGCACAGATGTGTGTCACCCATGGTTGGCTGTACGGGACTGTGCTTGTCAACCAAGTCACATGAATCCCATTGCTAATAAGAGTTGCCAGATTCCAGTTATTATAGAAATCCCCAATACTTGTAATATGTGGTTTCTTTTTCTTTTTCTGTTTTGCACATCATTTCGTATATCTGAGTTCGCATTTTCATGACATAAAAGTGCAAAAGTTCCTACTTTTACATCAAATTCAAATGCCTGAAAGGAGAGAGAGAGAGAGAGAGAGAGAGAGAGAGAGAGAGAGCACTCGTGCGGTGTTATCGGAGCTTGGGAGGTCTTTCTTAGTGGCGGGTTCTGCCACGGGTTTGGGGAAAATTTTTTTATATGCAATAACTTTGCTCTCAGAGGTCATAACATGTTGAAAATGACATCATTGTACTCAGAATAACACAAAGAAATATGCTTTTATAAGAAAAAAAAATCTTTTAGCATTTTTGACAGGTGTGATTTTTCCCCACTGCAACAGATGGAAACTAAATCAATTCCACATACTCATGTACTTTAAGGATTAACGGAGCTTGTACAGTCCACCCCAGTGTACGCTAATCCCCCACATTACCCTAATCTTCACCAAGTTCCTTCATCCTTGGACGGGATTACAAATTTCACTGGCCCTTGGAAATTCACTTCTATTTTCAACTACTTCATTACTCATTTAGTACAATGGTCTGGTTAATCATAACTCCACAATGTCCCTTGGAAACATAACACCACACTTAGAAAAAAAAACTAGGGAATGAAGCTGTCCACCCAAGCCAACCTCCTGATCCACCGTCAGTTTGAGACTTAACCTTAAGTTCTCTGGTACTCTCGATGACAAGATTCAGTCACCTAAGTTACCCTGCATTCATGCAACGCATTCATCTCCCCCCTTTCATTCTACCTTCCACTCGACAGGTATCCTAAAGTGAGAAATACGAGAGCCTGCCATGTCCTGAAATAGCCAACCGCAGTGTGACCCACGCTGACTGAGTTACAGTAATTAGTCTGCAAATTAAAGTGGTAACAACATCCCTTTCACCCTTACTTACTTGACTCTGGGCCTAGTTCCATCACTACTATCACTGCCAGGAAGAGGTAACTTAATGAAGAATTACTGTTTACCTTACAAGCTACAATTCACCATACCTTCACTTCTCCTAACATTCTTCGATGTACACTCGCGGCGGTTCTATGTACTTTGGGATGTAACACTTTAGTGTCTAAATATACGTGAAAACAGTGTCCTGGGGTTCTAAGAGGTATTGTTCCTCTCCGCAGAAGAGTTTCATTTTCTTGGCTGCCCTTTTCAACAGCTTTCCCGTGAAGGGAGTCTTTTAGCACATAACCTCCATCATTTCTTAACACTTCTTCTTTATATGGTTCATTCTACTCAACACATAGTTTCTCATGCACCACAGACTTAGTGGTCTCTCGTTTTACCCACACTAACACACCCAGATTCACCATTTGTTCTTGGCATTTTCTATTTGCAACACTATACTTTCGGGTCATTTTCTCGTACAGTGGAACCATGCGTGCTTTGAGATCCGAGTGGTCTCCAAGCGCACGTGTTCGAATCTTGTCCACGGTCCGAGTGTAGGTTGGGTTTCCTCACTCGGGGCAACGGTTTCTTAGCGGGTGGGCTTTGAGATAGGGGGTACCCAAGAAGTATCCCCTTTAGCCCATAAATTCCCGTGAAAAGGTATAAAAAAAAAAAAAAGTCTCCCGAATAACACGGCGGGTAGTGTCAAAATCACTCTCCTTACCTTCCACAGTAGGATATAGGATACCCAGCATGCGCAGCGGAGGTCATGAGAAGAAAGCAAGGTTGGGTTGATGGGCGATACTGGCGTGGAACTGCTGCGTCCATAGTGGTCTCACACTTTGCAACAATCAAGGCCACCTTGGCCTCAGGCAGCCAAGATACTCTTGAGGGTGGTGAGGTGTTGTGTAGAAGTTTGATGAGGTATTTGCTGGGAAGCCGCTCTCATTTTACACTTTCTCTCTCCACGTGTGTGTGTGTGATTATTAAGGATATGACTTTATAACTAAGCTAATTTTACAATGATACAAGTAATTTGTTAGTGATGTATGCTCCAGATGAACTGCTTTGGCTGCAAATCCCACCGATATGCCACCAGTGTAATGTGAGAAAAAAAAATTAAATAGATAAATTAATTAATTATAAATAAATAAATTACTTTGAATACTTACTATGAATAAAGGAAAGATTATGAAGACTTTTAAATTTATTTTGGAGAAATGGTAGCAAAACTGTGGTCAAGACACTGGGTTTAAATTTAGAAAAGAATTACCCCTGAACGAATTCACAAACTTTACAATTGATTGATATTAAATTAACTTCTCTCCCTACAATCACGTTTGTTCATTTACAATCCAGCCACCGGAGAGAGGATACCTAACTCACAAAAAAATAAATACATAAAATTACAACATAAAAATCACTACACTGCCTAGTCCCAAAAGTTGACTCGTAATGTCACACGCGATGGGGACTGCCTCAACTCACACATACAACACCTCACTTCACTTGTCTTTGGCCGCAGAAAACACGGTTATTGGAGATGTATACCAGGTGGTGACACAATCTCCCTCCACTGGCTTAAAACAGCATCAAGGCAAGACACAACACTGGTACTAGTCAGCCTAACCATAAGCAAGCATACGCGTAGATCAGGCATGTAAACCAGAGTAGCCGTATCTATAACTGGTGGAGAAGTGAGCTACACTCAGTAAATAATTTCAAGATATATACAGGCAACCCCTGCTTAACAAACGTTCACACAACAAAATTTTGCTACAATGAACTATTTCCTTTTACTACCATCTGCTCGTATCATGAACACCAAACTCGCTTTAAAAAATTTTTATCCAGGTAATTTTTTCCAAGTTTGAAAGCCCCACCGTATCATGCAAGCCAACAGGCTTTTGAATACACCAGCACCTCTCATGGACAAAATGTACACCACTCACTCCCCTTAGTTCAAAACAATAACATCATCAGCAGCAGCTCGTCTTCCCTCGCTCAACATGCCACCAAAACGCCCTACAATGTTGCCTAGCGTTGCTAAGAAGACCAGGAAGTGTCTTACTCTCGAAGTGAAGATGGATATTTTTCACAGACACGATAGAGGCGAGAAAACTAATAGCATTGCTCTCCACCATGGCTTGACTTCATCTACTGTCTCTACTATTTTCAAGTCAGCAGACTCTATTAAGAAGGCTGGTGAGACCGTATCTTCCTTGCAAGCGAAAAGAACCACCCAAACTCATGACTGCAATGGATAAAATGGAAAGCCTTGTGGAAATGTGGTACATAAGTTTTGTATGCGTTACAATGATGCGCCCTTTGTTGTTGCCAGCTAGCATCTTTCCTGCTCCACTCTCCCTCCCTTCATAAATTTAAGATCATCAACATTATAAAGTTACTTACATGCATACATTAGTGTACGTACATTATAATGACTTAGTCTTAAATTAAACTACTTAAATGTTTAACTTCATATTTTTACTTTCATTAAACCTTTTACTGTACTATGATGCACTCTCGCTTTGTTTATTCTCAATGGAAGTTCAAGTCAGGGATTAAACTTGTTATAATTGGTTCGCTTAACGAAAATTCGCGCAACGAACGTTTTTTTTAGGAACATAACCCGTTCGTTAAGCGGGGGTTACCTGTATATGTAGTATATGCAATGTTTTTTTTTCTTTTATAAAAATTACGTTAAAATTTAAGGAGCAAACATGCAATTGACCTGTAACCGGCGGAGAGGCGAGCTACACTGGTGTGTGAACTGTGCCTCACACTGGTTCTCATGCTCATGTGTTCAGTTGCCAAAATAGTGGGTAGTAATTAAAAAGTGATTTTGATTGCCATTACTAAGAGGATGACATTACTGGGAAACATTTTCCTGTACAGTTAGGTTCTCCCTCTACTTCTGGAGTGAAAAATTCGTTAACAACTCTGATCATATAGCAAGTGAATTTAAGGTTCTTAATTCATGGGCTGGCTACTCTCTCTTACTCTGGGATGCCCAGCATGTCTAGTGACTCATGACCATGTGTGTGCTACACTTACAACTATGATTCTTAATTTACAAAAACTTAATATTATTATCCCCGGCACTACAATAGGAAGATGGAAATACATAAGTAGGCAGGGAGTTCCAGAGTTTGCCAGTAAAAGGTATGAATGATTGAGAATACTGGTTAACTCTTGCTTTAGAGGCTTGGACAGAATAGGGATGAGAGGAAGAAGAAAGCCTTGTGCAGCGAGGCCGCAGGAGGAGAGGAGTCATGCAGTTAGCATGAAAATAGCGATAAAAGATAGAAAGAGATGCAATATTTCGGAGATGAGAAAGAGGCTGAAGACAGTCAATCAGAGGAGGGGAGTTGATGAGATGAAAAGCTTTTGATTCCACCCTTGAGAGGTTGCCCACAAAAGATACTTGAGCCTTCCATCTCCTGAATCTTGATATTTCTGCTGGAATCATGCCAAGTCTGCTCTTCAACTTGCCAAACACTCCTTCATAAATAGAAAATATCAATAATCTTTCAAACTCCAACTCCCCTCAAAATTTCTGGTATCTGGTCAAAAACTTCTCAAAAACTTTACTACTTCATCTTTCCCTCCTTTGTTTCTCTAATAGGTCTTAACCCCTTCACCACAAGGCAGTTTTTGCTACCCCCCACCTGCAATACAAGCTCTCCCGCAGACTCCCCAGTTGCTACACATCCACTCACTCAACTCCTTTTTACCCGTTTTTTTTTTTTTTTTTTTTTTTTTTTTTTTTTTTTTATTTATTTATTTTTTACATTCTGAAAATATATATTGCTTAACATATATTAGACACTTCATTCTGATTAATCCGGACAGTGTCCAGATAATAATTTGAGTCCAGGTGGCCAACAAATTAATTCAAACAATGCGCGCATTGCACACTTCCAGAAACAGTTGATAGATGGCGGCGGCGCTGCGGCAGGTGATTATAAACAATTCCAGCCGACACTAGTGAACACTGTGTATTATTCGGTATCAGTGTGCAAGTTTGTTTACATTCTGAAAATATATATTGCTTAACATATATTAGACACTTCATTCTGATTAATCCGGACAGTGTCCAGATAATAATTTGAGTCCAGGTGGCCAACAAATTAATTCAAACAATGCGCGCATTGCACACTTCCAGAAACAGTTGATAGATGGCGGCGGCGCTGCGGCAGGTGATTATAAACAATTCCAGCCGACACTAGTGAACACTGTGTATTATTCGGTATCAGTGTGCAAGTTTGTGCAATTTACAGTAACTCAGAACTCTTAATTATGTGTGCCAAGGGTGTTATGCATAAGTAAGTGGCCCTAGCTGTGACATAAAACCTGGAATTGATAAGAAAATTAGAGACAGGAGCTAGAGTTGGGAGTGTTTGTGAGGAGTATGGTGTGGCCAAGCAAACTCTTTTGGACATTAGTAAATCAAAAGATAAGCAGCTAGAATATTCTGCTAATTACTGTGTGGATGCATCATCAAGTAAAAGTGGTAAAGGTGCACCAAAATAAAATGTAAGGGGTTGAAAAGATGCTGTATTAGATACCTCCAAGCTCCTGATAGGGCTTCTAGGTCAGGGACATGGCCTCTTCCTCCACCATGTGCAGGGGACTGTTCCTCTGTAGTAAGTAGGAACAACAACGTACCTACACAAATACCGCAGTTTGTTATTATAGAATATTTTGTTGATACAAAAGGTAAAAACATAATACGTAAAATAATAAAAAATATTTGAAAATATAAAATTTTGTGCGTAAACAGCTGTTCAAAGGGAATGCTTGTCACTAGGTGGCAGCACTGATTAGTCAGTCATGATTGTATTGTTATGAAACGATTATGTTTTTAGCTTTTGTATCAATAAAATATTCTATAAACTACGGTATTTGTGTAGGTACGTTGTTGTTCCTGCTTACTACAGAGTGTCAGTCCCCTGTACAACATGGTGGAGGCCGGAGGAAGAGACTTTGTCCGTGTCCATGAGCCAGGAGTCTTATCTGGCCTCCCTGAGTCCCTTGCTTATGAAATATTCTTATCATCTTTGAACATTTTCCTTTTGGGAGTATGTGCAGTCCACATGATGCTTACCAATAGTTTTAAAAGTAAATATTAATCGTATATAGTGGTGAAGCAGGTGAATACAGAAAAAAAAAGTAAAAACTTGCAGCTTGTTTATGTTGAAATGCTTGAAGTTGTTGTTTTCAGTGTTTGATCTGTTTTATTTATTTTACTGTAGGTAAAATTTAATTTACAACCCAGTACTTAGTGACTCAGGGCAACATTGGACCAGGGTAAGTTATAGTAAAAGGGCTTGACTTATTTACAAGGTAAACTGATAGTACATTTTTGGGTCAAATTATAGACGATGATTTATGCGCTATCTCGACTTATAAGCCGCAGTAAATGGTAGTTAGGGTAGTTATAGTGTTTGATTAACTTAGATTAAGTTTGTTTGGGTTTAGTTCATCAGGGAAGCCAAAATAGACAAAATTTCGCAGTTCCTCTCCAAAACGTCTAAGGAAAGTAACGACCATATTTGGCAAACGAAGGACGCATTTGTGTTATCCTAAGTTTTCATTATCCAGAACAGGGCCTGCACCATTTATTCTGGAAAAACGAGGGTATATATATATATATATATATATATATATATATATATATATATAGAGAGAGAGAGAGAGAGAGAGAGAGAGAGAGAGAGAGAGAGAGAGAGAGAGACACACACACACACATGTAGATTTGTAGCCTAGGAAGGTCTTTAATTTGAACAAAAAATCAAGATTACTTATGAATTAATTTAATTTTTCAGGTACTGGCAAGACCTTAATGGCCCGCCAGATTGGAAAGATGCTTAATGCTCGAGAACCAAAGATCATCAACGGTCCTGAGATTCTAGACAAGTATGTGGGAGAGTCTGAAGCCAATGTGCGCCGCCTCTTTGCTGAGGCTGAAGAAGAAGAGAAGCGCATGGGTCCCAATTCTGGTCTTCACATTATCATCTTTGATGAGATTGATGCCATTTGCAAACAGAGAGGTTCAGTTGCTGGCAACACTGGTGTCAATGACACTGTGGTCAACCAGCTTTTGTCCAAGATTGATGGTGTAGAGCAACTCAATAACATTCTAGTCATTGGCATGACCAACAGAAAGGACATGATAGATGAGGCTCTGCTGAGGCCTGGCAGACTGGAGATCCAAGTAGAAATTGGTCTTCCTGATGAACAGGGACGAGTTGACATTCTCAAGATCAAAACTGCAAAAATGAAAGAGCACAACAAACTGGATCGTGATGTTGACCTTGCAGAGGTTGCCTCCTTGACAAAAAATTTTTCAGGAGCAGAACTTGAGGGTCTTGTGAAGGCTTCCTCATCCTCGGCCTTGAAGCGCTACATTCACCTGGGAAACAAAATTGAGGTGGATCCTAATGCCATTGACAAAATAAAAGTTACTCGAGCAGATTTCATCTACTCCCTTGAAAATGACTTAAAGCCTGCTTTTGGCACCAGTGAAGAAGATCTGTCAAAGTTTATTGAGAGAGGAATCATTAATTGGGGAGCAACCAGAGAATTGGTAGAAAAGGGACTGATGTTTGTAAAGCAAGCAAGGTCACCTGAAACTAGCAGTCGCCTCTGTATATTACTTGAAGGGGCACCAACTGCAGGTACTTCTGCATTAGCAGCTTATTTGTGCAAAAATTCTAATTTCCCCTTTATAAAAGTTATTAATTCTCGAGATATGGTTGGTTTCATGGAGGCTTCCAAGTGTTTAAGAATAAAAAAAATTTTTGATGATGCATACCGCTCTGAACTAAGTTGCATTTTCATGAATGATCTTGAACACTTGATGGGATATTCACCCATTGGCCCAAGGTACCAGTCCATTGTTCTGGATGCCATGTACTCTCTTCTGTCAGCCTCCCCTCCTCCAGGCCGTAAATTACTTGTCATCTGCACATCTAAACGTCGCTCAGTACTGGAAGAACTGGGTCTCCTTTCAGCCTTTACAGCTGTCATCAGGGTTCCTTATATTGCACATGTGGAAGATGTTAGACTTGTGCTAGAGGAATCACAAGCAATGAGTCCAGATGAGGTATGTTGAATTGCATCTTTATAATATATCTATTAAGTGTTCAGGTTAATGTATGGTGATTGAAGTGGCTATGTTCAGGAAGTGCTCATAGCATGATTTTAGAATCTGTTCGAGGAATAGATCTAAAAGTGAAGTTTTAAGTTAATAAAATAAGTAAGGGAAGTGAATAGTCTTGTCATAAGTTTCTTAGAGTGATTACAAAAGTTATAGAGAAAGTTTAAATGTCTATGATTTTAGTATTGTATGGGGGTGAATCATGGAACAAGTGAGAAAAGAGTTCGTGTAAAGCAGGAGTTCTCAACCTTCTGAGTTATAAGACAATCTACCCAAACCCCCAGTGATCTGACATTGAACACAATGTTAATATGGTGACTGACACTAACTCAATATGCAATTGTACTGCAAAGGGTTTTAGATCAACTATGTAAGTATCCCTGGAAATCTTGTGAGCCCCTGGAGGTTCATGAATCCCAGGCTGAGAACCCCCGGTATAAAGGATGCAAGAATGGATGTTGTCAGGAATGTAAGTAGTTATATGTGAAAGTCATTATAGTTATTATAGTTGTGGGTGGGTTTTATTGGTTTGCTGGTGTACTGTGGCCTAAACCAATCAAAACCACGTAGGCAATATATAGCCCCGATAATTGCTCTGAAGGAAGCTTTTCATGAAACCAAAGAAACAAGCAAGTTAAATTAGAGTTACCGCTATAGCAATGGTGCTTGCATCATCAGAAGAAAAATACTAGTTTTCTACCAATGGTCAGTCACCATTCAAAACATTATTAATGTATTTACCTAGTTGTATATTAAAGGGTTTAAGCAGGGCTCATAGTGACCTGTCTCGATATCTATATTTATCCAACTTTTCCTTAAATTTGTGCACACTTTCTGCTGTTACAATGTCTTCACTCAATCCATTCCAAATATCCACTGTCCTATGTGGAAAACTAAACTTTTTTGTTTCTCGAACAATGACTTTTCTCGATTTTCTTGAAGTGTTCTCTTGTTCACTTACTTCCGTCCTCCATCAGGAATACCAGGTCTTGTCTATCTATCTTTTCCATATGGTTTACTAACTTATACATTGTTATTAGATCTCCTCTTTCCTGTCTGTCCTTCAAAGATGGTAGGTCCATTTCCTTCAGTCTTTCTTCATAGAGAAGATCCTTTATTTCTGGCACCATCTTTATAGCAGGCCTTTGGATTCTTTCTATTCTTTTGATGTCTTTCTGCTTGTATGGTGACCACATCACTGCTGCATATTCTAGTCTAGGTCTTATCATAATGGTTATGGTTTTTTCGTCATACTCTTTTCAATGTAATGAAATGCCACCCTGATGTTAGTTAGTGTCTTGTATGTTGAAGCAAATAACCCATTTATGTGTCTTTCTAGAGTCAGGGTGTTTTGTATAATCACTCCCAGGTCTTTTTCTTCACTACTTTAAATTTATAATCTCTTCCATTTTGTATTCCCTCATAGGTCTTCTATAACTTTTACCCATTTCCATTACATGGCATTTCCTGGTATTAAATTATAATTTCCACTCTTGGCTTCACTCTCCAGATCTTGTTAATATCTTTCTGCAATTTCCTACAGTCTTCGATGTTCCTTACTACTCTCAAAAGTTTTGCATAATCCGCAAACAAATTTATGTAACTACTCAGACCCTCTTGCATATTGTTGATATATATTTGAAACATAATTGGTGCCAGCACTGAACCCTGTGGTATGCCACTAGTGACTCTCCTCCAACTAGATGGGGTGTCTCTTATCATTGTCCTCATTTCCCTATGTTAGGTAGTCTGTCATCCATTCTAAGATTCTTTATTCCACCTATGTATTCCATTTTCCATAGGTACTCTAGGGGCCGCCATGGTACAGTGGAACCATGCGCACTTTGGGGTCCGCAAGGTCTACAAGCGCATGGGATCGAATCTTGTCCACGGTCCGAGTATAGGTTGAGCTTCCTCACTCGGGGCAATGGTCTCCTAGCGGGTGGGCTTTGAGATAGGAGGCACCCCAAAAAGTACCCCCTTTAGCCCATAAATTCCTGTGAAAAGTCCACATGGTATTTAAAAAAGAAAAAGAAAAAAAAAAAAAAAAAAAAAAAAACGAAATTTCGCTTAATGAAGGGTTTTAGGAACGTAACCCCTTCGTTAAGCGGGGGTCGCCTGCATAATGAAGGAGTAAAGAGATATGTTTCCGAATAAAGAGTAAAAGAAAGCAAACACACATAGTATATTGCTATATGTGCAAGGGCTAGAAAGTATAAAGATGTTGCTTGGAAAAAATTAAGGAAGCAACAGAATGAAACAAAGAGGAAGCAGTATAAAGAGGTATGGAATGAATACATTAGGATAAGAAGGGAGGAGGTGAGAAACTTTGAAAAGGATGTAGGGAAGAGATGTGAAAAGGAACCAAACTTTTTTATAAGTATATAAATGGAAAAATGACAGAGACTATCACTAAGTTAATTAAGAGAAATAGGACATATGAAACAACAGAAGAAATGAGTGAACTTATGAATGAAAGCTTCAAATCAGTATTTAATGAAGAGGGAGATTTCACAGAACCAAGCAACACAAGAAGGATTAAGAAACATTGTGGTTCATAAGCAAAAAACAAGTAGACTGCTAGAAAGGGTGGATATGAGGAAGGCAATGGAGTCAGATGGAGTGTCTGGACAGATACTGAGGGAATATAGAGAATAACTGGTGGAACCAATCTGGTATGTAATCAACAGATCTCTGATGGAAAGGAAGGTATTAAGGGAGTGGAAAAGAGCAAATATAATCCCAATATGTAAAGCAGTGGATATGAGGAAGGCAATGGAGTCAGATGGAGTGTCTGGACAGACACTGAGGGAATATAGAGAATAACTGGTGGAACCAATCTGGTATGTAATCAACAGATCTCTGATGGAAAGGAAGGTATTAAGGGAGTGGAAAAGAGCAAATATAATCCCAATATGTAAAGGAGGAAAAAGACTGAGCCTCTAAATTATAGACAAGTGTCACTGACTAGTTTTGTGGGAAAGATCTGTGAAATTGTAATTAAAGAAAAATTATTAGAATATCTGGAGGAAAATGAAATAAAAACTCAATTCGGTTTCAGAAAAGGAAGATAATGCATAACAAGTTTTTATACAAGAGTAATAGATGAAGTAACGGAGAGAAAGACGGGTTGACACAGTGTATTTGGACATTAAAAAGGCCTTTTTTTTCTTTTTTTTCTTTTTTAAATACCATGTGGACTTTTCACAGGAATTTATGGGCTAAAGGGGGTACTTTTTGGGGTACCTCCTATCTCAAAGCCCACCCGCTAGGAGACCATTGCCCCGAGTGAGGAAGCTCAACCTATACTCGGACCGTGGACAAGATTTGAACCCATGCGCTTGTAGACCTTGCGGACCCCAAAGTGCGCATGTTTCCACTGTACCATGGCGGCCCCTAGAGTACCTATGGAAAATGAAATACATAGGTGGAATAAAGAATCTTAGAATGGATGACAGACTACCTAACATAGGGAAATGAGGACAATGATAAGAGACACCCCATCTAGTTGGAGCAGAGTCACTAGTGGCATACCACAGGGTTCAGTGCTGGCACCAATTATGTTTCAAGTATATATCAACAATATGCAAGAGGGAATGTCCTTTTTAAAGTTCTTTTCCTCTTCCTTCCTTACCTTAACATATTCATCTCTCACTGCCTTGAAGTTTTCCTTATTTGTTGGATTTCTATTTCTCCTCCATCTTTTCCATGCTCCATCTCTTTTCTCCTTTGCCCTAGCATTCCTTGCATTAAACCAATCTTTCTTTCCTTCTTCTTTAGGTCTATATTTTGGGACATATTCCCTGACTCCTGTTTTATATATTTCCAAAAATAAGTTATACTTCTCTTGCATCGTCTCTGAGTTTTCCATCTCCTCCCAGTTTACATTTTTAAAATAGTTCCTGAGATTCTCAATATCAGCCTTTCTGTAGTTTAATCGGTCTCCTTTGTATGAATCGTCTCTATCTTCCTTTCCCTCTTCTATATCTATTTCTAATATTACATGGTCACTCTTTCCCAATGGGCACTTATATCTTATATCATCATTCATTTGTATAGCCCTTGTAAAAATTAGGTCCAATCTCGCCGGCTCGTCGTTTCCTCTGAATCTTGTGCATTCCTTTACTCTCTGGTCCATCATATTGTCTATCATTAGGTTTAGGAATCTTTCTCCCCAGGCTTCTTCCCCCATACCACTTTCATAATTTTCCCAGTCCACTTCTTTACAGTTGAAATCTCCTACTAATATAACTTTTTTCCTTTCTTTAACGATTCTCATTAGACTCCTTATTGTGTCATCTATCATGTCTTTATATTCTTGATTGGTCCATGAATTTGTTTTTGGTGGCACATATGTTACAATGATTGTTAACTCTTTTTTATTAATATGCATCTTAACATACAATACTTCTGCTTTTCCTTCCCCACATTCCACTTGGTTTATCACTATCTCCTTCCTTAACATTATCATGACTCCTCCTCCTCCTTTACCCACTGTCTCTTCTCCATACATTATACCTATTATCCAAGACTATTTTGATTTCCTCATTTAGTTTTGTTTCAGCTAGGCATACAATATCTGGATTTCCTTTCTTTATGTAATCTCTTAATTCTAATTTACTTGATAAAACTATGTTCGTATACATAATTTTTAGTCTCTTGCCTTTATCATTTTTAGTTAAACTTGTTCCACTTTTTTCTCTTCCTTCTCGTTTATATACCATTTCCTTATCCTGTCTCCTAGAATTCTCCAAAAATGCCTTTTTTCCTCTTCTGACCTTTCATTATTTTTTTCCCTTACTGCTGCTGCCAGTTCATTGTATCTCTTCCTTTCTTCCTCATTTCTATTTTTCTTTATATAGATATCCTTGCAGCCTTCTGTTTCTCTAAGTTTTGTTGTTCTATATAATATTTCTTCTGTTGCTGCTTGTGATTTTAGTAATATTTTAATTGGTCTCGTTTTCCTTCTTGATATGGTCCCATTCTGTTTATTTCTTCTACTTCCTCTTCCAAGTTCTGCCTATCTTCGTCGTTTAGATTCTTCAGTAGGTCTTTGACTGATTTCATTTCTTCTTTTTCTTTTTGGTCTATATTTTATATTTTTTCTTTTATTCCAAATACGACTACACTCTTCTTTTTTCTGCAATTTCTCTAACTAGATTTTCTTTTGTCTTGAGGACTCCTATCATTTTGTTTGTCATATTTTCTTCTTTTCTTTAAGTTGTTCTTGAATCACCTCCTGAAAATCAGCCTTATCTTTCTTATCTTGGACTCTCCATGCTTGTACTTCTTTTTTAATCACGTCCTGTACTCTTTCCTCTTCCTTGTTTACTAGATCTTTCAGCTTCTTTTCTTTCTCGGCTTTACCGAGTCCTTCTTCCATCTGCTTTTTGTAGTTAGCTACTTCCTTTTTTAGTTCTTCGTTTTCCGCTCTTAGCCTAGCTTCGTTTTCTTCCACTTTTCTTATCCTTTCTCTCAGTCTTATAAACTCCTTTTCCTGTTCTTCGTTCTCTTTCATTTCCATCTTCTCCTTTATTAGTTTATCTAGTTTACATTCAATATTCAACACTCTCTTAAGTAGTGAAGTAGTCGTCGTATCGAATCCTTCGAATAAGCGTTCTCCCTCACCAACATAGTCATCATCAGCCCCTTCTCTATTCTCATAGGCGTTTTCAGTAGCGTCACTGCAAGGCCAAACATGTTTGAGTTCATGCTGAACAGGACAGTGCTGAGGACACCGTCGGTGGTGCCAGACGACCATGTCACTGTGATCTCAATCCTTGGGAGAAGTTATCGTACACATCAGTCGCCTGAGCCAGCACTGTGGTCAAGACATAAACACAGCAGCATGGTGGAAGAGTTTGGAGATTTATTCCTTGATGGGGAGTATTATAGGTCACCAGTGTTTCATCATTTGTATATGCTGAGGACCGAGCAGTGCAATACTCATAAAAAACAAGAGGTCTTCAGTCCTGGAAGTGGTTTGATCTACGCGGGCTTCTTTTGAAGGTGTTCCATTGTAGATGTATGGCTGCGGTTTTCTGACGCCTATATAATTGAATTACGTCAATAATTAGCAAATCTATTTTTACCATCATTTATTACTTTATTATATAAGGATTTGCAAAAATATTATAATTTTTTTTTTTCACGTAATAATAGAAAAGTAACTCCATTATTGTATCGAAGTCACGGCTAGAAGTATGGAATCGGACAACACCCACAACAAGGACGGATAGATGCGACATGTCACCAGCTACCACCAGCTCCTTCATTTATTTTGCGCCGTATTTTTTATATCGGTTCTCTCCAGTATGCCGCACAATATGTAAACATAAATCTACATCTACAGTACCCACTTCTATGGCCTAACATACGTCTATCTATTCAGTTTTATTCGAAATGTAACTCCTCCTTGATCTCATTCCATGAGGTTGATGGGGTTGCTCCACGCTGATTGGCTAAAAAGCGTTTGCCAAACGAGAGCAAACACTTTGGAAAGGCGTTTGTGAAAACTTGCCTCCGTTTGACTCCATTTGCCCCCAGCCACGCCGCTACTGAAAACGCCTCATGTCTGCATTTGGATGGAATATCTTTTTCACTCATTATTCCTTAATAATTTATTTCATGAAAAAAAAAAAAAAAAAAAAAAGTCCACACTACCTGCCCAGGCCACTGTAAATACTATACAACCGGTATGTAGTGAAGATCAGCTGATCGTCGGAACTGCGCCAGTGCGTCCGCCCTCAACCGTGTCTCTCGTGTGTGTGTGTGTGTGTGTGTAATTCACCATGATTGGCTGCTGGTCACCCAGCCAGTCTTTCCCATTACAGAACGAGCTCAGAGCTCATAGACCAATCTTTGGGTAGGACTGAGACCACAACATACTCCACACACCAGGAAATCGAGGCCACAACCCCTCGAGTTACATCCCGTACCTTTTTACTGCTAGGTGAACAGGGGCTACACATTAAGAGGCTTGCCCATTTGCCTCGCCATTTCCCGGGACTCAAACCCAGACCCTCTCGGTTGTGAGCTGAGCATGCTAACCACCACACTACGTGGTGTGTGTGTGTGTGTGCGTGTGTATGACAAGCTACAATTTTTCTTGTAATGAATTAGATAATGCTGCTAAACCCCTAAGCTCACTATTTCTTTGGTTTCATGAGCTGTGTCCTATTGATAAATTAATTATTGAAGCTATTTTGTTTGCAGTTTTGACCAGCAGACAACCTTTTCTTTTTCATTCATACATTCAGTCTCCAACTGAACACCCATCACTCCTCCTTAAATATTTAAATTTAATCTAGTTTAATTTATCTTTACATTTTTTATTTATTTATTTTATTTTTTTGTGGCCTATAGCACCTGTGGGCATGCTTGATGACTATATGTGGGAAGCACTGTTCAGCATCCGCCCATAGCACCTGTGGGCATGCTTGATGACTATATGTGGGGCTGTTCAGCATCCGCCCATTTGTGGCACAGGCACTTTTATTTATAGTGGTAGCCATATTAGGGCCCATATTACCACCCAAGTGCATCTTTGGTGTAACCACTTAGAGAACCTGGGTATCATGGTGACATGTAGGTAACTTTAAACCACTCGACAAATAGCAAAGCTTCAAAGTGGTATGTGATGGGATTCAAACCTGTGCGTGGCATCTGCCCAATCCCACGCTCACTACCTTATCCACTATGCCACCGCAGTAACATGTGATCCAGCTATGTGTTTTGGATCACATGTTACTGCGGTGGCATAGTGGATAAGGTAGTGAGCGTGGGATTGGGCAGATGCCACGCACAGGTTTGAATCCCATCACATACCACTTTGAAGCTTTGCTATTTGTCGAGTGGTTTAAAGTTACCTACATGTCACCATGATACCCAGGTTCTCTAAGTGGTTACACCAAAGATGCACTTGGGTGGTAATATGGGCCCTAATATGGCTACCACTATAAATAAAAGTGCCTGTGCCACAAATGGGCGGATGCTGAACAGCACTTCCCACATATAGTCATCAAGCATGCCCACAGGTGCTATAGGCCACAAAAAAAAAAATAAATAAATAAAATAAAATAAAATAAAATAAATAAATAAATAAATAAATAAAAAATGTAAAGATGTGATCCAAAACACATAGCTTTAGCATTTCAAACAGTATAACATTCAAAACTACATTAATTTTCATACACATTGCATTTTCGTACTGATTCTCTGAATGACTCTTTATACATCCCTTCAAACTAAAATACTTGCTGTTTTAATAATCACTGAGTAAGTCACCAGTGCAGCAGCACCTGTAAATAATAATACATAGGTGGTGTTGCCACATTTCAATGTCTGTGCAAAATTAATGCCTACTAATGTATCTGTATTTCATGACCACATTATTAAATAACCTTTTCTGTCTTGTTCTTACAGATTGCAGCTGTGGTAAAGGAAGTTGGACAGGGAAGAGTATTTATAGGTGTAAAGAAGTTGTTGGGACTGTTAGATGCCTTGCGTGTGATGAAGGGAGTACCTTCCAGCCAGAGAGTGGCTGCTTTTGT
The DNA here is from genome assembly GCF_017591435.1 of Portunus trituberculatus. Classification (NCBI taxonomy): domain Eukaryota; kingdom Metazoa; phylum Arthropoda; class Malacostraca; order Decapoda; family Portunidae; genus Portunus; species Portunus trituberculatus. The sequence goes on along the minus strand of NC_059304.1, from coordinate 3,138,314 downwards.
TAATTTGCTGGAAGACGAGGGTGTGCTGACTCGAAGATTATAGTCACGATCAAATGCTTTTTCTAAGGAAATACAAGAAAAGAGCAATATACATTAGAATGCATAATGAGGAATCATGGAAATGAAGTGCAAGTATAATGTATTAGTTGTTGCAAATCAAAAGAATTGTGTTGTTTCAAATTTTATTTATTTTTTCATATGGTCATTGTTATTCATTCCATTTTCTACATTTGCAGAATTTATATCTTATAAAATTCCTGGCTTTATTTTTAAGTTCTCCATCTATAATAATCAAGTTACTTATTGACAGTAATAAGTTCTATCCTCTAAGATTAAAATTTTCCAAGAATGCATGTACTCGCAAAGTAAAAATAATAGATTATGTAGATTAACATGTTAAAAAAAGTAAAAACATAGGTAACAATGTGGATCTTTTGATTAAAGAGACATGCTGACAGCAAGATTATTGCTCTGCACATATCTAACATCTTTCAATGTATTATCAACATGCCTTTCAAGTTTCTGCAGTTTATCAGTTAAACTATATTGAAAATATTAGTCCAAATGACCTCACTATAACATCAGTTTTCTTTGAAAGTTTCTCTGAAAAATAGAGTGAAGTGCTTTTACAGTTAGCATACTAACTTGTATGAAGAATAGTAAATTAAAGCCAGGTACTTTACAAATTAGTTAATGCTATATAATATTAACAGAGTTTTCACTTGTAGATTGGTACAAGATTTTATCAAGTCTGCAATTTTGCATTTGTACAATTTATTTTTCCAAATGCAAAAAAGTGCTTAGTTACAAACTATCATTGATTTTATTTATTATTTAAATATATTTACAACCTATATTTTATCATTCATCCCTACAGTGAAACCTTGGTTCTTGAACTTAATTGATTCTTGAATATCTTTCAAAAAAAAAAAAAAAAAAAAGTTTGGTATATTATTTGCTCTGTTGAAATCAATATAAAATGGATTAGTGTATTCCCATACACCTGTCTATCTTGTCTTAGCAGTTAATGACAGGCATTCCCATTGTCAAAGTGGCTGCTTTCCAGAGTCAAAACATGATACTGCACTGGATATGCATGAATGTGTCAGCCAAATTTAATGCAACAATAATATATTTTTTCACTGAGATTGAAGCACAGCATTGGTGCATGTGATTGAGCTTTTACTGTATTACCTAAAATGTGTCTCTCCTCCAAATACATTATAAAAATAAAGGAAATATCTATGGAAACTATAAATTAGTAATAAATTATTTGTTTGCTTTGTCTTTTAGTATTTCAAATAAAGTAACTTTGTTTGAGAACTGAACTATTGTACAGCAACTATACCAATTATGAGTTCAAAATTTTGTTAAAAAACTGATTTGTTCAGTAAGAGCTTCAACTGTTCTAAATACCTCCATAAGATATGGCTCACAGTGTACCTCAATTTGCTGGAAGGGTAAAGGTTAGAAGGATGCCTAGTGAGTTGGAGGCAAGAACAAACATGCATGATCTAATTTGGGTTGTCATATCAGATGTGGGTAGCAAGTTCCCTCCATGTGTCAATTAAAATCATTCAGTGGATTGCAAGATGCCAGGTGATATGCACCTGCACTAGCTCAGGCAAGAATATTATGGAAGGATATGGCAGCATATTGTACATGCTAGCTTTCATTTTCCTGAATTCATTATGTCTTTCTTATTGCCTGTTAAGTCATGTATCCAACAAGAACTGCTGACATCCAGAATATCTAATTTCAGAGATAGTCTTAGAAGCAATTTTCTTGAGAATTTTGACAGTGACATTAATTGCTTCAAAGAGCTGTGACTAGCACCTAAACAATGACTGACTACTTGAGCATTTTTTCCTTCTTCTGATGTGGACATTGCATCACTTGCCTCTAGCTGCTAAGCATCCTGCTACCCTCTACCTTCCCAGCAAATTGCTTGCAGTGTTGCTATACCCTAAAGGAAGTACCTGAGGTAAGATGAACTCTGATTTAGATATTTCAACTATGTTGTTAGTTAAACAAAAAGAGCATGTTCAATCATGCAGATCATTGCATATGATGTGAGACTTATTACTGTATTCACCATATGATTCCATTTCTATTTAACATGGCGTACAAATAAAGTAATTTATCCATTTTTCCATTTTTTTTCTCAACTCCTTACAGGGCTGTCATGTAAGTACTAAGCTAACCTGTAGGAAGATACAGTACCACTTAGGTAACTGTGAGTTATGGCAAGAAAGAATACAGGTAGTATAGGCTGTAAAGACATCGAGATTAGAGTTGTTTTACTTTTCGTCCCACCTCCTAAGATTTTGTTTCAGGATTTTCACACATATATGCAGTCAGCAAATGCTGACCTTCTGTTGAGCTGCAGTTATTACTCATGGAGTAAGCATAAAAAATGGACTGGGATAGATTTACTTCTTGGATCTCATGCCATTATCAACCAGACTGGGACTTTTCATGCATTTAGTGACAATCTGGGGATTTGGGTTTTTTTGAGGTACTCTAAAAAGTTCTGCTTGCATTTAGTGACAATTTAGCTGTTAGAGTCAACAACATTGAAGTTTCAGCCAATCAGGCTCAGGCTCACCCATCTGCTGCACTGTGCCATGGACTTAAATCCAGGTTATTCAATGTGTATCTGCTCCTGTATCAGCAAAATACCAACAGTACTGACCCTGTGTATAATTACCTAGTTGTATTGTACAGGGTTCGAGTGGGGCTCATAGTGTCCTGTCTCCATGTCTCCATTTATCCAATTTTTCCTTAAAGTTATGCACATTATGTGCTATAACAACTTCATTATCCAATGCATTCCACTTCACCATTCTATGTGGAAAACTGTATTTTCCAATATCCTCATCCTGATCTTCTTTATATGTCCTTCTATCTTCTGTCACCAGGTTTTCCTTGTCTATCTTTTCAATGCCATTGACTATCTTGTACATTGTTATTAGGTCTCATTGTTCTCTTCTATCTTGTAAGGTTGGCAGTCCCATTTCCTTCAGCCATTCTTCATATGTTAGGTCCTTTAGTTCCGGCACCATCTTTGTAGCAATTTTCTGCATCCACCCGAGATCCTCTTCAGAATATTTATCCTTTTGTTGCAGGAGGTGCGGGAGTACTCTATGTGTCCTGACCAGGACAGTCAGGGGCCATCTAACCACAGCCCCAGGAGGGTATGTGTCGTGGTATAGGTGACAGCTTCACTACATAAGGTGATAATGGGTGGTGCTGGATGGGACTTGAGGGTGAAGCACATGGTAGCACTCTTCCGGGCACTAACCGTGAGGCACCAGGTGGTCATCCAGTCACCGAAGATTGTTGTCGTCTCTTGAAAGAGTCCCTGTGCCTTTGTCAATGATGGTGTCCTGGTAACAATGGTGATGTCATCTGCATAGATGAGATGTGAGTGTTTAGGTAGAGAGAGGTCAGACAGGAGGACATTGAAGAGGACTTAAGATGGAGCCTTACAGAACACCTCTCAGTATGGGATAGGGGGTCCAAGGTGGAGGCACCTACAGCAACTTTAAAAGAGTGGCCCGTTAGGAAGTCTCGGAGCCAGTTAAGGGTGGGTCCCTGGATACCCATCCTCACAAGCTTGTAGAGGATGGCCTCAAGAGGTGCTGAGTTAAATGCCTCTTCTAGGTCCATGAAGAGGGTAAGCATGACTTGATAGTGGCGGTAAGTCTCGCAGTACGTTGAGGGCACTTCTAAGTGGCCGGAAGCTGCACTGTTCCTCTCTTACGAGGTATTGTTCCTTAAGGCACCAAGAGAGGTGGTTGGCCACCAGGGCCGCGTTCCGTTGGGGACCGTATGGCGTACAGTATGGCATACTTCCCCCGAATCGGGGGGGACCAGCATACGGCTCGCCTTGCGGAAGCGTGCGGGACCTTGCGCTCCTCGGAGGTGAATGCTTGGCGGTGTCTGGCAACTATTGTTTATCAACAAACCGCAGACGGCCGCCGCTTCACCACTATATTTTCAGTGTGGAGGATGTAAATGCTATTTTGACAGCTTATGCGACGTCACAGAACATCAAAAACAATGTGGTAAGTCTGTTATCCCTTGTAGAATGCTGGAATAAGGCAATATGACGAAAATATTGGTATTTATAGCAATAAAAGACGGTGTTATATGTGTCGCATTTCTTCCCACAGCCTCTGAGGCAGAAGAGACAGCCTCTACCGCCATGGTAGCTGCTGCAGAGGCCCCTCCAGCACCTGTGGCTGCAGGGACAGTTTCCCTTTGCATTCGAAAGTGTTTCTTGAAGTCTTTCCCGGAGTAAAGAGGCACTATCGTCTCTGCATAGTCCTTGACCCGCACAGGACTTGGCGGCCTATCATCTCCCTCTTCTCCTTGCCTTGGCAGCCTCTCTTCTCCCTCTTCCTCTTGCCTCAGCAATATTTCCTCCTCTCGTGCTAAAAGGAGCTCTGCAGCGTCCAACAGAGGGTCTTTTGCGAGCTCTTGAGCGAGGAGGAGAGCAGCTTGGACGGCCATCTTGTCAACCAACCCGTATGGCTTACGCGTTCCCTTGCGGGTTGCGGGGGCAGCGTGCTAACTTCCAATGGAACGCAGCCCAGGTGTTCCTTGAGCTTCCCGATGCAAGAGAGGAGAGCAATGGGCTGATATGAGGCAGGGAGTGAGACGTCCTTGCCGGGGATGGGAATGTGGATGGAAGACTTCCAGCAGGTAGCAAAGCTCCCCTAGGACCAGCTGATATTGCAGAGCTGGAGGAGGGTGGCTCGGAAGGAGGGCGGGGAGTGGGTGAGGAACTCATACGGGATGTGGTCGGGACCCAGTGATTTGCCTGCCTTGAGGGACCTCAGAGCTGAGGCCATCTTGTGTCCTGAGTCCCAGAGGAGGTGATAGCTGAGGTAAGGTCTGAAGGTGGATGGAGAACAGGAAGACAGCCTATTTTTCGACGGTAGTGGCCAGCCAGAACTTCTGCCTTCTGGATGTCACCGAGTGGTTGTCCACTTGGGTCTTGGATGGGGATGGGGGAACATCTCTTGGTTCCTTCCATAGTGTGGATGAAATCTCATGTTCTTCAGGTGGAGGAGGAGAGTGAAGAACAGTGTGGGTCCCATGTTTTTCTCTTGGCCTGGGGGATGACCCTGGCACAGATGGCATCCAGGCAGTGATAATTTGAGCCAGCCTGTAAGGTGGGGATCCTGCGCCATTTATTCCAGGCTCTACAGGTTCTTGTGCTGCCTAGGCACATTTGTCGGTCCACCACAGCTTGCCAGGTCGATGGGGGCTGTGGTGAGTAGTGAAACAGAAGGCTGTTTTGCCAGCAGCCTTCAAGGTCCAGGCAAGGGTTTCTGCAGCTTTCTCAAGAGGTAGGTTGGAGAGGTCTGGAGGCAAGGCTAAAGCTGTTTGATAGGCCAGCCACCCAGAAGGGCTGATGTGCCACCTCAGTAGGCATCCTGGGTGTGATATGGGGATGACCTGGGAGGAGGCAAGCAGGGGAGGTGGTCACTCCCTATGCATGGACTGGTGGTATAGGTTTCTCCAGAGAATAGTGGGCTGCCAAAAAAAAGAGGTCCAGCACTGAAGGGGCAGCACCGGTATGGGGGTCGTACCTGGTGGCGAGTCCTGGTGTACTGAGGAGAGACAGATGAGGTGGGGCAAGTCCATCATTGCTTGTAAAATTGCATTTCCCAATTTATTCTTCTGATGTGGAGAGAGGTGTGGGTGGTGAGTGTTGAAATCACCCATTATGATGATCAGGGGAGGCAGGGAGGAGTAGTGCTCTTGTTCCTGATGTGTAGTCCTGCCTGGGTTGTAGCATACTGTTAAAGTAAACCACCCCCTTGGAAGGCAGACCCTGGCAGCAGCAATTAAAATGTGTCCTCCTGGCCATAGCAGAAGGGTAAGTATGGGTGGGTAGGTGTGTCACAAAGGCAAGTAGGACGCCACCACCGTGACCCTGGGATGGTCCTGCCTAATGATGTTGTAGCCAGATAGGTGTAGAGTGAGCTGTGGTGTGAGCCATATCTCACACACCCTGAGGATGGTAGGCAGTGTCTCCTTAAGATGTTCCTTGATTTCTTGGGACTTCTGAGGAAGGGACCTAGTATCCCAAAACATAAAGGCGAGGGCTATTATAGGAGAAAAGTAGAAAGGAGTATGGAGAGAGTTGGCTAGAGTGCCATGAGAATCTCTAGTGGAGAAGATCCCTCCTGGTAGAGATCACAGCCCTTCCACAGAGGTCGAGAAAGCCGGAGAGGAGGGAGTCCTTAGCGGGTGTAAGTGTGGTGTTTTCATGGAGTGAGTCCTGGAGTGGAGGCATGGGCTGGTGGTTGGTGCATGGCAGCAGGACAGCATGGGTGGGGTGGGTAGCATGTGTTGGTGTCCTGGGGCGTTGTTGATCTAACTGGCCTTCCTGTGGCTGATGAACCTCAGCAGTGGTGGTGAATTGCTGCAGCTCCGATTCTTGATCAGGCATGGCTGGGATGCCCTAGAAAGGTGGGTGCTTAGAATGTTGGCTGGTCTGTGGTCATCTGGGATGTCTGTGCCAGGTCTTAGGGGGATGCTGGGGTGTCAGTTATTTCCTGAGGAGGATCTACCTCCTCTTCCTCATGGAGGTCGGTCAGAGCTGAAAAGCAGTTCTCTCCAGTGATGGTCGAGTAGGAGATGTCAGGGCAGACAAGTGTGGCAACAGAAGGCGAGGCCATGTGTGCCCGGGTGCGAGGAGGAGGAGGTGGTGGTGGTGTTGGTCTGCGGGGTAACTGTGGTTTTGTCCACTGCAATTCCCTCAGCTTCTTGTTGATGGTGTGGAAGGAATTTCCCTTTTGTGTGAGGGAGATGTAGAGCCACCAGGCATTTTGATTGAAGGAGCAGTGGTGTTGTCTGGTGCAAGTGGCATCCTGTTGACAGTAGGGGTGGGAACCACTGCATCGAGAACATAGTGTGGCTAACCTGCAGGTGTTGATGGAGTGGCCAATCTTCTGGCAGTCTGGGCAGCGAAGGAGTGGCAGGAGGTATGGCTGGGCCCAGTAGACCAGCTGGAGGATGGCTACGATAGTGGGTATGGAACCCCTTATCTTTAGGTGAAGCCACTTGCCCATGGCATACCTGGGTAGGCAGTGTGGGGCAATCCAGGCTGCCTCAAATACCTCACCGTTGTTGAGGGGTCTGAGGCCTCCCAGTACCTCATTTTGGTTGGTGTCACGGTTGAATGGCGCCACCTTGGCATAGTTGTAGGTGTCTGCATCTCAGTCAGCCCTTCTGCAGGTTACCTCCCAGACCCCCAGATGCAAGTGAGCCATTTGGTGCACCTTGGGAATGTTGTGCTCCCACACAGTCACAATGAGTGCTGAGCCGTTCCCCAGTGAACGGGTTTCCCCCTCAAGGAGGTACTTACCCAGGTTGGAGGTGTGGAGGGCCTGGGAGATATGTGAGGGGTTAGCAAACACCCTCACCCTGGTGGTGGCACAGAGCAGGAAGGAATCCTGTACCTTTCCTGGTTGGTAGTAGTCATTCTAGTGGGTGCAAGGCATCTTGTGGGATGCTCTGGGTGGAGAGGCAAGTTCTCACTTGATAGTAGTGGTGAGGGAGATCAGAGATGGAGAGATGGTGCTGTCCATTTGGTCGTCATCATCAGTGATGGCGACGGTCATGGTGGTGGGTGGTGGTTGTCTTGGCTGTCATTATTGGGTGGCTGAGGCCTCCAGCACAGCCTTTACCCACCTGGGGGTCTCTTAAGTGGTGGTGGGACAGGAGAATTCTGATGTCACCGATTGCAGAGATAAATGAAGATTAGAGAGCTCTGTGATGCGGCCTTGTGTGGCAGCCCTCACGGTGGCCCAGAGCTATGCCGCCCCCTTGCCCAGCTGTCCTGTCCCTCCTCACCCAATGAGTGTAGCCTGGAATCCTGTCGCATGTCGTGACGCAGGTGTCATTCAGGAACGCCTCGACAGCCACCATGATGTCGGCTTTGTTCCTGAGGGCAACGTGGGTCAGCTCTCCTACATTCATTCTGAACCCATGTATATTAGCAGACAGGATTCTGAGGCTACTGGGTGCCATGTCTGAGTTAATGGTAATATGAGGGAAGGACAGCATCACTTACTTCTCTCTCTCTCTCTCTCTGCCTACAGCCCCACAGTATTTCCCCGTCACAGTATGTTGACAAACCCAGTCACAACCCACAGTCTCTTTTTTGATGAATATAATTACAAAATAAAAATGAAGTACATTTTTTTGGTTTTTCTTTTAACCAAAGATGGAAGAGAAGGAAGGGTCCCTTTTAAATATCACAGCATAGAAAATTACAAAAAATTCACTCTATTAAATATAAACTGGAATCTTAATCTTAAATTGCATGGCACTGTTACTTCTGCCCACTTTTTTTTTTTTTTTTTACAGTAAGGCCTATAGCACCTGTAGGCACACTTGAAGAGTGTATGGGAAGTGCTGTTCAGCTTCCGCCCATTAATGGCGCAGGCAATTTTATTTATAGTGGTACCCATATTAGGGCCCATATCACCGCCCAAGCTCATCTTGAGTGTAACCACCTAGAACCTGGGTATCATGGTGATATGTAGGTAACTTTAAACCACTCGACAAATGGCAAAGTGTTTTAAGGCTGTACGTGGTGGGATTCGAACCTACGCATGGACGTCTGCCCGATCCCACGCTCACCACCTTATCCACTATGCCACCGCCTCCCACCACACCTACTTCCCCCAACATACCACACCCACCTAACGGGTATCCTTACACTAAACACTTGAGAGACAAAGCCACAGAGGAGAGCTTCAGCTGAAAACATCTTGCACACTTTGAAGACAAGTTCCCTGGCCAGGCTCTGTCCCCCTACGTGTACGGTGCCCACGTCTGCTACCCGGTCTGTTGAGGGGACAAGGAAAGGCAGGGTGAAGTAGGGAGAGAGGATCTTCATAGGAATAAGAGATCAAGGAGTTGAGTGGTTTGTAAAGAAAGGTTTGGTCAGTTTAGAATACTTTCAGACACTTCACACTGTTTCAAACACTGCCACACCCTCCCAGACACTGCCAACCTTCCACATACTGCTACACCATTCCAGATACTGCCACACTCTCCCAGACACTGCCACACACTCCCAAATACACAGACTGTGTGTGCATTTACCTAGTTGTAGTTTTACAGGGCCTGGATGCTCGTGTGGCCCCGTCTCCATATCTACACTTATCCAATTTTTCTTTACAACTATGCACACTCGTTGCCGACACTACTTCTTGTGTGTGTGCAGTACCTATTGTTTTATTAAAGAAATGTGCAAAATGCTGAAGATCTTTTCACTCAGGCTTTTGTCTCTACATCAGTGTTTCCTTGTAAGTACAATGGTGCCTCGCAATAACATACAAGTCAGATGCTAACCAATTTTTGAGGGACTGTAATGGCATTTTTTTTCCTATAAAGTTTCCATGTGGTCGCATGGATGAATATATATATGACACAATAAACAAGCCAAAAAGGTCTGTGTTTATCTATTCCTGTATGTTAGATACCAATTTAACTTTTGTTGTTCTACAATTTACAATATACTTGTAATGAGGAGAACCATGACTGATTGGTTGTGAGATCATGGGCTGGTTGGACCTGAAGTCTGCTGGTGTGAATTGCTAGTTATGCATTTCTGTTTTGATGTTGTTGGACAAGCGAGGATAATGATACTGCCACACACACACACACACACACACACACACAGAGAGAGAGAGAGAGAGAGAGAGAGAGAGAGAGAGAGAGAGAGAGAGAGAGAGAGCCTGGGTTGACAAAGTACAGACAACAAAAACAGACTATCCAGTCACTTGATTTTTGTCTTCATTTACCAGTCTTTGGAGGTCTACAATTTCATTTCTTCATTCTTTTAACTGAGGGTAATTTAGTATGAAGTGGACAACCCTTCATCCCCTAAGTGTCCATTATTGCAAGGCACCACTGTACTGTATATATATACGTACATATATACAACATTACAGTATCAATCTATAATTTCATAAGGTACAAGAATCATTCAGCAGATCTGGGTGATACAACAATAGCTCAAATTATTTATCTCCTACCTTAAATTGAGAGAAATAGTGCACATAATAACTGTACAGCTATAATTTCTGTTGAGTGCATGGTATTAACTCCCACCACACCACAGGCACATCTCTGAACCATGCCTTTCTGGTGTAAATATTGCGACGCTCCCTCTTATGCGGGTCTTCCACCTCCTGCCAAGGCGTTAAGCTTCTTCGGTACTGACCATCACTCTCCAGATCACTATCAAAGTAAGTTTCAGAGTCAAACTCACTTTCATAACCCACCATTTTATAGGTAGGAGGGTGGCTGGGTCTTTGTGGCGTGCTTCGGGTTGGGGCATAGCTGGAAACAGTTAAAGGGCTGACATTATATCCTTTCTTTTATATATATATATATATATATATATATATATATATATATATATATATATATAGAGAGAGAGAGAGAGAGAGAGAGAGAGAGAGAGAGAGAGAGAGAGAGAGAGAGAGAGAGAGAGAGAGGGTAGGGGGGTCGCTATACTAACAAAGCTCAGGCAAACCTATGTCAAAGTAAAATAGGTTAATTACTAATACTCATCAAAATACACTGCCAGCGTTAAACAACTATCAATACCTGCATAAAATAGTACAGAAATAAACATCCACTTCTCACAAGATATGCAATTCTGCTATTGAATACAATATATTAATAAGGGAGGCGGTGGCATAGTGAATAACATGGTGAGCGTGAGATCAGGCAGATTTCCACCTTGAAACAGAGCCATTTGTCAAGTGGTTTAAAGTTACCTACATGTCACCATGATAACCTTTACACCAAAGATGTGCTTGGGTGGTGATATGGGCCCTTATGTGGGTACCACTATAAATAAAATTGCCTGTGCCACTAATGGGAGGAAGATTAACAGCACTTCCAATACTATTCAAGTTACCCACAGGGAGAAAAAAAAAAAAAAAAGTGTATTACATGTACATGCAGAGTGACAAAGACTGTAAGCTACTTACATCGCTCCCCGCACTGAGTACACCAGCTTCTTCCTTTGGGCGACCCGAATCAGATTCCACCGCTCCATGATGTGACCACCCTGACAAGTAGAAAAAATTATGCTATTTGTGTTCACAATTGTTCAAACTTTGTCCATATACTATAGACTGTGAAGTTGCTAAATATGTGTTAGGTTGTTATATGAAATATTATAGCATTTATCCTGAATGTGAGAGGAAAAAAAAGAACAGTAGTAATTATAAAATTATAAAAAATAAGGAATATAATTCTTACCTTGCCATAGCCTTGTTTCAGGAGTAGATGTTGGGTAGTCTTCCAAGCGATAACAACTCCAGCTGTGACTGCCATCATGGGTACCCTGACAAAATTAGTCTTTGGAATCATGTTTTTGTTGAGAAAAGTAACTAAATCAGATTGTGTGTGTGTGTGTATTTACCTATTTGTGTATTACAGGGCCCGAGCTAAGCTCTCTGTGTCCTGTCTCCTTGTCCATTCCTGTCATATCTCTCTTTCATCTGATTGACACACACCGCATCAACGACATCACTGTTCAGTTTATTCCACTTATCAATGCTACGATGCAGGAAACTGTATTTTCTCACGTCATTTAGACAGATGTCTTTTATTAGCTTTTTTCCATGTCCTCGGAGATGATTACTTGTGGTCACCTTTATCAACTCTCTGTCCAGTATGTCAATCTTGTTCACCAATTTATACATAGTTATCATGTCTCCTCTTGTTCTTCTCTCTTCTAATGTGGTCAGCCCCAGCTTCCTCAGTCTTTCCTCATAGTCTAACTCCCTGAGTCCTGGTACCATCCTTGTTGCCAGCCTCTGTACCCTTTCTACCTTCTTCACATTTTTCTTCATATGCGGTGACCAGACACAAGCTGCATATTCTAACTGGGGTCTTATTAAGGTACATAATATCTTCTTCATCATTCCTTCATCTAGGTAGTGGAATGCAAGGCCAATATTTTGAAGCATGTTATATGTTTTCCAAAAATCTTGTTAATGTGTTTCTCCGGTGACAAAGTGTTTTGCAGTTACTCCTAAGTCTTTCTCCTCATTGGTCTCTTTAATTTTCTCATCACCCAGCCTGTAATCCCAGTTTGGTCTGTATCTACTTCTTCCCATTTTCATAACATGGGTCTTGTCTATATTAAATTCCATCTGCCACTCCTTACTCCACTCATATATTTTATCAAGATCTTCCTGTAACTTGTTACAATCTTCCACATTCTTTACTCTCCTCATAATTTTAGTATCGTCCATAAACATGTTCATGTAACTGTCAATTCCTACTGGCATATCATTAACATAAATCAAAAACATGATGGGACCAAGCACTGACCCTTGTGGAACTCCACTGGTTACCTTCTTCCACTCGGACTTCCTTCCTCTCACCACTGTTCTCATTTCTCTTCCCACTAAGTAATTTTCCATCCATTTTGCTAGTTTATCATTTACTCCTCCAATCTTCTTTAGTTTCCACATCAGTCTATTGTGTGGTACTTTATCAAAGGCCTTTCTCAAGTCCAGGTAGATAGCATCCACCCATCCCTCTCTATGTTGTAGTATGTCAGTCACTCTTGAATAAAAACATAATAAATTGGATACACGATCTTCCTTTTCTGAAACCAAACTGTCTTTCACTCAGAATGTTTTCACTTTCTAGATACTCACTCCACTTAGCTTTAATTACTTCTTCACATACCTTGCACAATATACTAGTCAACGATACTGGTCTATAATTTAGCGGTTCCATTCTACTACCATTCTTATATATAGGCACAATGTCAGCTCTTTTCCACTCTTTTGGGACTAATCCTGTTCGTATGGAGGTTTCCACAATATCAAATACGGGGTTCAACAATTGATCCTTACATTCATTTAGCAACCTCCCAGATATGCCATCAGGCCCCATTGATTTATTAATATCCAGATTGCTTATAATTTTCCTTACATCTTCCTTAGTAACCATGATGTCCTGCATTTGCTTTATTTCCGTAGGCCTTCCTCCCATAAAATGCTCCTCCTTTGTAAACACTTTGCAAAAGTTGTCGTTCAAAATTTCAGCTATATCTCCAGCATCCTCATATACTTCTTCCCATTTTTACCTTTTCTATTGCCTCCCTTATATTTAGTTTTCCATTTATGAATTTGTAAAACATTTTGGGTCACTATCACAGTTTTCCACCACCCTCTGTTCATATTCCTTCTGTGCTGTTCTCCTTACTTCAACATATCTATTCCTTGCTGTTTTGTAAACTTCTCTTGATAATACATCACTGTTTTTCTTAAGTTTCTTCCATGCCTTTTCTTTGTTCTTTTTTGCTTCTTCACAATTTCTATTAAACCACTGTTTATTATTTAAAGTCCTCTTTCTGTAATATGGCACAAACTTTTTCACAGCAGAGTTATACAAATCCATAAATTTATCGTATTTCAATTGCATATCCCTTTCCTGGTATACCACGGACCAGTCAATTTCATTAAAGAACTCCCTTATATGGTTATAATTTGCCCTAATATAATTTAATTTTTCCTCCTGCGTTCCACAATCTTATTCGTGCTTAATTCCGTATCCAGCTCAAAGCTTAGGACATCATGATCGCTTCTCCCCAAGGGACATTTATGTTCAATTTCCTCTTTTAGAGATTCCCTGGTAAATACCAAATCCAACCTTGCTGCAACATCTTGTCCCCTGCACCTTGTTGGTGATCTCACCCACTGTGTCATCAAGTTATTTGTTGCTACCTTTAACAATTCCTCTGCCCACTCACCACCGTTCACCACTTCGTAGTCTTCCCACACTATTTCTTTACAATTAAAGTCTCCAACTATCATCACTCTATCCTTTCTGATGAGTTCTTGCTTCATTCTGTCTAGAGTATTTCTCATCACCATTTGGTACTGTTCATATTCCCAAGCACTGGTTCTGGGTGGTATGTATACTGTTATAATATTAATGTCCCTCTTGCCATCTGTTATAAGCATACTTATCACTTCCTCATTTCTCTTACTATAGTTCACCTCCTTCACTATCAGATCTTCCTTAGTAAGAACCATTATACCACCACCTCCTTTATTTTTTCTATCATTTCTCCATACTTTGTAGTGTTTTACAACAAACCAGTCTAGCTTTATTTCGGGCCTTAGCTTTGTTTCCACTACACACATTATGTCCGGTTCGTTATTTCTTAGGTAATCCATACATTCTAGCCTCTTAGACAGAAATCCATCTATATTCATGTAAGTCACTTGTATTCCATTCCTAGTCTCTTTCTTCCATGTAATGTCTATTCCGTCTGTTTTATCCACCACTTCTTTAGCCTCCCATTTCTCATCCTCCTAAAAAACTTGGTCTTTTCCTCCTCTGTTCTTTCGTCATTCCTCTCTTTCACTTCAGTTACAAGCTCTTTCATTTTCATTCGCTCATCCTGTGACATATTTCTTCTTATGTCAATTGTTTTGGTTTCCTCAGAGTCCTTAACCCGAAAAGTCCAACAGGTCTTAAATACGGCTGCATAGCACACTTCCGACAGTCCTTAAATGGGGCAGCTACTTTGCGCGCTAATAAAAACCGCGCTAGCATTTTACCTGCTATATTTTCATGACAAGGCTATGGTAGTACTGTCCTCAGAGCACAGCTCTCCAGCTAGTCTCCCGCAATTTGAGCGTCGTGCCGCGGTGATAATTTACGTATTTACGTAGTTACTTATTTCTATTATTTCAACTATCTACTGGTCTGCTAGTTTAGTTAGTGATCCCCCAAGACGCAAAGTTTATGATCCCGACCCGCTATTTCACATCTCACCCGACGCCTGATACATACGTCTATAATCAGCCTATTGAAATCACCATGTCACATCATGAGCAGTGCCTTCATTATGTAAGAATCACATCACCTCCTCTGAGTTGCCGCTCCACAATCTTCTCCAATTATCGGTTATTATTCTCAACCATAGTGAGTCAATCTTGTAGGATGATGCATTGTCATGTCTACTCAGCAGATTTTTTCCAGAGTAATTTATAAGAGTTGATTTTTCATGATAATTCTTATCTTTTTTGCCCATCTCTTAAGTTTCCAAGCCCTCCTCAACAAGGCCTCAGCTGCCACCTGAGACTTTAATTTCAATTTTAACGGTCTATTCTTGCCTTCCTCAAAAGCTCCCAATCTCACACTTTCTTCTACCTCAGCATATAGGTCCTCTTCCTCCACAGAGATCTTATTCAGTAAAGACTTAATCCCGTCACTTTCCTTATTCCTCCTATCCTGCCAGTTTCTGTTAGCTTCCTCCCTCAATCCTGTTATGATCACACATTTTTTCTTTTCAGCAATATCTCTCACCACATACTCATTTTCCTTTAGTGCCTTTACCATTTCACTCTGCGTAATCACTTTATTTTCCTCTTCCTGCTTTTTCACTATCTCCCTAAAGAACCTTTGTACCTCCTGATGTTCATGGTTCACTCCTTTCATCCTGGCATCAATTAGATTAAGGCATTCCTCCTTCCTCAAGTCCCCTTCAGATATTTTCATCTCCATTTCTAAGAGTTTAGCCTTCATCTCTTCACAGTTTCCTTAGTTGTTGGTTTTCCTTCTCCATCTCTACATTTGTGTGTGTGTGTATTTACCTAATTGTATTTACCTAATTGTAACATACGGGAAAAGAGCTATGCTCGTGCTGTCCCGTCTCCATATCTACTAATGTCCAGCTTTTTCTTAAAATCATGAATATTCCTTGCGTTGACCACTTCCACGTCTAAACTATTCCATGCTTCCACCCTTCTATGAGGGAAGCTATATTTTTTCACATCTCTCCTATAAGTGGCCATTTTAGTTTTTCCCATGCCCTCTCGACATTCTTTCATTCCACATACACAGATCTTCCCTATCCATTTTTCCATGCCAATCATCACTCTGTATATTGCTATCAGGTCTCCCTTTCTCTTCTGTTTTCCAGGGTCGGAAGTTGCATTCTTTTCAGTCTGTCTTCATAAGTCAAATCTCTTAAGTCAGGCACCATTTTTGTTGCAGCCCTCTGTACTTTCTCTAGTTTCCTTATGTGTTTCTTTAAGTTCGGAGCCCACTGTATTGTTGCATATTCAAGCCTCGGTCTTATCATTGCAGTAATTATTTTCTTCATCATTTCTTCATCTAAATATACGAACGCCACTCTTATGTTCCTCAATAAGTTCAATACTTCTCCAATTATTTTGTTTATATGTCTCTCTGGCGATAGGTCATTGGTAATTGTCACCCCAAGGTCTTTTTCTTCATGACTGGTTTTATGTCTTCATTTCCTATCTTGTACATACTCCTGATTCTTCTTTCACTCTTGCCAAACTCTAATTTCTTGCATTTTGTCGTGTTGAACTCCATTTGCCATGTACAGCTCCATTTCCATATTCTGTCCAAGTCTTCCTGGAGTAGTTCGCAATCTTTGTCACATCTCACTTTTCTTAACAATTTTGCATCGTCTGCAAATAGGCTCACATAACTGGACACCCCATCCACCATGTCATTTATGTAGACCGAAACATTACTGGTGCCAACACTGATCCCTGTGGAACTCCACTCTCCACCAAGCCCCATTCTGATGGTCTGTCCTTAATTATTGTTCTCATTTCTCTTCCTACCAAAAGTCTTCCATCCATTTTAGTAAACTGCCATGCACTCCTCCTACCATTTCAAGTTTCCAGATCAGTCTCCGGTGTGGTACCTTATCAAAGGCCTTTTTTAAATCCAGATATATTCCATCAGCCCAACCATCTCTTTCCTGTATTACATCTATCACCCTCGAATAGTAACATATCAGGTTTGTCGTGCATGAACGCCCTTTTCTAAAACCAAATTGACACTCACAAAGTATGTCATTTTTCTCCAAGAAGTCTGTCCATCTATTCTTCACCACCCTCTCACACATCTTAGCTACCACACTTGTAAGTGACACTGGTCTATAGTTCAATGGGTCTCTCTTGTTACCTGATTTATAAATTGGGACAATGTTAGCTCTTTTCCAGTCTTGGGGCACTACACCTTCCCTTAATGAGGCATCAATTACTTCACAAACTTTTTCTGCCAGTTGCTCCCTGCATTCTCTTAAAATCCATCCTGATACCCCATCAGGTCCCACAGCTTTTCTCACTTCTAAACTCCCCATCATATTCTTGATCTCCTCCACAGTTACTTGAAACTCCTTCATAATCCCTTTCTGTTCCATTACCAGTGGTTTGTCAAAAGCAGTCTCCTTTGTGAATACCTTCCGAAAGCATCCATTCATAGCCTCTGCCATTTCCCTGGGATCTTCACTGCATACTCCATTTACTTCTAAACTTTCAATACTTTCTCTATTTTTTATGTTGTTGTTCACATGTCTGTAAAAAGCCTTGGTTGGTCTTTACATTTATCAATTATATCCTTTTCTTGTTTCTTTCTTTCTTCTCTTCTAATCAACACATATTCATTTCTTGCTCTTTTGTAACTTTCCCACTGCTTAATCCGTCTTTTCCTTCTCCACCTCTTCCATGCATCCTCTTTTCTTGTTCTAGCCTTTTCACATCTATCGTTAAACCAGTCCTGCTTTCCAACTTCTCTATGTTGTCTTATTGGTACAAATTTTTCTCACCTTCTTTGTATATTTTTATAAATTCCTTCCACTTTTCATTTGCTCCTTAGCACTCTTGAATTTCATCCAATTTGTCTCTTGAAAGAATTTCTTTAGGTTTCCAAAATCTGTCTTGGCATAATTCCATCTTCCCACTTTATATTCTTCATTTCTTCTAGATTTCTCTTCATCTATCACCTTGAACTCCAAAACTGCATGATCACTCTTTGCTAAAGGGCACTCCACCCTCATCTCCTCAATGACCATTGGCTCTGTACTAAAGACCAAGTCCAGTCTTGACGATGCTCCCTCTCCTCCAAACCTAGTATCTTCTTTGACCCACTGAGTTAACACATTTTCCATTGCCAGTGTCAATAGTGTATTTCCCATGTTGTCTCTGATCCTTCCATTGACCAGTCCTCCCAACACACCTCTTTACAATTAAAATCTCCCATCATTATAGTTCGTTCACAGCCACCCAACATTTCTTCCAGACATGTTCCTGTATCACTTATCATTTCTTCATATTCCTGTACTGACCATGCATTTGTCTTAGGTGGTACGTACACCACTATGTAGTGCCTCTTTTTCCTTCATTAGTTTCTGCTCTGATCTTTAGCACTTCTGCCTTTCCCATACCTTCTTTCACTTGATCCACTTTTATATCTTTTTTAACCAGCAACATCACTCCTCCTCCCATCTTACCTACTCTATTTCTTTTCCAAACATTATATTTCCTTCTCCAACCATCATCAGGTCTTCTCCTCTCTCAGTTTTGTTTCAGTAAGACCCACAATATCTGGGTTCTTGTCCCTCAAGTAATCGTTGAGTTCTAAAATCCCGATATCACTCCATTTATGTTGGAATACATTACATTCCGCTCATACGTAAGTTTCTTTAGTCCTTTCTTGCTGTACTTTTCTGGGTTATGAACCACTTCCTCAGTCTCATATCCAAGATTCTCCAGAAAAACTCTTTCTTCTCCTCTTCTGTCCTCTCTTCATTTTTTCAAAGCCTCCTTTCTCAACTCATTTAACATTTCTCTTTCCTTTTCACCGAGATCTCTTCTCAACCAAATCTTCCTTGTTATTTCCTGCTGGGCTAGCCTCCATGACTTCTCCACCAATTCATCTACATCCTTTTGTGACTTAAGTTTGATTCTTATTGGCCTCATACCTTCTCCTGTGAACTTTCCAATTCTATGGAAGTCCTCTATTTCTTGTACTAGATCTTTTCCCTCCTCCTGCACCACATTAATGATATTATTTATCACCTTTTTATGTTTTTCTCTCTCCATTTTACTCGGTGTCTTATCCTCCTCCACACCAAATATCACCACACATCTCTTTTTGTCTACAGTTTCCCTCACCAATGTCTCATTTGACTTAATAACCTTCACCACTTTCTCAGCAATCTTCTCTTCTATGATCTGTTGATATATAATTTCAGCAAGGCCCAAAGTTTTCTCCCAGACTCTTTGATTTCCTTTTCCAGACTTGCAACTTTGTAATTTACCTCCTTTCTTTCCACTTCCTGACTTTTTTTCCATTCAGCCTGCTTCTCCATCACTTTTCCTAAAGATTCTCCACATTTTGTCGCAATTCACTTTAATTAGCTTAACTTCCTCTTTCAGTACTTCATTTTCTTTCTTCATATCGGCACACTCTTTCATTACATTGTCATAACTCGTTTCCAGGCCCCATACTTTTCAAACAGTTTTTCAATTTTACCTTCCAACTCCAGAATTTTCTTCACATAAATGCTCTTCTCCATTATTCCTTGAAATCCTGTGAAGTCTGATTCATCTTTCGAGTTCACGGCCGCCATGTTGCGCAGATGTAAACAAACCAGCTGATGGCTCAAACGCAGGCTACAGTTTATATTTACCTTCCCTGGACATTATTTTGCTAATCAACAGTTAACATGACTATATGGAGACGGGACAAACATTACCAGCTCCTTTCCCACCTTGGTTACTCTTAGGCAATGGTAACTGTAGAATTAGAGATGATTGTGTGTGTGTGTGTGTGTGTATTTACCTAGTTGTATTTACCTAGTTGTAGTTTTACAGGGCCTGGGCTTTATGCTCGTGTGGCCCCGTCTCCATATCTACTCTTATTCAATCTTACTTTAAAAGTATCCACACTCGTTGCAGACACTACTTCTTCATTTAAACTGTTCCACGTCTCAATACATCTCTGTGGGAAACTATATTTTTAATATCTCTCAGACATCTTCCTTTTCTCAGCTTTTTACTATGCGATCTTGTGCTTCGGATGTCATATTCTTCTCTCAGGATCAGTTTCTCATTATCCACTTGGTCCATTCCATTGATCAGTTTATAAACTTGTATCAAGTCTCCTCTCTCCCTTCTTTGTTCCAGGGTTGGTAGATCCATAGCCTTTAGTCTCTCCTCATATGTCATCCCTTCAAATTCTGGAACCATTCTTGTAGCTAGTTTTTGAAGCCTCTCCAATTTCCTTATGCGTTTCTTTTTATGAGGGGTCCACACTACTCCTGCATATTCCAATCTGGGTCTTATTATAGTACTTATCAATTTCTTCATCATTTCTTTGTCCATGTTGTGAAATGCTACTCCAATATTCCTTAGCAAATTATGTTTCTCTAAAAATTCTATTAATATGGCTTGTCGGTTGATTGTTTTCTTCCATCATCTCTCCCAAGTCCTTTTCCTTTTTGACTTTCTCCAGTTCTATTCCATCTCCCATCTTATAGATTCCCACAGGTCGTCTTTCACTCTTTCCCATTTCCATGACATGGCTTTTGTTCACATTGAATTCCATTTCCCACTTTTTACTCCATTCCCATATCTTATTTAGGTTTCCTTGCAGTATTTCACAATCCTCCTTTTGCTTTATAACTCTACACAGTTTCGTATCGTCCACAAACTGATTTATGTAGCTGTTCACTCCTTCTGGCATGTCGTTAATATAAATGAGGAAAAGTATTGGTGCCAATACTGACCCCTGTGGCACTCCGCTTTCTACTGCTCTCCACTTTGACTTCATATCTTTAACCACTGTCCTTATTTCTCTCCCCCTCAAATAATTTTCTATCCATCTCAATGTGCTTCCTTTTAAACCACCCTTCTCCTCTAACTTCCACAGTAATCTTGCATGTGGCACTTTGTCAAACACCTTTTTTAAATCCAAATAAATGCAGTCAACCCATCCCTCTCTCTCTTGTACTCTATCAACTATTGTAGAATAGAAACTCAATAAATTTGTTACACAAGACCGTCTTTTTCTAAAACCAAATTGGCTATTTGATATTAATTTGTTGTCTTCAAGGAATTCGATCCATTGTTTCTTTATTATTCTTTCACACATCTTGCATATTACACTAGTTAGTGATACCGGTCTGTAATTTAAAGGTTCTTCCTTCATTCCGCTCTTATATATGGGAACCACCTCAGCTCTTTTCCATTCCACTGGCACTGTTCCATTTTCTATTGAGCATTTTATGATGTTGTATATAAGACTTGCTAGTTCTTCCCTACATTCTTTCAGTATTCTGCCTGAGACTTCATCTGGACCCATTGCTTTCTCTTCATCCAGTTCCTTCATTAACTCTTTTATTTCAAGCTTGGTTACTTTAATCTCTTTCATATAGATTGTCTCTCTATTACTCTGTGGCCTCTCGAATTTGGATTCCTTAGTAAAGACCTCCTGAAATTTTTTATTTAAAAGTTCTGCCATACTTTTTGGGTCTTCCACCATTCCCGTTCTCTCCTTTTAACCTTTCTATTGTTTCTTTTTGCCTAATTTTTCCATTAATGAATCTATAGAACAATTTTGGTTGCTCCTTACATTTTTCGACAATGTCTTTTCCGAAGTTCTTTTCCTCTTCCTTCCTCACCTTAACATATTCATTTTTCACTGCTTTGAAGTTTTCCTTATTTGCTGGATTCCTATTTCTCCTCCACCTTTTCCATGCTCCATCTTTTTTCTCCTTTGCCTTAGCACACCTTGCATTAAACCAATCTTTCTTTTCTTCTTCTTTAGGTCTATATTTTGGGACATATTCCCTGACTCCTGTTTTGTATATTTCCAAAAATAAGTTATATTTGTCTTGCATTGTCTCTGAGTTTTCCATCTCCTCCCAGTCTACGTTTTTAAAATAGTTCTTGAGATTCTCAATATCAGCCTTTCTGTAATTTAATCAGTCTCCTTTGTATGAATCGTCTCTATCTTCCTTTCCCTCTTCTATATCTATTTCTAATATTACATGGTCACTCTTTCCCAATGGGCACTTATATCTTATTTGTATACCCCTTGTAAAAACTAGGTCCAATCTCGCCAGCTCGTCGTTTCCTCTGAATCTTGTGCATTCCTTTACTCTCTAGTCCATCACATTGTCTATCATTAGGTTCAAGAATCTTTCTCCCCAGGCTTCTTCCCCCATACCACTTTCATAATTTTCCCAGTCCACTTCTTTACAGTTGAAATCTCCTACTAATATCACTTTTCTCCTTTCTTTAACGTTTTTTTTTTTTTTTTTTTTTTACATTACAAGGGCACTGGCCAAGGGCAAACACAGTGTTGGAAAAAAAAAATCCCGCTGGTTGCCAGGCCCTGTTAAAAGAAAAGTAGAAAGAGAAAAACAGAAAAATCTAAAAGGAGGGTCCAGTTAACGTAAGAGGTGTCTTGACACTCCTCTTTTGAAAGAGTTTAAGTCATAGGCAGGTGGAAATACAGACACAGGTAGAGAGTTCCAGAGTTTACCAGTGTAGGGAATGAAGGAGTGAAGATACTGGTTAACTCTTGCATTAGGAAGATGGACAGAATAGGGATGAGAAGAAGTAGAGAGTCTTGTGCAGCGAGGCCGCAGGAGGGGAAGGCATGCAGTTAGCAAGTTCAGAAGAGCAGACAGCATGAAAACAGCGGTAGAAGACAGATAAAGATGCAACATTGCGGCGGTGACTTAAAGAATCAAGACAGTCAGTTAGAGGAGAAGAGTTGATAAGACGAAAAGCTTTAGATTCCACCTTGTTTAGTAAAGCTGTGTGTGGATCCCCCAGACATGAGAGCCATACTCCATACACGGGCGGATAAGGCCCTTGTACAGAGCAAGCAGCTGGGAGGAGAGAAAAATGGACGAAGACGCCATAGGACACCTAACTTCTTGGAAGCTGATTTAGCAAGAGTAGAGATGTGAAATTTCCAGTTTAGATTTTTAGTGAAGGATAGACCGAGTGTGTTTAATGTAGAGGAGAGGGAAGTTGAGTGTTATTGAAGAAGAGGATAGTTGTCTGGAAGGTTATGTCGAGTAGATAGTTGTAGAAATTGAGTTTTGAGGCATTGAACAAAACCAGGTATTTACATCCCGTACCTACTCACTGCTAGGTGAACAGGGGCTACACGTGAAAGGAGACACACCCAAATATCTCCACCCGGCAGGGGAATCGAACCCGGTCCTCTGGCTTGTGTGTGTGTGTATTTACCTATTTGTGTATTACAGGGCCCGAGCTAAGCTCTCTGTGACCTGTCTCCTTGTCCATTCCTGTCATATCTCTCTTTCATCTGATTGACACACACCGCGTCAACAACATCACTGCTCAGTTTATTCCACTTATGAATGCTACGATGCGGGAAACTGTATTTTCTCATGTCATTTAGACAGATGTCCTTTATTAGCTTTTTTCCATGTCCTCGGAGATGATTACTTGTGGTCACCTTTATCAACTCTCTGTCCAGTATGTCAATCTTGTTCACCAATTTATACATAGTTATCATGTCTCCTCTTGTTCTTCTCTCTTCTAATGTGGTCAGCCCCAGCTTCCTCAGTCTTTCCTCATAGTCTAACTCCCTGAGTCCTGGTACCATCCTTGTTGCCAGCCTCTGTACCCTTTCCACCTTCTTCACATTTTTCTTCATATGTGTGTGTGTGTGTGTGTGTGTGTGTGTGTGTGTGTGTGTGTGTGTGTGTGTATTGTATTTACCTAATTGTAACATACGGAAAAGAGCTATGCTCGTGTTGTCCCGTCTCCATATCTATTAATGTCCAGCTTTTCTTAAAATCATGAATATTCCTTGCGTTGACCACTTCCACGTCTAAACTATTCCATGCTTCCACCCTTCTATGAGGAAGCTATATTTTTCACATCTCTCCTATAAGTGGCCATTTTAGTTTTTCCCATGCCCTCTTGACATTCTTTCATTCCACATACACAGATCTTCCCTATCCATTTTTCCATGCCAATCATCACTCTGTATATTGCTATCAGGTCTCCCTTTCTCTTCTGTTTTCCAGGGTCGGAAGTTGCATTCTTTTCAGTCTGTCTTCATAAGTCAAATCTCTTAAGTCAGGCACCATTTTTGTTGCAGCCCTCTGTACTTTCTCTAGTTTCCTTATGTGTTTCTTTAAGTTCGAGCCCACTGTATTGTTGCATATTCAAGCCTTGGTCTTATCATTGCAGTAATTATTTTCTTCATCATTTCTTCATCTAAATATACGAACGCCACTCTTATGTTCCTCAATAAGTTCAATACTTCTCCAATTATTTTGTTTATATGTCTCTCTGGCGATAGGTCATTGGTAATTGTCACCCCAAGGTCTTTTTCTTCATGACTGGTTTTTATGTCTTCATTTCCTATCTTGTACATACTCCTGATTCTTCTTTCACTCTTGTGTGTGTGTGTGTGTGTGTGTGTGTATTGTAAAAATAGGGATTGTAGTAGGGGCATACCTTTTTGATCCATGCAGGACATATGTATCATGAGCAGTAACCTTTACAGAGAAAATAATGATGTAATAAGTACAGTAAGTCTTCCTTATACGGTACATATGCGTTCCTGAAAACCTTACCACAAATCGAAATTACCGTATACCAAACCCATTATAACACGTAATAATAGGGGATGTGTTCCACCACATCGAAAGTTACCCCTACAGACAGGAAAATACATGAAAATAGTCATATAAAATAATATAATGTACTGCGCAAAATAAATAAACAAAATGTTTTTGTGTACCTTTCACTCGCCACGTATTCTATCAGATGATGTCCCTCCCAAGGCCAAGGGACAGTAGGGATTTCAGCCCTTATTCATCTTCCATTGAATGGGCAGACAAGACTCTGCTCTGCAGATCCATTACATTCTCCCCAGCTTTTTTTAAAGCCTCACGATTCTTTAACGCCATCCAGACTGTCGGCTGGGATAGGCCCATGCATGGTCCAGATATACAAGGTCTTCCATCCGCGCATCCACAGTCACGTGTCTATGACTCATGTGGGCCCCGGGTCGGTGTGATGCAGAGGCCCAGCTAGCCAGTCAGAGCCTGACCTCTGCCCGTGTCACACGCGCCCAAGCAACCGTGCGCCAAGCCATAATCTGACCTCGCCATCTTGAGACCAATTTTCATTTTCTCTTTATAATGCCCAATAGTTGTGTTGTTGTGTTGCTGCCATAAGACAAAAAGAAAGACAAAACAATATCTACATTGCACTTTTCCATACACTCATCTAACTCATCCAGAACTAGCCCAATGTAGTTATTTTGGTTCATACAAACTTTCTTAGGCAAAAACACTAATTTTCCAAGACCATAGTAAGAAAACAATCCCACACCATCAAAGAATCTAGGTGTGTGTTGTGTAGCATGGATTATAGAGGTTACTACCGGGTCTGTGGCAATTTCTAGATTTGACTTATTCTCCCTCACAAAGGCACAAATAACTGAAATTTGGGCCTTACTAATTAGTTTTCTAGGTACCATAATATGTAGTAACAGGGCAGAATGTTAACTCACGCATCCACAAAAAGGGGCTGTGATGGGGTGAAAAAAAATTCAAATTCAAGTACACGAGCCACAGGCGAACGTTGACTTGGGCTTACATGACATGTATCTAATTTTACCTCCAATGTCAGACTATTCCTCTTTCGCTTTGCCTTTTCAACTCCAGCAGTGTCTGCAGAATGTTTTCAGGCCATTATGGGTGCGTTACTGCATCATGATAATAATATCAACAAAAAACACGCCGCAGGGATTTCACTTGTGTTCAGTGGGAAATGCAGGAAGAGACTGATTGTTGTGGTGGCGTGGTGGTGCTAAGGTATGGTGTAAACGAAACACAGGCGGATACCGTATCTGTGAAATTTTCTTACCATAGATAAACTCGAGGGTAGTAATTACCAAACACCATAACTGAATTTACTGGATAACGAAGTACCGTATAAGGACTTACTGTATATGTATAATCTACTATACACTCACATCCAGTACAATGTGTGGTGGCTAACTTGAATGTTGCTGCTTGTCTCAGCCACTGCAAAAATGGTGATGGTGAATGCCATGCTGACCAATAGCAACCCAAGGACCAAGAATCCCCAACTGAAAGCACAAGTGGAAAAATAAAAATCACAAAAAATTTATCATAGCATATATGAGTTATGAAAGAACACATGTACATACACATCCATGCACACAAGCATGCACACACTCATGCACACACACTGATGATTGTTCGAGGCAGACACAAAACCAGAGCTCCGGCGTGTGTCACATTGTCAAGTGCTGACTACGAAACTGTCTGAATTCGTTCATAGGTTGTTTGTATGTATGTTAAGCTATATTTCTTATATCTTTGTAATGGTATTTGGGGAAGAATGTGCGAGTGAAGCATTAGTGTTTCATACGAGTTGGAGCGAAGTGAAGCACTAGTGTTTTGTATGAGCTGGAGCGGAGGTAAGGAATGAAAGTAGAGGTTGATAGGCAGCAGAGTGAGAAGAAGCACCGCTTCAGCCACAGCTCTGACTGCCTCACATACTACCATCCACCTACCTCGCCCTGTCGCAGTTCCTGTTGCCATCACCATTACTCCAAGCCTGGTTCCTATGTTTGCCCCCCTACCCCCTGTTATAATAAAATGGGAAACTAAGGAATGCTTTGATTACTGCCACAGAAGCCCAGCCAAACTGGTGATGTAATATAAGGGAGGGGGGCTAGACTAGTGATCCTGTCTCCAAAGTTATATTGAATTTGCTTGAGTTGAGGCGGAGTAGAACTATGAAAGGGGATGAGAATATGAATGGCCCAGTTGGCGTTGCCATCTATGTAAACAAGTGAGCCAAACTGAGAGGAGCCAAGAGTGAGATTATTGAAACAACTATGGGATTACAATAGGTGGAAGATTGGAGTACGGAGAGAGAAATTTCCTGATCTAATGAAGAATGAGTCAACAAGAGAAGAATTACCACAATAGATAGAGAAATTAAGAGTTTTGAGGGAGATGGTTGCTAAGATTTTTGAAAAACAGAATCAGCTGATTGCAGAACACCTAGAGCTAAGACAGAGATGTGAAAAGTTATAGAGTACTGTTAGAATGAACAATGACATAAAGAAAACTCTAGATTAAATAAAAAGGAAAAACAGCACCCTTAAGGGCAAATGTGCGAACTATGAAGTAGCACTACATGGACTTGAATAAAGGCTAGACACTAATGCAGAAACAGGAAAGAGGATAAGCAAAACAAAACTGAAGGAATGGAAGAAGGTCTGGAAAAAAGAACAAGAAGAAAAAGTTAATTTTGCTGAAGTAGTTAAGCAACAAATAAGGGAGAAAACAAAGGATACAGTCATACATGTAATCAAAGAAAAGGAAGAATTAGTAAGAGATATGGTGGACATAAAGAAGTGTACAATTATATATATATATACTAGAAGAAAAAAAGAATCCAGTGAAATTTGTAAGGGAAAAGGAGGAGAAAGAGATACACAGGAATACATAGGAAGAACAGACACCAGAAGACCTGGCAGTCTGTGGTGAGGGTGTCTGTCTACTAGAACTGCTACTAATACCAAGTGACGGGAAGGAGTCAACTACCATAAAAAAAAAACTGAGCAGGTGAACAAGGGATTTGATTCCCTGTTTATCCCCCACTAGACCCGAGAGAGACTCAGACTGGGTGCCCCCCCGAGTTCCTCAAATAGGCCACCACTGTCGAATTGTCTAACATGAGACACCACAGTGCCCGAAACTTCCTGCTGAAAGGACTGCAGAGCCCAGAAAACAGCCATCATCTCTAGGTGGTTGATGTGAAACCTCCGCTCCTGTGAAGACCACACCCCCGAGACTAGAGAGTCCACCAGATGAGCACCCCAACCATGAAGGGACGCATCGGAAAACAGAGACTGTTCCAGAGGTGCCATCACAAAGGGAGCTCCCTTGATTAGATGACCCAGATCCATCCACCAGGAGAGATCTGCCAGAAACTGCTGTGAAGGAGGAACCCGCCACCAGGGAGGGTCCAACGCTGCCTTCCAATGATTTTTCAGACACCACTGAAGGGACTGAGAGCATACCCGGCCACCTGGAACCAGCCTCTCAAGAGAAGCCAGATGACCCAGGAGTGACCTCCAAAGAGACACCGTAGGGGTTCTGTCCTCTAAAAAATTCTGCGCCACTGAGAGAAACCGGCTGATCCTTTCTGGCGACGGAAAAACCAGAGCCCTTACTGAATCCAGCACCATGCCCAGGTACTGCTTCCTTTGGCTGGGTATCAGGTCTGATTTGAGCAGATTGATCTGAATACCCAAGTGAGTACACAGCTGTAACAGCTCGGATGGCGCCTATGCATCCCTGGAGAGTCATCCCTGTGACCAACCAATCGTCCAGGTACTGCCGCAGGGAGATATCGTGTCGATGAGCCCATGAAGACACTGGAGCATCACCTTGAAGATCTGCGGTACAGTGGCGAGGCCAAAACATAGAACTTTGAACTGAAAAAAACTTGCCTCGCCAAACGAACTGTAGGTACTTGCGGGAATGTGGGTGGATTGGAACTTGGAAATATGCATCCCTCAGATTCAGAGACACCATTCAATCCCCCACGTTCACAGACTCCAAAATTGATGCTACTGTCTCCATCCGGAAGGGGCTGACCACTAAAAAGTTGTTCAGAGTTGAGAGGTCGAACACATGTCTCCAACCGCCTGTTACCTTGGGAACAAGGAACAGACGGGCATAAAAGCCTTGTAGCTTGTCCCCCACAAGCTTTATAGCCCCTTTGGCCAACATGTCTTGTACTACTAAGTCCAAGGCCACCTGACGATCCGACCCCTCTGCATAACTCACAAACTCTATTGGTCCAGCCAACAAAAGAGGAGGAGAAAGGGGAGGACATACCCATAACGCAGTCTTCACTACCCATTCTCCTGCTCCAACCTCCATCCACTCTCTCCAGTGCTGCTGCAGGCAAGTGCCCACAGGCACAGGAGAGCAAACTACTTCCCTAGCGAGATCTACCACGGCCATGGGGTTCGCCACTGCAAGAACTCCTGGCCCAAAAGGATCCCACTGTAGCAGAGGACTTGGAGACCGGAGCCGACGAAGAGGAACTATGAAACGCATCCCTCCTTGTCTGAACTTTTATCTTGCTCCCACGAGACCCAGAGGCTGATCCCCAAAAAGAAGATGCTAACCCCCACACCACGGAAGAGAGTACACGTTGCTGAGCAGCTAAGTGCTCGTCTTCCTGTACCCTGGCCACCACTGCAGGGTCAAAAAGCACGTCAGAAAGGGGAGAAGAAAGGAGCTGGCGCTTCTCCCAGTCAAAAAAGGTACAAGGCAACGAATCCACTAATGCCTGCCTCCGTAACATAAGAGTCTACAACGTAGCTCCTCAGAAGGATGAAGAATGTCCTTATTTGCCTTGGCCAGTGTCGACAAAAATTCCAAAACATCCTGTTCCATGTTCGAAGCAGCACCAGCTCAAGTAGCCAACACCTGGTCTGTCCAAGAGGCAATGTTAGCCATGGAGCCACACACTTTCTCCATTTGCACCAACAGGCGGGAGGATACAGAGACTGCTGGGTTGCCCACCGGCCATAAACCTGCCAACTCCTCATTAACCAGAGGAGGAGCCAAAGAGGCCCCCTCAGGTAGATAAAAAGACCTGGCTCATCCATACCAGTCCCTAGACAACTGAAAATTTGCAGAGCAAGGCTTAAGCTCCTTCAAGGACCTGCATTGGGCTTCCTCACGGACAGCTTGAGCCATAAGCGACTGTGGGAGAGAAAAAGAGGGCTGGGGGGCAAAACTGAGCCCTGCGCCCTTTCTGCCCCTGTAAAGTGGGACAAGGAAGAAGCCTCAGGAGCAGGAAGATGAAGATAGTCTCTCGCCTGGCCTATGAGGTGTAAAAAAGGGGAAACACCTACTTGATTAGGAGCCACATCCTCCTCTTCATCCTCAGAAGACTGGTCTGTGGAAAGGATGGCCAACTGGCATGGGAGCCGAAAGACATTGGCCCACCCCACTGCCACCAGGCACAGCCGTTGATCGGCCAGCCTCAACAGAAACCTCCTGAAAAATTGGAAAACTGGACGGCACAAACTTACCAGGGTCCATATGATTCACACCACTGCTAGGAAGGGGATGGCCGCCCAGCATGGGAGCCAAGGGGCACACACCAACCCCTACACAAGGCACATGAGTCTGGTTGCCCAGCATGGGAGCCTTGTGGCTGGTACCAACACTCACACTCTGGGAGGGGAGAAGTCCATCAGACATAATAGTACCAAGCTCCACCCTCAAAGTACGTGGAATGGTCTCACTTACGTCTAATCCACGTGATGGGATGATAGGCTAGCTACCAGGCAATGGGAGCCATATGGCAGAATCCAACCTCAACATCCTGGAAAGGAGTCTGGCCACCAGCCATGGGAGCTGTATGGCAGACACCAACCTCCATTTCCTGGGTAGTGGGGCGGCTGCCAGGCATGCTAGACTGATGGGTGCTGCCAACCCCACCCCCATAAACACTGCCAGAGGTACCAGGAGCACCAGGTATTTCCTTACCTGAACTGTGGATAAAACCACGGGAGGGGATAAGAGGCTGGCCGCCAGGCATGGGAGCTGTATGACAGACGCCACCATCAATATCCCGAATGGGAGTCTGACTGCCAGGCATGGGAGCTGTATGGCAATTACCGACCTCTGTATCCCGGGTAGTGGGGCGGCCGCCGGGCATGGTAGACCAATGGCTGTCGCCAACCCCACCCCCCGTAAACAGTGCGAAAAGTACCCAGGGCACCGTGCACTGCCTTACCTGTGCCAGAAACCACGGCATGGCAGCTACCTGTTGTGTTTGTGTCTACAGTGGACGCCGGTACCATCTCAACCTCGTGACAGGCAGCACCAGCTGGCCCCGCTTGCCCTGCCCTCTGCACAGCTCCACTCGTACCTGGCTAGGAATCGTCTACCTGTGAAGCCGGAGACTGGAAACCAGAGAAGGGGGAATCCTGTGAAGAGGAGAGAAAGAGGGAAAGCCGACCCAACGTCTCCTCCATCTTACACATGCGTTTATGCAGCTGTTGAGACAAAGGAGATGACTTCCGCTTACCAGAAGACTAAGCCTTCCTCCTCTCAGTACAATCTTTAATACTATCCAAAAGACATAGAAACTGGTCGTGTGACAAGGCCTTCCAGCAATCACAACGGGAAGCAAGGCTACAAAACACCTCCCTACATGACAAGACACTCCCCATGAGGGTCCACAGTAAGAGACAGGAGGAAACAAGAACACTTCACACACTTACGTGACATAATAACACATTTACAACTCCCGGTAGAAGAAAAACAAACCAAGGAGCAATGAAAGGCAAACCAACTGCTGCTGAAAAGAAAAAAAACAACAACGAGCCGGTGAAAGAGATGAGCTGAAGACTACATGTAAGCCCTGCAACAGCAAAGAGGCGAATGAGGGAATTGGCCTGATGGCTGAAAAGAAAACGAGTAAGGGCACCTCAAGTATTTCTTTTGTTTCTTTCCTCGAGCTGTTAGACATGCTGTAAGTTTGCTGTGGGAATGGAGGTTTAAGCAATAATTAATAATTATGGGTAGTAATATGTGTAATAACAAAGTAAGATGAAACAGAGAGAAGGGTTAACTAGGCTTAAAGTCAAAGACACAGTTAATGAGGAAGCGTGACATATGGCAGAAGTGATGAATGAATGTTTTAGTTCTGTCTTCACTGAGGAAAGAGAGTTCAACCCTGATGGTGAAATTATTAGATGTAACTCATTGAGCACTATCTCCATGACATGATGAAATTTCTAAGATGTTAAAGGAGCTTGATGTAAATAAATCATTGGGACTCAAACTGAATTTCGAAGGAATGTAGAGAACTAACTGAAAAAATTCATAGTTTGGTGGTAACATCAATGATGAAAGGTTTAGAGCCTGAGGCTTGGAAAAGAGCAAATATCACACTGATATTTAAAGGAGGTGGTAAAGAAAATCCTTTAAGCTACAGACCAGTGTCATTGACCAGTGTGGTGGGGAAGTTGTGCACAAGTGGTTAAAGAGAGATGGATGGAGCACTTGGAGAGAAAATATAATAACACAGTCAGTTTGGTTTTAGAAAAGGTAGGTCATGCTCCACAAATTTACTGTCATTTTACTCAAGAGTGATTGACGTCATTCAAGAAAGAGAAGGATGGGTTGACGTGGTATATCTTGACTTGAAAAAAACATGTGATAAGGTACCACATTGAAAATTGTTCTGGAAGATAAAGGAGTATGGAAGCATTGGTGGAAGATTACTTGTTTGGATGAAGGATTATCTTAATGACAGAGAAATGTGAACATTAATACATGACCAGAGTTCATCATGGCTTAAGGTAACTAGTGGTGTCCCACAGGAATCTGTGTTGGGACCACTAATGTTTGTTATCTATGTTAATGAATTGAGTGAAGAAGTTGAAAGTTATATAACTCTGTTTGCTGATGATGCAAAACTAATGAGAAAGGTCGAAAATGTGAATGACTGTAAAGTGCTGCAAAGTGATTTGGATAAGATTAGTAACTGGAATAGAACATAGCAAATGGAGTTTAACTTGAATAAGTGTAAGTTTGGTAAGAGTGAAAAGAGAATACAATACGATTATACTATGAATGGTGTCAAATTGGAGATATCGAAAGAAGAAATGGATTTGAGAGTGAATGTTACAGAAGACTTGACTCCAGGCAAACACATAAATAGTATTGTTAATGGTATGATGAACTTATTAAAGAGGGTGAGAGTAGCCTTTTCGTACCTTGATGAAAGGATGATTAAAAGGATATTGATTTCTGTGATACAACCAAGATTGGAATATGCAGTGGTCATGTGGTCTCCTCATAAAAAGAAAATATTATGAAGTTGGAAAAGGTGCAGAGAGCAATTACAAAGATGGTTCCAAATTCAAGTACTTTAACCTATGGAGAAAGATTGAGGAAATTGGACATTACTACATTGGAAGACAGAAGGAAACGAGGAGATTTGATACACGTTTGTAGAATGGTTAATGGTATGGAGGATGTGGATAAGGAAGACTTTTTATTATTGGACACATGCAGTACAAGAGGATGTGGTTTAAAATTGAAAAAGGGATTTTGTAGAAGAAATGTCAAGAAGTATAGTTTCCCTCATAGAGTTAAGAACAATTGGAATGAACTTCAGAAGGTTGTAATGGCTAGGAATGTGCATACTTTTAAAAAGAAATTTGATAAAAGATACAGAGATGGGTCACCATAAGTTTACTCCTCTCCCGTAAACCACAACTAGGTAAATACATACACACACACACTTACTCAACTTTACAATTAAATTTAACAACAATGGGCCACAAGTGTTATTCTTAGATATTTATCTAATAAAATTTCAGTTGCAATTGTGTTTCCTATGGATAACTATTGATATAATTAAGGAATTTCAATTAAATCTAAGTTTGTCAACTATATATATATATATATATATATATATATATATATATATATATATATATATATATATATATATATATATATTACGGTCACGGCTGCGGTTAACTGCTACAGCTCACTAGAGTGT
Source organism: Portunus trituberculatus (assembly GCF_017591435.1). NCBI lineage: Eukaryota > Metazoa > Arthropoda > Malacostraca > Decapoda > Portunidae > Portunus > Portunus trituberculatus. The sequence goes on along the minus strand of NC_059304.1, from coordinate 3,104,811 downwards.
TATCCTGGCAGGGTCGCCAACTTTGTTACGGTCAGTACAGTGGGGAATATAACACTCCACAGAGTCCCCACTACTATAAATCACAGCAGCCGTAACCCTCAGGTTCTTTCAAGGTCGCCAACAGTGTATAACTTCCCCCACTGTAAGGGAATCTCCTTAGCAACTCCTTCTCCTCCTGTACCCAACCAAGTAGAATTTATAAATGGTAGATGTTATGTGTAACAGGGCGAGGCCTTAATACCCCCTAGAGAAACCGCCCACAAGGACAATTCCACCCATTTCTCTATGAGGTATTAATGCCTCTCCACACGTCTTGCCCACAGACTGTGATAAACCACAGACTGGGACAACACGCGCAGTATATTACTATACTATCCTACTACAAATGCTTCCTAACACCTGTCAAACTAACACCCCTAGCCTACGACTACTACAACATATGATGTGTACGCCACATCCGGTGGTGTACACACAAGCCCAGACACCACCTACGGGTGACAACAGCCATACAAGGCGTCCAGATACTTGTCACAGACAAGTCTGACGGACGAGAACCACGTACAAACTGGCTGACAGCACGAAGCTTCTCAGCTTTCACTAGCGTGCATGGCTACCACCACTACAACACAGTATACTACTGAAACTATACAGAAGATGGTGGGGGCACACAGCCACCCACCCAAACCCCACTGGTGACCACGGCCACCAACAAAACAAACAGGACGAGACAGAACGTGTCTCTCCTCCGCGCCGCCACACCACAAGTGGACGAACGCCAAAACAGAAGCGCAGCCAACTTGCCACGCTTCTCTCAGAACAACAAGCCCGTTGCTCTACAGCCACGGTTTACCCAGTAGCAAGCCAGCTACTCAAAGGAGGGCACAACTCCCAGACCGATGACTACTGAGTACCTATTAACACACAGTCCAGCCACACGTTGTCTCTACCCTGTGCCCAGAGCGTACGTGTTAACTCCGCTGAAGACTGGCCGGTACTACAAACAGTATACTACTGATACTACACAAACGATGATGGGGGCACACAGCCGCCCACCAAACCACACTGGTGACCACAGCCACCACAACGGCAACAACGGGACGAGAAACTAACGCATCCCTCCACGTCGCCACACCCGAGTGGACGAACGCATACGTGCGTAACGACACCACTTGCTCTCGTGCCCACAATCTTGAATCTTCAGAATTTTCTACCATCTGGCTAAGACTTCAATGTCACTCTCTAACTAAATTCATCTGTGCTGTATACCTCTCACCTAATTCCTCTGACTATGTAAAATTCTTTGACTATTTGACTTCCAAGGTGGAGCACATCTTATCTCACTTTCCTTTGCTGAGATCTCCATTTTAGGGATTTCAATGTTCACCACCAGCTTTGGCTTTCATCTTCTTTCACTGACCAACCTGGTGAACAAACCTTCAACTTTGCTATCCTTCATGACCTAGAGCAGCTAGTGCAGTTCCCTACCCGTATTCCTGACCGCCTTGGAGACACGCCCAACATTCTTGATCTTTTCCTAACCTCCAACCCTTCTGCTTACTCTGTTAAACTTTCCTCTCCGTTGGGCTCCTCCGACCACAATCTAATTTCCGTTACCTGTTCTATCACTCCAGTGCAGCCTCAGGACCCGCCTAAGCGGAGGTGCTTCTGGCATTTTAACTCTGCTAAGTGGGAGGAACTAAGGCAGTACTATTCTGATTTCCTTGGGATGATTATTGTTTTCATGTCAGAGATCCTTCTCTTTGTGCCGAGCGCATAACAGAGGTGATTATCTCTGGCATGGAGCTATACATTCCTCATACTTTCTCTAACCCTAAAGCTAAAAAGCCTTGGTTTAACTCTGCTTGTTCTCGTGCTGTCAATGATAGAGAGGCGGCTCACAAACGGTTCCGTAGCCATCCAACTGCTGAAACTCATGCCCTATATATTTCTGCCCGTAATCATGCCAAATCTATTCTCCAACTTACTAAAAACTCTTTCATCAATAGAAAATGTCAAAGTCTTTCCAATTCTAACTCCTCTCGAGATTTCTGGCATCTAGCCAATAATATCTCTAACAACTTTACTTCTTCGTCTTTCCCTCCTTTACTTCATCCAGATGGCTCTACAGCTGTCTCTTCTTTTCTAAAGCTGAACTCTTCGCTCAAACCTTTGCTACCAACTCAACTTTGGATGATTCTGGGCATATTCCTCCTACTCCTCCACCCTCTGACTACTTCATCCCTAAAATTAAAATTCTTTATAAAGACGTTTTCCTGGCCCTCTCTGGCCTTGATTCTCGGAAGGCTTACGGTCCGGATGGAGTCCCTCCTGTTGTTCTCAAAACTGTGCTTCCGAACTCGCTCACTGCCTGGTCAAACTCTTTCATCTGTGTCTCTACTTCTATTTATCCTTCTTGCTGGAAGTTTGCTCACATTCAACCTGTCCCTAAAAAGGTGACCACTCCAATCCTTCTAACTACCGCCCTATAGCTTTGATTTCCTGCCTTTCTAAAGCCTTTGAGTCTATCCTTAATAGGAAGATAATGAGGCATCTATCAGCTCACAACCTTCTCTCTGATTGCCAGTATGGTTTCCGTAAAGGCAGATCTACTGGTGATCTTCTTACTTTCCTAACTGAATCTTGGTCATCCTCTTTAGGGACTTCGGTGAAACCTTTGCTGTCGGCCTTGACATATCGAAAGCCTTCGATAGAGTCTGGCACAAATCTTTAATTTCTAAACTACCCTCCTACGGATTCTATCCTTCTCTCTGTACCTTCATCTCCAGTTTCCTTTCCGATCGTTCTATTGCTGCTGTAGTAGACGGTCACTGTTCTTCCCTAAAACTATCAACAGTGGTGTTCCACAGGGTTCTGTCCTATCACCCACTCTCTTTCTATTATTCATCAATGATCTCCTAAATCTGACTCAATGCCCTATCCACTCCTATGCTGATGATACCACCTTGCATTATTCAACAGCGTTCAACAGACGCCCAACCCAACAACAATTAAATGACTCAAGGCGAGATGCTATAGGACGCCTAACTTCTGATCTTTCACTTGTTTCTGATTGGGGCAGAGAAAACCTGGTTTTGTTCAATGCCTCAAAACTCAATTTCTACAACTATCTACTCGACATAACCTTCCAGACAACTATCCTCTCTTCTTCAATAACACTCAACTTCCCTCTCCTCTACATTAAACACACTCGGTCTATCCTTCACTAAAAATCTAAACTGGAAATTTCACATCTCTACTCTTGCTAAATCAGCTTCCAAGAAGTTAGGTGTCCTGTGGCGTCTTCGTCCATTTTTCTCCCTCCCAGCTGCTTGCTCTGTACAGGGCCTTATCCGCCCGTGTATGGAGTATGGCTCTCATGTCTGGGGATCCACACACAGCTTTACTAAACAAGGTGGAATCTAAAGCTTTTCGTCTTATCAACTCTTCTCCTCTAACTGACTGTCTTGATTCTTTAAGTCACCGCCGCAATGTTGCATCTTTATCTGTCTTCTACCGCTGTTTTCATGCTGTCTGCTCTTCTGAACTTGCTAACTGCATGCCTTCCCCTCCTGCGGCCTCGCTGCACAAGACTCTCTACTTCTTCTCATCCCTATTCTGTCCATCTTCCTAATGCAAGAGTTAACCAGTATCTTCACTCCTTCATTCCCTACACTGGTAAACTCTGGAACTCTCTACCTGTGTCTGTATTTCCACCTGCCTATGACTTAAACTCTTTCAAAAGAGGAGTGTCAAGACACCTCTTACGTTAACTGGACCCTCCTTTTAGATTTTTTGTTTTTCTTTCTCCTACTTTCCTCTTAACAGGGCCTGGCAACCAGCGGGATTTTTTTTTTTCCAACACTTTGTTTTCCCTTGGCCAGTGCCCTTGTAATGTAAAAAAAAAAAAAAAAAAATGCAGCCCCAACCGGCCACACTTTCCTTAGGACAAGCCCGTTGTCCTACACAGCCACGGTCTACCGAGTAACAAGCCAGCTACTCAAGGGAGGGCACAAACTCCCAGACCAATGACTACTTGAGTACCTCGAAAAGCCCAGCCAACACGCGTCTCTCTCACTGTGCCAGACCGACGAGAGTGGTGTCTATCTCCGCTGAAGGCTAACTTGGTAGTGAGTCGCTCGCCAGACAACGAGAAGCAGGGAGAGGGAGGCGGGTTGTCTGCTCAACAGAACAGCCCGAGGGGCCCGCGCTGAGGTGGCCATAGGCTACGCATATAATATAATTAAATAAACGGGAAATAATGCGGTGCCCCTCACAATAAATAAATATATATATATATATATATATATATATATATATATATATATATATATATATATATATATATATCATATAGAATGTATGCAGAGATTAATATGAGAAACTGGAAACAACAGGAGAGTAAATTGCATACAAAGTAGCAAAGGTAAGAAATAAAATGAGAAAAGATATTGGTGAAACATCAATAATAAAACATGAAAATGGAAGTATTTGTACAAAGGAAGAAGATATTAAAAGAAGATGGCAAGAATATTTCTCAAGCTTCTTAAATATGGAAAATGAACATCAAGAACTGATTGAAGAGTTAGTAGTGGAAGAGCCAATACCAGGCATTAGTATGAGGGAAGTAGAGGTATCAATCAGAAAGGGGAAGACAAACAAAGCAGAAAGAAAGTCTGAAGTAACAATAGAATTGATAAAGGCATTGGAAGACCTTGATCATGAGTGGATTCATGAACTGTTAGAAATTATCTGAGTACAGAGGAAATGCCAGAAGGCTGGAAGGAAGTAAATTAGTTCAATTATATAAGGAGAAGGGAGATATACTAAGTTGTATAAAATAACAGGTATAAAGTTGTTGGAGCACATATTTAAAATATTAGAGAATGATAGGAGATTGGGAAAGATGGTTGAAGTTCACAAACATCAATTTGGATTTATGAATGGGAAGAGCACTACAGATGTAACATTTATTATGAGACATACAAGAAAAATATCTTGAAAGAAACTGGAAATTTTATTGGTGTTTTGTGGATTTGGAAGAAAGCATAAGACAGAGAGTACCAAGAGAAGTGTTGTATTAGAATTTGAGGAAGAGGGGTGTGCCAGAAAAGATGGTAAGACTAGTAAGGATGATATACAGTAAAACCTCGCTTGACAAACGTCTCTAGGGACGAACAATTCGGGAGACGACTAAAAAAATTTGTCAATATATCAACCCAGGGGACGAACGACATTTCGGGAGACGAACGTGGTTAAACAGCTCACCGGCAGGCAAGCCGTTTGTGTGATAGCTAACCCGGCTATCACACAACAACAAAACAAAACACAAGCACAAAAGAAAATAGAAACAGGAACATACGAAAAATTTTACATAACATAATCTCTGTGCCACCACGATTTTCTCCTGTTTTTCCTGGGCATGGTGATGTTACCGGCACACTCTACTGTAGCTTCCTCGGCGTTATCCTCACTGCTCTGGTGGCTCTCAGCGTTGCTGTCATCATCATCTTGGCCATGTCCAGGTACTGCAGATTGTGGCACATCCATCGCAGCTGTTTCCTCGCTCACCTGGCAAGGAACACCGCCCTACTGCCCGCTCCTCTCACACTGAGCATCACCTCCGAGGATCAAAGGAACTTCCTGGCCACATACCTTTAACTTCCCTTCTTGGAAGTCGAAACTTGCTCCCACACACGTGAGGAAGTCAATCCCCAGCAAGCAAGGGTCTTCCAAAGGCAGAGACAAAGACTGGCAATCTTTCCATGTTTCCCACGCCGATGTTCACTGTAATGGGGCCCCACATAGCGGTACTGACTTGTGACGCTACACAGCTGTTGTGTAGCTTTGGCACGCTGCGCACATCCAAAGTCTTCTCTCATGACTGTCTTCTCGGATCTTGTCTGTCTTCCTCCCCATCCTCCTCTCCTCCATTCCATCATGCCATCAATGTCCAGTCTCTCAAATAACCTTTTCTTTTTTATTCATTTTATTATCATTTTGATAGCATTTAGGTAAGTAGAACAATTTAGGCTTTTTATAATTATTTTGTTCATGTCATGCATACATTAAAGGTCTATTTTGAATGGGTTTTATGGACAAAAGTATGATTTTTTTTTGGTCTGGAACGGATTAATGGTATTTCAATACATTCTTATGGGAAAAATTGATTCAGGGGACGAACAAATCGGGTGACGAACAGGATTTAGGAACGAGTTATGGTCGTGAGCTGAGGTTTTACTGTATGAGGGAGCGAGGACAACAATACAAAAATAAAAGCCGAGTAATTTCAAATTGAAGTATGATTACATCAGGGACTAGTGTTGAGTTAATTTCTGTTTCTTATTGTGTTGGACATAATAATGAATGATCTAAGGGGTGATGATGAATTGTGGGAGTTGCTTTTTCTCGACAATCTAGTCATTATTGCAGATACAAAGGAGGAATTACAGCAAAGGTATTTGCCATGGAAGGACAGCCTGGAGAGAAAAAGGAATGAAGTGAATACAGAGAAGACAGAGGTAATGGTAAGCAGCAGAGGACCCAAGGAAGTCAACATCATACTGGAAGATGCTAGAACACTTAGGTAAATAGTCAGAAGAGTTTAAATAATCTCAAATCACAAATAGCAGAGCAAGCAGGTAAGGAGAAGCAATTAGATAAAGGATGAAAGATGCATGGTATAAATGGAGAGAAATTAGTGAAGTCATCCTAAATAAAAAAATACCATTAAAATTGAGAATGAAGGTATCAAAAAGTGTAATAAGACCTGTACTTTTGAATAATGCAGACATGGTCACTGAGGAAGAAGGAAGAGGATATTCTGCAGAGAAAGGAAATGAGGATGGCAAGATGGATAGCTGGTATCTCACTGCTGAAAAAGAGAGAAAGAGAAAATATAAAAGAATGTGTAGTGTGTGTGACAAAAGAGAAGGCAAGAGAGGCAAGGTTGAGATATTTTGAACATGTGAAAAAGAGAGATGAGGAGAAACCAGTGAAGAAAGCAATGCTGATACCAGTTACAGGGAGAAGGAGTGTGAGTAGACATATATATAAGATGGAAAGATGTGCTGAAGCGTGATATGAATAAACCTGGACTACAAGAAGAGGACACAATGAATAGAAACAGGTGGAAAAAGTTAACAGTGGCTGACCCTACTATAAAGTGGGAATAAGGTTCTATGAAGAAGAATAACAAAAAATATCATAATGTAAACAATAGTAGTATCAATCAAACTTAAACAGTTCTATTACAATAGTGAGAGAGAGAGAGAGAGAGAGAGAGAGAGAGAGAGAGAGAGAGAGAGAGAGAGAGAGAGAGAGAGAGAGAGAGAGAGAGAGAGAGAGAGAGAGAGAGAGAGAGAGAGAGAGAGAGAGAGAGAGAGAGAGAGAGAGAGAGAGAGAGAGAGAGAGATGGTCAGAATCTCACTTCAATTTAGCATTTTCTAGCCACATGTAGAGGCGTCGCTGGACAGTATTTTCTCCTCCTGGTGGACCTTCATCACCTTCAAAGAAGGAATCATCACTGTGGGAGATGCAAGACTCACAAGAACACTCAGACGATGATGATGAATGGTTGCGATGACGACAACTTAGACATAAGGTTCTTAGTTGATCAAAACTGTCTGCATCTTCTGAGTCTGTTGTCATGTTGCTTGCCTCGCTCCTGCCAGCAGGCAGTGAGTAATCACTTTTGTTGCCTAAAGAAAGAGAAAATGGGAATTCACAAACTTGCCAATAATGTGTTAAAGATACAAATATTAGATAACATTGAAGTAACATAATTATTTTTATGGCATTTTACAGCTTTTATTGTGTCAATCACAATTTCAAAACTGCACCATATTTTGCAAGTCCTGGAATTAATACACAGAAAAGATCACAACTTCCATAATTCCCTAAACAACTTAATCTTAACTCGTAATAAAAGATTACACCTTCATTTACACCGTCCTCATACTCAGCCCTAACTGCTCCCTGTATTTTGCCCTCATCATTGCTGCTAATTGTTTCATGTTTCTTATCCGTATCTTCAATTCTGTAAATTGCTATGATATGATGAATGATCTACATAAGCCTACAGTAAATTTGCAGTTCCAACCAATACTACTCCCATCCTCTTCATCTCTTTCACTATAGCCAACCAGCACAGTCCTCATCATGGCATTATGCCGGATGAGCGCTCTGGCATAATGCCACGACGAAAAACAATGGCTTATCATACGGGGGGGAGGGGGGTGGCTCTTTTTCATGGCATTATGCATGGTACCAGCCATTAGCATGACATCAATGCCTCCCAACACACACCACAGTATCACCTCAGTGCCCATGTGGCTATAGTGGTGAGAGGAAGTATTGCACCATTGTTCTCTCATTTGTGCCATCTTTTGTCTGTGTTTCCCTTGGTTTTAGGTCTATGCTTTGGTGACTATGGGTAAAAGGAAGTCATTAATGCCTGTAACTATAGCTTAGATCATACGGCTCCACAAAGCTAGGCTCCAGACAAGAGAAATAGTGACGAATGTTGGTGAGAGAGAGGGATCTGTGAGAAACTGGATGAGGCGTTTCAAGGACGATGGTGGTGTCAAGTTACTGGATGCTAAACCTCGGTTTAGCCCCTCAAAGAAGACATCTGTACGTACTTAACTGTGTTCAAAAGGAAGCTAGAGAGTACACCTACCATAACTGTCTGAGAATTGAAAGAAAAAAAAAAACTCATTTCTGCTTTCTGATGTGGGCCAGGCCAAGAATTAGTAGACCGTAACTCAACACCACTGTCGTCCTTGAAATGCTTCACCCAGTTTCTCACAGATCCCTCACTCGCACCAACATTTGCCACTATTTCCCTTGTCTGGAGCCCACCTTTGTGAAGCCCTATGATTTGAGCTACAGTTACAGGCAATAACGACTTCCTTTTATCCATAGTCTTCCTCTCATCATGACAGCCATGCAGGCACTGAGGTGGTACTGTGGTGTGTGTTTGGAGGCAGTGATGTCATGCTAACAGCTGGTACTTGGCATAATGCTTTGACAGAAAAAGACCTCCCTGTATTAAAGGCCATTGTTTTGTCACAGCATTTTGCCGGAGCACTCAGCCAGCATAATGCCATGACAAGCACAGTATAGAGCCCTAATGTGAATGCATGGTTTTTAAATGAGGAGAGCCAAATTAAGTACATATTTCTGACATTATTGAAGAGTTTACAGATGAGAAACTCCATATTTTGAAGACATTAAATTTTTAAGCTTTTCTAACCAAAATTAATCTAACTGGTGTCACAGGCCCCAACACCCCACTAGCTTACCTTTTACTCTTTTCTTACCTCGTACTGGGGTTTTTATATTAATGCCTACTTATCCAGGTTCAACAGGGCCTCAGAAAACAACAATGTCACCAGTTAGTCTAAATTTATTTACAAAATATACAATGAACAGCATCTGAATTGTCAGAAGGCTAATGAAATGAATATGTATAAGGATTAATTTAAGAAAGTACATATGAACATAAAAAAAAAAAAAAACAGGATCACAAGTATCACTTAACCATATATATATATATATATATATATATATATATATATATATATATATATATATATATATATATATATATATATATATTGTTACGTATGCCACATGGCTGCGGTTAACTGCTACAGCTCACTAGAGTGTTATTCTGGCAAAATCGCCAACTTTGTTACGGTCAGTACAGTGGGGATTATAAAACACTCCACAGAGTCCCCACTACTATAACTCACAGCCGCCGTAACCCTCAGGTTCTTTCAAGGTCGCCAACAGTGTATAATTTCCCCCACTGTAAGGGAATCTCCTTAGCAACTCCTTCTCCTCCTGTACCCAACCAAGTAGAATTTATAAATGGTAGATGTTATGTGTAACAGGGCGAGGCCTTAATACCCCCTAGAGAAACCGCCCACAAGGACAATTCCACCCACTTCTCTATGAAGTATTAATGCCTCTCCACCTGCCTTGTCCACAGACTGTGATAACTCACAGACCGGAACAACGCGCGCGATACATTATATTACTATACTATCCTACTACAACAAGTGCTTACTAACACCTGTCAGACTGACATCCCTGGTCTACTACTACTGCAATATATGATGTGTACAGCACATCCGGTAGTGTACACACAAGCCCAGACACCACCTACGGGTGACAACCACTATACACTGAGTCCAAATACTCGTCGCAGACAAGTCTGGCGGATGACAACTACGCACCACTGGCCAACATGAATCCTCTCAGCATTCAATAGTGTGCGTGGCTACTACCACTACAATACAGTATAGTGTATACTACTGAAACTATACAAAAGATGGTGGGGGCATACAGCCACCCACCAAACCACACTGGTGACTACAACCACCAACAGCAAAAACAGGACGAAACAATAACACGTCCCTCCGCGTCGCTCCACCCGAGTGGACGAACACACGAGAAATGCAGCCAAACTTACTACACCTCTCCCAGAGCAACAAGCCCGTTGCTCTAACAGTCACGGTCTGCCCAGTAGCAAGCCAGCTACTCAACAGGAGGGCACAACTCCCAGACTGATGACTAGCAAGTACTGGTAACGCACAGTCCAGCCACACGTGTCTCTTACTGTGCCGAGAACGTACGTGTTAACTCCGCGGAAGACTGGCCGGTACTATAAACAGTATACTATTGATACTACACAATAGATGATGGGGGCACACAGCCACCCACCAAACACACTGGTGACCAAGGCCACCACAACGACAAACAGGACGAGACAATGCTGCGTCTCTCCCACGCGTTGCCGCCACAATACAGGACGGACGCAAAACAGAGGTGCAGCCAAACCAACTCCACTTCTCCTAGAGCAACAAGCCCGTTGCTCTAACAGTCACGGTCTACCCAGTAGCAAACCAGCTACTCAAAAAGGAGGGCACAACTCCCAGAACGAGACTGGTGAGCACCCAGAACAGCCCAGCAACACGTGTCTCCACCCTGTGCCAGAAACCAAGAGCGCACGTGTCTACCTCCGCTGAAGACTGGCTGGTTACTGATGTGAAGCTCGCAGGCACACAAAATGGTGGAGAGAGGGAGGCGGGTTGTCTGCTCAGCAGAACAGCCCGAGGGGCCCTCGCTGGGTAGCCATAGGCTACACATATAATGAAATAATAAATTAAAGGGGATTAAGATGGTGCCCATCACAATATATATATATATATATATATATATATATATATATATATATATATATATATATATATATATATATATATATATATATATATATATATATATATATATATATATATATATATATATATATATATATATATATATATATATATATATATATATATATATATATATATATATATATATATATATATATATATATATATATATATATATATATATATATATATATATATATATATATATATATATATATATATATATATATATATATATATATATATATATATATATATATATATATATATATATATATATATATATATATATATATATATATATATATATATATATATATATATATATATATATATATATATATATATATATATATATATATATATATATATATATATATATATATATATATATATATATATATATATATATATATATATATATATATATATATATATATATATATATATATATATATATATATATATATATATATATATATATATATATATATATATATATATATATATATATATATATATATATATATATATATATATATATTTTTTTTTTTTTTTTTTTTTTTTTCCAGAGAAGAGGGCCAGCCAAGGGCAAAAAAAGAAAGTTAGAAAAAGCCCACTTGAGCGCTGGCTCTCCAAAGAGTACAAAAAGTGCCAAAACCGTCAGCCAGAATTAGGGGAGCAAATGCCTCGATACCTCCCTCTTAAAAGAAGACAAGTTGTAGGAATTCGGAAATACAGATGCAGGGAGGGAGTTCCAGAGTTTACCAGTGAAAGGGATGAATGATTGAGCGTACTGGTTAACTCTTGCATTAGAGAGTTGTACAAAATAGGGATGAGAGGAAGAAGAAAGCCTTGTGCAGCGTGGCCACAGGAGGAGGGGAGGCATGCAGTTAGCAAGATCAATAGAACAGTTACCATGAAAATAGCGATAAAATATAGAAAGGGATGCAACATTTCGGCGGTGAGAAAGAGACTGAAGACAGTTAGTCAGAGGAGGGGAGTTGATGAGACGCAGAGCTTTTGATTCCACCCTATCAAGCAAAGCTGTGTGACTGGAACCCCCCCAAACATGCGAAGAGTACTCCATACAGGAACGGATAAGGCCCTTATACAGAGTAAGCAGTTGGAGGGGCAAGAAAAACTGTTGGAGACGCCTCAGAACACCAAATTTCATAGAAGCTGTTTTAGCAAGAGATGAGATGTGAAGTTTCCAGTTAAGATTATGAGCAAAGGACAGACCGAGGATATTCATTGTGGAAGAGGGAGACAGTTGAGTGTCATTGAAGAAGAGGGGATAGTTGTCTGGAAGGTTGTGTCGAGTTGATAGATGGAGGAATTGAGTTTTTGAGGCATTGAAAACTATTAGATTTTCTCTGCCCCAATCGGAAATTTTTAGAAAGATCGGAAGTCAGGCGTTCCGTGGCGTCCCCGCGTGATCTGTTGATTTCCTGAAGGGTTGGACGTCTCTGAAAGAACATGGAAAGATGTAGGGTGGTATCATCAGCGTAGGAGTGGATAGGGCAAGAAGTTTGGTTAAGAAGATCATTAATGAATAATAGAAAGAGAGTGGGTGTTTATATATATATATATATATATATATATATATATATATATATATATATATATATATATATATATATAAACAGAAATGGTACCCAAAATAATATTATCATTAGGGCAAAAATTCCTTATTGAGGAAGGAATATGGCTTACCAACCAGTTAAACCAGAAACAAACAAATATCAAACACATAAAAATATTATTCCAAAAGATTAAGCACACAGTACCCTTCTCCCCCCCAGGCTTACAGAACATTACTCTGGCCCCTCGCTTCTTGCACACTCCCCAATATCACATGTAAACCTTGTATACCTACAATAACTTTAAAATAAACCTTAACTTACCTCCATATTGTCTCACCCTCCACCACTCCTGCCACCTTCTCGTCCTACCCTCTTGCCCAGAATGACCGCGCTGCACCCAGCATTGAGTTGTTATTGTTCCACGGCTTACCCCCCTTGACCCCACACTGACCTGAACAAACACATGGCCCACTCGGTTCATTCTCCACAACAAAGAAACTATTAGATACACAACAAAACAAACAATACTTTGTGTATCGTACCAGGAAAACAAAGCCAAGTACACCCGTATCATTCTCACATAATAACAGGTCCCAAAACCTTAACATATTTCAGCAAAAGGGGAATACACTTAAATAATCTTATATTTACACCAATCCAAGTGGAAAAAATAATAAAAATAATAAAGAATAGAAAATAAAGAAAATCTTCCTTGCAACTTTGCAAAACAAGCTGATATAGCCTATTTTGTCTCTCACAGGCAACTTGTAGGACATTCAGGGTTTATCATACGCTGGGGTTCAAATATTTACAAATTACAAACTAACCATTCCTTAATCACTAAAACTTAAAATTAATCATAAAATACATATACAGGCAACCCCCGCTTAACAAAGGGGCTACGTTCCTAAAAAACACTTCGTTAAGCGAAACTTCATTAAGCTAACCGATTATAACAAGTTTAACCCCTGATTTGAACTTCCATTGAGAGTAAGCAAAGCGAGAGTGCATCATAGTACAGTAAAAGGTTTAATGAAAGTAAAAAATTATGAAGTTAAACATTTAGGTAGTTCAATTTAAGTCATTATAATGTACACTAATGTATGTATGTACGTAACTTTATAATGTTGATGACCTTAACTTTATGGAGGGAGGGAGAGTGAAACGGGAAATACACTAACCGGCAACCTGTGGAATGTAAACAAAGTGTGCATCATGGTACCGCATACAAAACTTATGTACCACATTTCCATTTTATCCATTGTAGAGTCACGAGTTCAGGTGGTTCTTTTAGCTTTCAAGGAAGATGCGGTCTCACCAGCCTTCTTAATAGAGTCTGCTGACTTGAAAATAGTAGACAGTAGATGGAGTCAAGATGGTGGCAAGCAATGTTATTAGTTTTCTGGCCTTTCTCTTGTCTGTGAATAATACCCAGCTTCACTTCGAGAGTAAGACACTTCTTGGTCTACTTAGGAACGTTAGGCCACATTGCAGGGCGTTTTGGTGGTAAGTTGAACTAGGGAAGATGAGCTGCTGGTGACGCCGTTATGTTTTGACTGGGGAGTGAGTGGTGCACGTAATCTTGATCTTGATCTTGATGCTACAGGTGACAGAATTTCTTCAGAGTCAGGCCTTTGTATCGGCAGCGCCTGTGTTGTTCACGAGAGGCTTGATCTTGATCTTTATTCTACAGGTGCCTCAGGATTTCTCCTGAGGCAGGCCTTACTACCAGCAGCTCCTGATGTATTCAAAAGCCTGTCAGCTTGCATGATATGGTGGGGCTTTCAAATTTGGAAAAAATTACCTGGATAAAACTTCATTAAAGCGAGTTTGGTGTTCGTTAAAATAGCAGATGGTAGTAAAACAAAACCTTTGTTGTAGCGAAATTTCGTTGTGTGAACCTTCGTTAAATGGGGGTTGCCTGTATACAAATTGTATTGAGGGACAGGCGTACAGGTAACTCTCGATTTACGTGATAGATGCATTCCAAGAGGCATGGCGTAATCAAAATTCACGTAAAACAAACATGTAATTCTCATAAGAAACAATAGATAATAGGGGGGATGCGGATGTGGTCCAAACAAATTTGTACAAAATACTCTATTTATTTGGCTAAATTAACATGTTTTTATTATTTACCATTCTAAATACTAGAAGTGTATTTAAAGTAAAAGGAAAAGCAAGAAATAATATGAGAAAGCAAAAAATAATAAGAGAAAACAATAAAACAAAGAATATGTAAACACAACACTCACTGCATCACTGCCTTCACCACTCACACCACAGTCAGTCACCATCTTCCTCTGAGCTTTACCACTTTATCAAAAACCCACTTATCAAAAATAACCCTACATGCAGAAGAAGATGGACGTTTTGGGACCATCTTGGTGAATTATAGGCAGATTGAAGAGATTCCATCTGTACTCAGTGCTGGCAGACTGCAAATGCGGCATGAGAAGAGCAGAGCTCCCACCTATTGGCCAGCTGCAGAACTCTCTGGTGCGCAGTTTGAAATTGCGTCTGGCACTCAGTTTGAAAATGCGGTTGGGCCAAATCACGTACAGCAAACCGATCACGCAAATTAAATTGATTATAATATTTTTTCAGTCGCGTTATAACAAAAACGCGTAAATCAAACACGCCTAAATCGAGAGTTACCTGTAGGGCATTCTCCAGAAATGCGAGGCCAGTGAGTGGCAGGCAAACAACCTACCCCCCCCCATTGACCTGACTCTCTACAGCCTATCTCTACCTAAAATAATCCTCCCTAGGAAACACGTGGAGAAAAAACCCAGGAACTATAATTAGCACAAAGCCACCTCCGTGACACTGGCAGATGCAAAGTCCAACCCTAGACACCCCATCCTTTCTTATAGTCACTAAGCTAACCTACACTAGACATCCTATCCTTATGGTAATTAATCTAACCTAAATTTGTCTTACTTTTAATGATAAATTTTGGTCAATTCTATATTACTCCGTTTATTGTTTTTACCTTAAAACATGATATTCTGAAGGGCAGAAGGGGGGCTGGAAAAAAAAAAAAAAAAAAATAACTAATTAATGATTTATGAGTGATAATAATAAAAATAAATTAATAAATAAATAAATAAATAAATACTACTACTACTACTACTACTACTACTACTACTACTACTACTAATAATAATAATAATAACAATAACAATTATTATTATTATTATTATTATTACAATAGTTGAAAAAAAAAGCTGGTAGTAAAGTTCTACAGTCACTTTCCTAAAAGTTTTCTTAACTAAATTGTTGAAACCAAAAAAAATAACGATGAATAAATCAAGTCATGAGTTAATAAAAGCGGCAGCCTTGAGCACTACTTGAGAGAGAGAGAGAGAGAGAGAGAGAGAGAGAGAGAGAGAGAGAGAGAGAGAGAGAGAGAGAGAGAGAGAGAGAGAGAGAGAGAGAGAGAGAGAGAGTGAGAGAGAGAGAGGATAAGGGAGGGAGGGATACAACAGGTACACAGAGAGATGGGTTGGGTCTATGGAGTGACGTAGTGATGGCTCTACACAAATACTCACCCTAGATATCAGGAATTTCCTTCAACTCTCAAGAGTAAGCAGCTTACCCATACACTTCTATTAATGCACTTTGCAGTCAGAAATAAGCACAAGGTGTGAAATAGATAGTAGCAAAGTATAATAGTGATCCAACACTTCTTAAACAAGAAAATCAAGAAAATCTAGATAACAGAGCTGCTGTTTAAGCAGGTCTGTACCATTGTTTTGACACTCGCCCTGTCTCCAGTGCACTCAACTTGGCACACTCGAGTTGATTCATGCACGGCTTGTCCATAAACTGCTGAAATTGTCAGTAGCTTCCCAACCCACACCACAGATGTAATATATTTTTTCTATTCATTACCTAGTTCCTACAGGACCGTATCCACATAGTGGATACAGTGGTGAGCGTGGGATCGGGCAGACATCCACGCGTAGGTTCGAATCCCACCACGTACAGCCTTAAACACTTTGCCATTTGTTGAGTGGTTTAAAGTTACCTACATATCACCATGATGCCCAGGTTCTAGGTGGTTACACTCAAGATGAGCTTGGGTGGTGATATGGGCCCTAATATGGGTACCACTATAAATAACATTGCCTGCGCCACTAATGGGCGGAAGCTGAACAGCGCTTCCCATACACTCTTCAAGTGTGCCTACAGGCGCTATAGGCCTTACCGTAAAAAAAAAAAAAAAAGCCCTAATATAACACCCTGGCCTCTCCACTAATGAATCCTCTGGCATCATATCCAGGTAAAGAGCTACTTGAACTATTACAGCCTATTCTATTTCCTCATTCATTCATCTCTACTATTATCCCTATTTCTCTCTTCTCTTTTTCATTTGTCTATTATCATCTCTATTAATCTTTTCTCCTCTCTTTCGTTCGTCTGTTATCCCTGTTTCTCTTTTCTCCTCATTTATTTGTTCAATCTACTAATATCCCTTCTCTTTTCTCCTCTTTTTTTGTTTGTCTACTATTATCCGTGCTTCTCTTTTCTTCACTTTTTCTTTTGCCTACTAATATCCCTGCTTCTCTTTTCTCCTCTTTTTCATTTGTCTACTAAATTTTGTGGAAGTTGACTACTATATTGGGGTAAATCCCAGTCCTTATAAAGATGTATTTAGAGAGCTGGGTGTTCTGGTGGACTCTTCCTTGAAATTCACTTGCATATAAAAGAGATCTTTTGCAAAGCAAGTGGTGTTGCTCACAGCATTATTAAAAAAGTATTGTTTGTAGAACCCTGGAATTCATGGTTCAAGTGTCTGCCACACACATTAGACTAGTGATTCCTAAACTTTTCCTGAGCGGGTACCATTTGGAGGTCCCGTACAGTCCTACCTAGTTCCAGAAAACTTAATTCCAGCAAACATCTATTCATTCACAAGTGGAACACAACTAACAACAAGAAACACAGCTCATTTAATGCAAGGGATGTGTATGTTTCTTCTCAACCAGCTGATTGATACCAGATTATTTTGTGTAAAGCAATACTATTTTTTTCTATTAAATGAATAAATTTGATTTAGCTAAAAATTGCATATGATCCTGAAAGTGCTCCAGTACCACCTGAAAGGCATACCACTAGTGGTAGACATACCACAGGTTGGGAACTACTGCATTAAAGCTACTATTGATTTTGGTAGTATTCTGTAGAATATAGGTGATGTATGTGACTCACAACCTCTGGAATCAGTGCAACAAAGATGGACTAAGCAAATTAGTGGTCTGCTTCCTCTCTTACGCCGAGCATTTGGCTACTCTTAATTCTTAGTTTCTAACAAAGGGAGGTTATTTTGAGCCAACTTCATTATAGTTTAGAAGATTATAAATGACCACTGTCCTCATCTTGTTCATCTGTTCACGATGGTTGACAATGATCGCATCAGAGGTTACAGTAAGAAGCTATTTAAGTCTCATTATGTAACTGATGTTAGAGCAAGATCCTTCCGTATCAGAGTTGAAGGGCCTTGGAATTCTCTTCCTAAAGACCGAGGAGGTTCTGCATCCTTACTAACCCTCCTTTTGGCTTTTAGTTTTGTTATTTTCCTTTGTTTTTTAGGATGGAGGATGCAGAAGATACTATGAGCGACTGACCCTCATCATGGTAAGAATCATGGCTTCATCTCTCTCTCTCTCTCTCTCTCTCTGACATGACTTGATCAAGTTTATGTACAGAATTAGACATGAGACATTCATAACCCTAACCACCACCTTTCACACCACAAGATACATCAATCACATCACTAGGTTACAAAACAGTCAAAACTAGCTACAGTACAGTCGTCTATATACTCGGTAAAACGGTTTTCCCGCCTATATTTCTAACTAAGGTGACAACTCTAATTTTATTCTTCATGGCAGCTGTCATTGGCTAAAATTTCCTGACGTATACCTTATTGAAAGAAGTGGCCTTCTTTAGGAGTTTTCAGTAGTGGCATGGCCAAGAGCAAACAGAGTCAAGTTTTTGGAAATGGAAGCAAACACCTGTGAAAAGTGTCTGCTTTCGTTTCACCCCGTTTGGCAAATGCTTCTCAACCCATCAGTATGTAGCAACCTTATCAACCCCAGGGAATGAAATCACAAAGGAGTTACATTTTGATTAAAACTGAATAATAAGACATGTTTTAGGCCATGGAAATGGTTACTATAGATAAAGATTTAAGTTTACTTATTGTGTGGCATACTGAAGAAATGCAAAATCAAACAGGACATTAAATCAATTAATGAACTGGTGGTAACTAGTGACATGTCGCATCTATCTGTCCTGGCTGTAGGTGTTGCCCAATTCCATGTTTCTAGTTGTGACTTTGATACATAAGTGGAGTTATTTTTTCTATTATTAAGTGAATAAAATGAAAAAATTGCTGCAAATCTTTATACATGAAATAATAAATGACGGTAAAATACATTATCTGCAAGTATTGTGGTAATGCAATTATACAGGAGTTAGAAAGCCAAACCCATACATCTCCAATGGAACACCTTCTGTGATGCCAACGACGCCACACCCAAAGAACGGGTCCAGATGCGGCTCATGCATGCGCATCCCTGCTGGAGCCCAAGGTGTATAAAAGGCGGGAGATGACAAAGCTCGCAAAAAAATAAATAAATAAATAATAAAAAAAATAATAATAAATAAATAAATAAATAAATAAAAAATAAATAAAAAAAAAAAAAAAAGCTTATTAGTTTGATAGAGAGCCTAATCACAATTTTAAATAAATTCATTATAGGCTCAGAAAGAAATGGTCTGGAATAGGAAATACAAAATGGAAATATAAAATAAAATAACAAGACGGTTAAATTCATTATAGGCTCAGAAAGAAATGGTCTGGAATAGGAAATACAAAATGGAAATATAAAATAAAATAACAAGACGGTTTGCCAGTCACTGTTACACTCACACTTTATTTCCTTTCTCATTATAATCCCTCAACTCTTCCCTTCCCACCAGCTTTACCTCTTCATAGTTTCACCCAACTTTTCTATCCGTATACCATGGCACGAAGATTTAGACAATAAATCATACATGAAAATTAGATAATACAGTGTTTTCCAGCTTTGGTGGACTTTGATGAAAGGTGGGAAGCTGTCTTTGGGGCAAACATATGACTGAACAAGGTCATGTACACATGTAAATATACATGTGCATGTAGATGTAAGCATATGCATATATGTATATTTGCATTTAAATGAAGGATAAATAAACTGTATATCAGGTGAAAGCTGGCCTGAAGGTTGATTTTTCTTGGCAAAAGCAATTAGGGAGGCAGTGGCATAGTGGATAAGGTGGTGAACATGGGATCAGGCAGACATCCATGTGTAGGTTCGAATCCCACCATGTACCATCTTGAAACTTTGCCATTTGTCGATTGGTTTAAAGTTACCTACATGTCACCACGATACCCAGGTTCTAGGAGTTTACACTTAAGATGAGCTTGGGTGGTGATATGGGCCCTAATATGGGTACCACTATAAATAAAATTGCCGGTAGCACTAGTGGGTGGAAGGTGAAAAGTGCTTCCCATACTCTTCAAGTATACCTACAGGCACTATAGGCCATAAAAAAATAATAATAATAAAAAAAAAAAAAAAAACATTCAAGTCAAATTCTCTCTCTCTCTCTCTCTCTCTCTCTCTAGCTTTTATTTAGAATGATATGTGTGATATCATGTCACTGGGTATTGAAAAAAGCATCAATCATTGAAATTTTACTTCACTTTGTTCCTTGCCATGTAATATACGAGAAAAAGCAAACTTTTTGCCACAATTTCTCCCAGAAACGGCTAGCTGTATTTCTTTCAATATTGTAATTATTACACATTAATACTGTTATTAATAGGTCTACATGGCATTTAGGAAACTATAATGTGGTTTATATAACTCAAACCGTCAGTTCTTTCGTAGTGGTAATTTCCCAGTGGCCATTCCCCATTGTTTAACATAGAAGCCAATGTTTTGGGAGTAATGTGCGATCGTAAGCTCCGCCTACCATTTCATAATACTGGGGTCACACTAGTTTTTTTTTTCTTTTTCAGTACGACGACCCTGACAGTCGTACAGGCCAGTTTTCTATGCTTGCATACAACTGTCGTAACGATTGGGAGCATTTCAGGGCAAGAAGGACACGCAAAATGAAGGATGTACAACATCGAATTCTAGGCGTACGATGGCGTATATCCTTCGTACAATGATGTCTGTCATTGTACATCATTGTACGACACCCACAACAATGATGTACGACACACCAAAGAAAATGGGAACAACCAGAATTTTAAAATTTTCTTGGCTTGCGACAACATATGCTATGCTAACAATGTCAGACGATGTTAGACAGTGTCGAACAATGTCAGACGATGTTGAAAAAGATGCATTTGACAAAAGTGTGATGATGCCCTGTATTCGCTTGACGACGCAAGGGCAGGCCCAGAATGAGCCCCTGGAGGTATATATAGGTGTCCAAAGCATTTTAAGAACCAATGCTTACCTGTACTAACCTTTAAAGACTCCTTACCTTCCTGTATAGAAATAACTAAATCTAATAAAAAAAACAAAAAACATGAGACACTATCACCCACAAACAAACATACAATTCAAACACAGACAAGATACGAACACTCATACTTGACATCACCCTCATGATAATACAAGCATATTATTACATATATACACACACACATACTCACAAACACTCACACAAAACATAACCCACACAGACATATACAACCTTCTAGGCTGGGTGACCCAAACCTAGGTCAGCTAGCACTACCTCCAACATAAAATGATAAAAATAGCAATGTGGAATACCTACAAACTGTTATCTTTAACTTTACATCTTTATTTCTAACTATTTCCTTCCCCTGTACCGACTCTTACATTGCTTTACCTCACATTTACTATTACCATTACATTCCCATGTCACATCACCCCACAGCATCAACATCTACACACTTCACCATGAGTCTCCTAAAGTACATCCCTGTCCTGGCTGATATGGAGCTGCATCTTGCCAAGGACATCCTGAGGATGGAGTCTTCATACTTCATAGGGATGATCATGGTAATAGCACCAATAAAGCTCTCTCTCTCTCTCTCTCTCTCCCTGGTGGTGTATATCTTCACCACCAGCAGGTTTATTTATTTCAAGTATATTAACTAAAGCCTTTCCCCACCATCCCCAACTCTGCCACTACCACCGTACACACTCCTTACAGAAATACGCGGCTTAGCAACTTAAGGCAAACAGCTGTCCTCTCGTCCTGGTGTTGCTGGTAGTGCTGGTGCTCCTTCAGTTCCTCTTGCTAGCCTTCTTGTGGCACAGGGTATACATCCACCTTCATGGAGGTCTGAAGGTGGATGTTCACTCCTGGTCTGGGAAGCGGCCCCTCCATACTCATGTCCAATGGGCCTGCGATGTCCAGGGATGTCCCAAAGAGATCTTGTGATGACAATGGGATATCATACCCATGCATGCCCTTCCTCTGTCCCATCATCTTTGGTGGGTATACCAGAGCTATTTTTTTTTCAACTGGCGACAACACACAAGCAGTCACACTGGTCACGACAATTCCAGTGACAACGTTTTCATGTGTTACCGTCAAACATATGTTCAAAGACCAGTCGTAACTCAGTATTTTAACGATTTTTGACTTGTTCGATGTTGAATTATGTCATTAGCAGCACGTACAACATTGTATTTCTCTATAACGTCATCCTACGCCCAATGAAATAAGCTTTGCTTGTCGTGACTCTCTTCCCGACAGTCGAATGCAGCACTCGATTGTCGTAATGCTTCTACAATGTGATATGACAACAAGGACATCTTACAATATTGTACGATGTCGTCACGTTAACGTACAACTTGACTTATGACATCTTACGA
Source organism: Portunus trituberculatus (assembly GCF_017591435.1). Lineage (NCBI taxonomy): Eukaryota > Metazoa > Arthropoda > Malacostraca > Decapoda > Portunidae > Portunus > Portunus trituberculatus. The sequence goes on along the minus strand of NC_059304.1, from coordinate 3,082,077 downwards.
CAGGCCAAAAACCATTAAAATGACGTAGCTGCTGCCGGCAACAGCCCTCCTACGACCATCGGAGACGTCGTAGTAGAAAAAAAGCTGTAGTGTGACCCCAGCATAAGCTCTGCCCACTGGCTTCACATTTTCAGTATAGCGGGATAGGCGCATGCCACCTCCCTCAATCTAACCTCCTTGGTAAAAACTAATGACACACTTAAATTTCTTATATTGAACACATTTTCTTTTAGCACAGTGATCTTCATGCAATAAGTGTTATGTTGATCATTTTAAGTTAATTCTGTTAATTTTTGATAAAAATAAGAATTATTAATATATCTATTAGTATACCTTAATAATGTTTTTTTTTTTTCCGGATAACACAAATTGGTGTGGTGGGATTTGGCAGTTTTTGGGGAGGGATGCGGCAGGTTGGCAGTCCCTGATCTGGCAACTCTGGAGAACGGAAAGGACCTATATATTAGGACATTACCAAAATCTAATATTTTAAATTTTCAATCTTCTTAACGATTAAGATTGAGTCTAGGTGTGGGGAGAGAAGATGAAGTTGTTGTTTTGTTGTTGTTTGTTTGTGCTTGTAGGAGCAAAAAAAAAATAAATAAATAAATAAATAAATAAATAAATAAAAAAAAAAAAAAAAAAAAGCCCAATGACAAAACTGCAACTGAATAAATTTTAACTTATATTTCTGTATAATAACAAAAGAATGAAAGAAAGAAAGAACACAAATATTTAAATATGCATGAATAACACCAGAACACCGACAATCACCACACCTATCATGCAATACAATGCTAAAACTAACCTAACAAAGTTTTCTCTGTCCCAATCAAAAATCTTAGAAAGATCAAAAGTCAGGCGTTCTGTGGCATCCCTGCGTGATCTGTTGACTTCCTGAAGGGTTGGAAATCTCTGAAAGATGTAGGGTGTTATCATCAGCATAAGAGTGGATAGGGCAAGAAGTTTAGTTAAGAAGTTCATTTATGAATAATAGAAAGAGAGTGGTTGACAGAAGAGAAGCATCAGGAACACCTCTGTTAAAAGATTTAGGAGAAGAACAGTGGTACCACGGTGCAGTGGTACCACGACTGCAATAGAATGGTCGCAAAGGAAACTTGAGATAATCTTCCAGAAAAAAGGACAGAAACTGTAGGAGGGCAGTTCTAAAATCAAAGCTTTGTGCCAGACTCTATCAAAAGCTTTTGATATGTCTAATGCAACAGTAAAAGTTTCACTGAAATCTCTAAAAGAGAATGACCAAAACTCAGTAAGGAACGCCAGAAAATCACCAGTAGAACGAGCTTGATGGAAGCCATACTGTCGATCAGATAGAAGATTGTGAAGTGAGATGTTTAAGAATCTTCCTATTGAGGATAGATTCAAAAACTTTAGACAAGCAAGAGATCAAAGCTATAGGACAGTAGTTTGAGGAATTAGAACAGTCACCCTTTTTAGGAACAAGCTGAATGTAGGCAAACTTCCAGCAAGAAGGAAAGGTAGAAGTCGATAGACATTGTTGAAAGAGTTTGGCCAGGCAAGGTGCAAGCATGGAAGCACAGTTTTTGAGAACAATAGGAGGGACCCCATCAGGTCCATAAGCCTTCCGAGGGTTTAGGCCAGAGAGGGCATGGAAAACATCATTACGAAGAATTTTGATTGAAGACATGAAATAGTCAGAGGGAGGAGGAAAGGAAGGGAAAACCCAAGAATCATCCAAGGTGGAGTTGTTAGCAAAGGTTTGAGAGAAGAGTTCAGCTTTAGAGACAGAAGAGATGGCAGTGGTGCCATCAGGATGAAATAAAGGAGGAAAGATGAAGAAGTAAAGTTATTGGAGATGTTTTTGGCCAGATGCCAGAAGTCACGAAGGAAGTTTGAGTTTGAAAGATTTTGACATTTTCTATTTATGAAGAGTGTTTGGCAAGTTGAAGAACAGACTTGGCATGATTCCGGGCAGAAATATAAAGTGCATGAAATTCAGGAGAAAAGAAGGAAGGCTCAAGTACCTTTTGTGGGCAACCTCATGTATAGCACAAGAACAGGCTGTGTTAAACCAAGGTTTAGAAGGTTTAGGTTGAGAAAAGAATGAGGAATGTACGCCTCCATGCCAGACACTATCACCTCTGTTATGCGTTCAGCACACAGAGATGGGTCTCTGACACGGAAACAGTAATCATTCCAGGAAAATCAGCATAATACCTCCTCAGGTCCCCCAACTGGCAGAGGCAAAACGCCAGAGGCACCTCTGCTTTGGGGATCCTGGGGAGAGATTGGAAAAATAGGACAAGATACAGAAATGAGATTGGATTGGAGGAGACCAAAGGAGATGATAAGGTGACAGCATAAGAAGAAGGATTAGAGTTATGGAAGAGATCAAGAATGTTGGACATATCTCCAAGATGGTCAGGAATACGAGTAGGGTGTTTGCACCAGTTGCTCTAGGTCATGGAGGATAGCAAAGTTAAAGGCTAGTTCACCAGGATGGTTAGTGAAGGGAGAGAAAAACCAAAGCTGGTGGTGAACTTTGAAATTTCCAAGGATGGAGATCTCCACGAAAGGGTCGAGGGACAGAATGTGCTCCACTTTGGAAGTTAAATAGTCAAAGAATTTACTATAGTCAGAGGAGTTAGGGGAGAGATAGCCAGCACACATAAAGTTAGTTCGAAAGTGACTGTCTAAGCCAGATGGTAGAAAACTCGGAAGACTCTAGAGCGTGGGCACGAGAGCAAGTTAAGTCGTAACGCACATAAACGCAACATCCAGCTTTAGAACGAAAATGAGAAAAGCTGAACGAAAATGAGAGTAGAGAAGGAGCTACTGAAAGTTGCCTCAGAGTCCAGAGGTGCCAGATGCAGGGAAATTTCTTTGTTTTAGAGAAATTTTGACTGGCAGGGAAGAAAAATCGCTAAAAAGGGAAAATTATGGAGAGAAATATTAGCTTTTACGTTTTTTGCCCCTGAATGTGAATAAATAATTCCGTGTTTTGACCCTGAATATGTATAAATAATTTAGTGTTTTGTATGATCTTAATTCCTAAACGTAAGAAATAAGTAAGTTCTAGGTTGAAACTGGAAATTTTAGCTTGTATGCAGGGAAATATTGGCTAGTCGATCTGGCACTCTGCCTCAGACAGCTGTGTTTCGGTGAGAAAAGATGAGGTTTAGTAGAGGAGAGGTGGTGTTCCACAGAATGAAAATTAGATCTAAGACCGCGAATGTTGCAGAAGTTAATGTAGAAAAAGTTAAGGGAGGTGTCCAGACATTTTGGGTCGCTAACGAGAGGGCAGTCTGGGCAGACCTGGGGACATTTTTTGGTCCCCTCCCCAGAAGGGGACTCTGAGGCTGGGTTTGGAGTCGCCATTATTTATTTATCTTTTTTTTTCCAAGTAAAGGGTGTGTGTGTGGCAAGTGTATGTAATTTTATGAGAAGTATGAGAGTTTTCTTTAGAGGACAGGCTGTGACTGCCCCCTTGAGCTGTGCGACACAAAGGGAAACACTCGGAGAGATTATAGCTTTAATGGAAGGTTCACAGCGCCCCCTGAACTATAGTTCTCGCTGGGAGTAAATAATTGTTTCGGTAGGCATCTATTACCTCCTTCTAGGAGGAAATGGTAATGAAAATGACAACGAATAAGGAAATAAGAGGAAACGGAAATCAGAATGTGGTAACGAATATGGGAATAGAAGGAAATGGTAATAAAACAATAAATAGTAAAATTGGTAACGAATTGAGGAAGAGTACAACGAATAAGGGAAACGAGAATCGAGAGCAAGAGGGACCTTAAAAACAGTGCCGAGAGGCAGATCGACTTGACAAACAGGTGGGCCAGGCAGCACTGAACCAGTTGTCCTACCACCGGTGCTTCCATGAGTTGATGAAATCTTACCATAAATTTTTGTCAATTTTACCCTACATTCGAGTGTTTTACCCTAGATTGTCGAAGTTGCTCATTGATTGATGAATACACTCTTATCATACATAAGTTTAAATATTGCCCCCCCACCCCCAAACACACACACAGGACTACACACTACAGCCACTACTGCGGCTGCTCTGTGTGGACTCGTCCTCGCAAGTGACTGACTCTGTGTGTGAACTGTGATCTAACCGTCCGAAGGTCCAAAACGTGTACGCGTAGTAGACGGGTGAGTGGAGACTGGGGAGAAAGGGGATGGGGGTGAGGGGTGAAGGGATGATACAAGTCAAGGGGATGATTGTGTACATGAATCGAACATGAAAGAGAACCCCTGCCACCAGATTGGCACCATTCCAAGCACACCTATCCATAGGACGGCAGATTACCCTAAAATTACCCTAGTTTATGCATTACCCTAAACACTACCCTAAGAAGGGTCCAATTACCCTAGTTTAGGGTATTTTACCGTAAAATGGAAGCACTGCCTGCCACCTCGGTGGTCCCGCACCCTCCTACCCTCACGCGACAGAAATAACAAGGAAACTACGTAAAACATTGGGTAAATGGTCTAGTAAGAATCTTCCTGGGGTAGATCGAGACAGATATAACATGAAAAATACGTAAAAATAATGAGTAATAGATGGGCGCGTGACTTAGGGCGTATCTAATAACAATCTCCTTTGGTAAAAACACAAATAATAAGAGAAATACCTAAAAATAACAAGTGGGAGAGCGATTAGGGAGTACGACGCGTGGTAATAATCTCTTTAGTACATAATCTATTCCTTCTTTGCTTGGCTGGACTAACACGGTAACTAATGTAACCTGAATTAACAAACCCAATTTTATCCAATACGTAATTTAAAGGCTGAAAGCGTAATAAAGTGTGTATGGAAGCAATTAAGTGATAGCTACACTCGCCAATTCCCAGATAACACCAATAAAACACGTAATTTAACAATAATCACTAACTCTTAAACACTAATTCATAACATACTATCCTAAGTTGTGTCCGGTAGACCAGGTGACACTGATAAAGGCAGGCAAGTCCACATCCTCAAACCCACCTTCCCGTGTACACTGTACGTGGTGTGTCAATGGCGGGGCAGTTTAGCAGACAGCTTATCTCGCCGCTGTCACCGTCCACACATCGAGGCTCAAGCATCTGATTCTGTTGAGTGGAGTGGGTCTGCTGGTGTAGCACTGACAGACGGCAGTGGAAAGTGGTCATATGGAACGCCCATGCAATGCGTGAACTACGCATGCGTGGACAGTTGTATCTCTGCCAAGCGCACGACATTCGAATTTGCAGGGAACGTAGGAGAGAATGAGACAGTGGAGAACGTGGTGCTGGAGTGTCTGAAGTATGCCAGAGACAGGAATGAGATGATGCAAGTTGTGCTAAGAGAATTGGAGAATGTTACAGTATAGAAGACATGAAAGTTGGTGCTGGAACTGTGGATACATGAATGACAGGATGATTGGTGCTGTGGAGAAGTTCCTTAAGAGAAAGTGTAGCGTAATAGATTGCAATAGTAATGTGAAATATATGGTGATTGTGTTGTTTGCTGATTTTTTTTTTTTTTCCGCCACAGTTTTGTTTATCTCAGATACCGATTTGCTGATTGTACTGCACTGCTACTTTATCATCATGGCTTTGACGTACGTAGGCTACTTATTTTCGTACTGTTAAGCGTATGGTACTATAACTTTGGCAGTTCTCACGCGTTCCATGGACATTCCACTTCCTACTACCACTGTACTGTACCACAACCGGCGGCGCTTCTGGGGGAATTGAGATCAGCTGTGGCATATCTGGCGGTGGATTCAAAGTTGTAGTTCGTTTTGCTCATTGGATAAATAAATGGAATGAATCTAATGTACGACACATTCGCTAATATGGAGCTCCCACCTGGTTAAAGATATAAAATTACTTGAAGAAGTATCTGAGAATATTAGACTTACTATAACAATAAAGATATCAATCAATCCATCATCACTAACCAACACTATCATGAAGATCAAGGGGTGACTTAATTGAAACCAAGATACTCAGCGGCATCGATCTGCGACAGGAAATGCATGGAGGGAATATGGTTTCAATAAAGTCATCCCTTGATTTTCTGTATGCTGATGTTGGCAAGTCTTTTTCTTAGATATCCCTTTAAATAATTTAAGAGAGGACTTCCAGATTCTTCCTGGCATAAGAATATGTTGCCTCTGTTGATCTCTTGCTGTCACTCCCTTTGTCATCTGTCATACCTGTGCTCACCTTTAAATTAATGTTATATGAAGGCAATTGCAAAATTAGGGTGTTTTCAGTGTTCATTGGTACTGTTCATAGGTGGTGAAAGTTGACAATATGTGGTTACATTCCCTTCTTCAGCCTTTATTATTCCTTCCATCATCGCCATGATGCTCGTCTTTGTATCAACGCTAGATGCAAATGTAATATTCATTCAGGCTGGGAGCTTTTGCTGTTTATTAAATTGCTAGTGACAAAGAGAGAAGGGTTGACAGTATAGAAGTCTTTTTTGTTATGGCCTATAGCGCCTGTAGGCATGCTTGAAGAGTATATGTGGGAAGTGCTGTTCAGTTTCCGCCCATTAGTGGCGCAGGCAATTTCATTTATAGTGGTACCCCTATTATGGTCCATATCACCACCCAAGCACATCTTTGATGTAACCACCTAGAACAGGGGTTTTCAACCTGGGGTACGCATACCCCAAGGGCTCCTTGAGAGGAATTTTGGTGGTACGTGGCAGGTTTCTCAAATACTTAAGCTTTGAATAACTGCAAATTTGTTTATAGTATACAATGTGGCCTACATGTGCTAGGCTGGATGTGTCCTTCACTAGAACCAGGACACGTTAATAACGTTAACAAGGAAACTCTTGGAGTTATATCACTTGAGAGGAAGCTCTCTTGGATTACAGTTGCCACAACCTTGCAAACCTATAATATTTGTTCAGATTTATTACTTTATATGTTATTCACACACACAGTGACTTATTTATCACTATCACTAGTTACAAGTTGCAACTAGCTGGAAGCAACACTAGTTCACTGCCATAATGATCGAAAATTCTCTGATATAGTTCCTTTTTGGTAAATGTATTGAATGTAAGTCACATATAGTGTCTCCCTGTGAGGTACCAGTTCCTATCGACACTACCTCATAGAAACATACTAATATCAATTAAAAATTTTGTCTGCTCCACTTATATAACACAAATTAAACTTACTAAACTAAGTCAATAAACCATGCATTTATTCTTACCCTTCCTGACGCTGCATTGTGGGAAAGGGGTACGTGATCAATACTGAAAGACTTCGAGGGGTACATAAGATTTAAAAGGTTGAGAACCCCTGACCTAGAACTTGGGTATCATGGTGACACGTACGTAACTTTAAATGAGTCGACAAATGGCATGGTTTCAAAGAGGTGTGGTGGGATTCGAACCTATGCGTAGACATCTGCCCGATCCCACGCTCACCATTGTATCCAATACGCCACAGCATTGTCTCCATCAGCCTTCACTACCTGTTTTGACCTGCTGGGAGTATCTCGTGTCAGGTTGATGCAGCCGGTGTAAAAGGAGTCAAAATGAATCGCATGAAATAATGATATGACTCGACTAGTTCAGTATAAAAGCAGCATTGAAAAAAGGTTGCATTTACACCGAGTAAATAGTGTTAATAGCCAAGTGGGAAAAAAAAAAAAAAAAAAAAAAAAAAAAAAAAAGTGAAACGTAAAGTACAGTGAGTATATTACAACATGCAGTCATGCCATGCACTGTTAAGGACCAATAATGAATGAATGAATGAATAAATAAATAAATAAATAAATAAATAAATAAATAAATAAATAAATAAATAAATATATATATATATATATATATATATATATATATATATATATATATATATATATATATATATATATATATATATATATATATATATATATATATGTATAATATTTCTTGCTTTATTTTGGTTTAGATTATGCAATTTTGAAATGACACGATGTAAAAAAACAATTCACTTTTTTTTTTTCTTTTTTCAAATTACGCAAATTATTTAGAAAGGCACAAGTCAAGAAAATCAAGTTGCATGGTTGATTTAGTTTTGTGATGCAGCCACCACGTGTCACCAGGTGTTCCCCCAGCCAACACACAATATGAAAGTATGGTAGTAAGTACCTTGACTATACCAGAAAGACATCCTAAAAGATGGTCAGCTAAGTCAAGGTACTTACTACCATACTTTCATATTCATAAATATATCATATATATATATATATATATATATATATATATATATATATATATATATATATATATATATATATATATATATATATATATATATTTATATTTATTTATTTATTTATTTTTTATTTATTTTTTTTTCTGAGAACCAATTTCCTCTGTATAACAACCAGCTACATGGCATACCCAGCTGTCTCCACACAGAGTTTCACAATAGAACACAAAGATGGCAAAAGAAGCTGAAAATTAATGTGACAAACGTCACAGCCAAAGAAAGAAGTTATATAACCTTGAAATATAATAAGGTATAAAACTAGAATAAGTAGTCATTTCATTACCCTTGTGTAAAAACAGAAGTGGATCAGGAGAGAATGAGTGAGTTTCATGTTTCACCCACCTCACATCCTGTCACATAGTTGATAAGATGGACAACAGGATGTACTGACCAAGGTTACACTTTCCTTGGTCACTACGTCCCAAGGAATGCTGAGACAATAGACTAATTAGTAGCAATCATAACTCTAAATGACAATTATGTTCAGTTACATATGAAACATTATAAACTCAAACATAGACATTTTACAATATTTAAGGACAAAATTAGCAGGTACTTACCTTCAAGCTACAGAGGGTTGTTATACAAAATTGCAAACCTTTTCCTGACTGCCTCTGACACATTTAAAACAAGGTGTTCAGTTAAGGTCATTTAATAGATAGAATAATTACATAAACTAAAAAATCTATAAAATTTATACATATCATGCTATCAACAACAATTTTCATTTCTTCTTGGATACATTTTTTGTCTTCTTTTTTCTGAGTACACTGGAATGCTTGAACTGATTTTTTTGCTTGGCTACTATTATCTCAGTATACTTCTTCTTTTGATATCTGAAAATAATAAAAAATCCTTTTCAAGAAAAGTATCCTTGTAAATAGTCACACCTTTTATTTAGCCAAGTTTGGAAGTATACACTTTAATGGAACCACACTCTGTCAGTCCAAAATTCAGCAAAAATAACTTTAATTATATTCAAGTTTCCTGAAACATGACTTGAAATAAGGAAGACTTATGGTACCCTTCCCCCAAAACGTCAAGTAACATCTGTCCAAATATAAAAAATTAATATTATGTATTAATACCCATAGCATGTAATGGGACTATTACATCCTATCCACTCACCTCAAGGCTTCCTCATCGTGCATGATTTCTTCTGCCATGGTACGCTTCCTATGTTTCTTTGGGACACGAGAAGAGTAGAAATCAACGGGGCTGTCAACGACCTCGGCAAGCTGGAAATACTTGGGCAGGACCTGTAAAACATAAACAGAAATTACATTTAGCAATTTGATGAATAAATATCTATTTCTGTACATTCATCACTGTTGCTCTCCATTCACCTATAAAATGCAGTCATTCTTGCTTAGTGCACAGTCATCCCATTCAATCCTCTATTCTGGATAGATATTAAACTACTCTATAATCTACCTAAAACAAAACACTTAACCCAAATAAGCCCATGGTTGCATTTTCGCAACACAAAACATGCCCATACAAGTTTTCACTTGTACTCCAAGGAAAGAACGTGAGAGGGAATATGAGCTCTTCAGTGTGTAGCCAACACTCGTAGCTACTGGTTCAATTTTCTTTTTCTCCTGCAGAGAGAGCTGTTTACTTTTCAGAATTCCAAGAAGTGTCACAAAAATTTGACCCATCATGCCTTCTTACAAAAAGAAGTAAGTATCGTATGTTTTGTTTAGTTGAGTCTCCATTCACTAGTAAATCATAAGACGATGGATTCTACTATCCATTATATTCATTATGTATAACATTTGTGATTTTGTGTACTTTCTATGAATCCGTAAAATTTATCTTTTTTTACTGATGCGAAAATGCAACCATGGACAGTCTGCCCCTTGTTGATGTTGCGTTATCGCATTGGTGGGATACATGATTGACGACAACACGATATAATTATGAGTTATATGCAAAAGAAAGACAGAGGGAGAAAAATATACAGGTATCCCTTGGTTAACGATAGGGTTACGTTTCCCAAAAACAGATCGCTAACCGAAACGATCGCTAACTGAGGGATTTGAAATTATCAACTACATACATGTATTTCGCGATGCGTAAATAAACGACACTTTCTATGTTGTTAGTTGTTATTTACACCTTTAGAATTGGTAGTACTTACCTTGAGGAGTGGATGTGATATGCGTAGTGTGTTGTTTTGTGCCCCGAGGGACACAGGGCCTTGGAGGATTAAATCTCATCATGCCCACACCGACCCAAACTCGGTCAGCTGCTTCAAACCCTTCAAATTCTTGAGAGAATACGTTTTCCAGTGGGGGTGGGTCATCCAGGCTCTCCTCATCGTCACTCAAGGTTACGGTGGATGTGAAGGATAGATTGGATGTGGGTGGAGTTGTTTTGGAGGTGGATGGAGTTGTTTTGGAAGTGGGTGGAGTTTTTTTCGAGGTAGCAGGACGAACTTTGAAGTACGACGAGATGACTCCTATGGAAGTAGATGGGATTGCTTTTGAGGTGGATGGGGTAGCTTGGGAGGTGGATGGAGTTGCTTGATCGGTAGATGGGGTTGCTTGGGATGTGGATGGGGTTGCTTGGGCGGTGAGTGGTTTGAAGAAAGATGAGATGACTGTCTGTTTTGCCATCCTTTTCTTTGCCTCAAATAGTTCTTTATACACTTTCATGTCATTTTCTATAGCATTAGTCACGCCATTACTTCGGTTTGGGTTGGGGTCATTCTCCTGGAGAAGATGTATGGCCTGGTTAATATGATTAAAAATCTCCTCGAAAATCTTGACGGAGAGGGTTCTTTCAGGCTCCTTGTCCTCCTCCATTTCCTCCAAAGTATTTTGTTTCTCCAACTCCATGAGGTCGTCGTTGGAGAGAGGCTCAGAATGACTGTCCAGCAGTTCTTGTACGTCATTCTCGTCCACCTCATTGAAGCCTGCCTTATGGGAGATATGAACGATGTCTTTCCTTACTGCTGTAACATCGACAGGGACTTCCTGTTTACGTTCCACGCACTCAGGCCACAAATTACGCCAACATCCATTCATTGCCGACTTGGACACCTCCTTCCATGACTCGTCGATGTTGTCGATCCCCTTTTTAATGTTATAATCCTTCCAAAATTGTTTCATGGTCGGCTTGTCAGGGGTGTCAATGCAGGCCAACAGCTGTTTCATGGTGCGCCGCTGGTAATAGGCCTTGAAAGTAGCGATGACTCCTTGGTCCATCGGCTGGATGAGGGCAGTTGTGTTTGGGGCATAAACATGACCTCAATATTATCTGCCCAGTCATTCATGCTCTCTGGGTGGCTGGGGCGTTGTCACACAGCAAGAGAAATCTGTTAGCAATGTTGTTTTGGGCAGCATATTCTTTTAGGAATTTGGAGAGGTATCCTGTCACGTAACTTTGCATGATAACAGTCGTCATCCACCCTTTTGTTTGCCTTCCATACTACGGGCAAATATTCCTTAATATAGCCAGACAGAGCTCTTGGGTTTTGGGAATGGTAAATAAGGCATGGTTTAAGCTTAAGATCACCAGCGCATTCCCCCACCAATAATGTTAACCTGTCTTTAGATGCCTTGAATCCTGGTGCCGACTTCTCCTCCTTTGCTATAAACGTTCTCGATGACATCTTCTTCCAATACAGGCCTGTCTCGTCAAAGTTTAGAACCTGCTTGGCTGAATAACCTCCTTCCTCGATGCGCTCTTTAAGCAAAGGCTTGAAGGCGTTTGCAGCGGTTGATCCGAACTCGCTGCCTCCCCACTAACCTTGAGGTTGTGTAGACTCCCACGATGTTTGAAACGTTCAAACCACCCCTTACTGGCCTTGAAGGACACTGTCTCGCCTATGTTGAATTCTGGTTTCAGGTCCTCCCACAGGCTCAGTGCCTTAGTAGTAACGAGTTGGGTAGAAAGAGGCATGCGGCGGTGTGTGTGGTCTTCAATCCATAGCCTCAGCAAACGTTCCAATTTTTCCATAATCGGTTCCCTGTTACGAGTTGTTGTGTGTTTGTGCAGGTTTGTGACTTGGTTGGCCTGCTGCTTCACTTGTACTTTTTCTGGAGAACTGTTGATACAGTTGATTGAGATAAACCAAGGGCACGAGCAATAGAGTTTACCCCTTCACCACCCTCATGACGAGTCACAATGTTCAACTTAATATCAAGGCCAATGCTCTTTCTCGATTTTTAGCCTTATCTCCCGGTGGAGAACAATCGTTGGGTCGCTTGGAAGCCATCACTAAGTTCACTTGATCACAAATAAGCACAAAAAGAAGTTTAGAGCGAGCGTGATAGAGTTGTTGTTGCACAATCAAAACAGCGGGAAAGACTGTGGTGTGTTTACTGCACGGGCCGCGGGTGGATGGAGGCGCTGCGATCGCGATTGCGATCGCGATTGCGATTGGTCAATCCGATCGTTAACCGAATTTTGGCGATCGTTAACCAAAAAATAGGGATTAATTTGGAGGGATCGTATGAGCGAAATATCGTTAAGTAGTCGATCGTTAACCGAGGGACACCTGTATATATAATCGCTCTTTGTTATAAAGTTTTTAGGAAGCCTACTGTGTTTACAATTTTAGTTTATAGCCTAGCATTTAGAATTAGATTTTTTTCCCAGTTGTACTATTTTTTTTCTTTCAATTTTACAGGCCTTTGAGGTTGCAAGAAATTTTAGAAGAGATAGAAAATTGTATTGGGGACAATTCCAGTGGAGAAGATGAAGATGAAATGATAGAATCAGAAAACCTAATAACAGTCTACATACAACCTCCAGCTGACGGGAACGAGACGGAAGAAGATTCTGGAGATGAAGATCATGTCAAGATTAGAAATCTTCCTGGATCCCAGCTTTTAAGTGAAGGCGAATACAGAACAAATGAATCACCTTCTACCCAAGAAGATGTAACTCCGCACATTGGTGTAGAAAAAGAAAATCCCCCACAGCCGACTACTTCAAAGTCAATTTTGAAGAAATCTGGGAAATCTGGGAGAAAGTCCCTCAAAATCAGACAGTGGCATGTAGATGATATCCCTTGCATGGAAAAACATACAAGTTACCCTTACAGGCCTTCAGCAGCTGATCTACCTCGTCAACCACATGAAATATTTGAGCTGTTCCTAGACACTCTTGCAATAGAGAGACTGACCAAAGATACTGTGATGTATGCAGTGCAACATGGAAACCACACATTTCAGCTTACATGCAATGAAATGAAAGTGTTTATTAGCATTTTGTTGCTCTCTGGATACAACACTTTGCCACGCCGCCGTCTTTACTGGTCAATGGAACCTGATGTTCGAAATGAGCTTATAGCAAGTTCAATGAGGAGAAACCGTTTTGATGAAATCATGAAACATTTGCATGCAGCTGACAACACTGATCTTGATAAAGAGCACAAGTTTGCCAAAGTGCATCCTATTCTGGACATTCTAAATGAAAGTTTTCTGAAGTATGGCGAAGTCTTTGGTCCAACTTCAATATCTATCGATGAATCGATGGTCCCATACTATGGAGGACATCCAACTAAACAATTCATCCATGGTAAACCTATTTGCTGGGGTTATAAAGCATGGATAGCAGCTTCTCTATTAGGATATTCTTATTTCATTGATTTGTATCAAGGAAAACATCGAGCAAAGAGTGACAGCTGCTACAAAGATACTTATGGCCTAGGTGGAGAAGTAGTTCTAAAAATGCTCGATAGACTTGAGTCTCAGTACCCTGGAAGAAAATTTTCTCTATTCTTTGATAACTTCTTCACGTCAATCAGACTCTTGGAGACAATCAAAGAAAGAGGACACTCTGCGACTGGAACAGTTCGTAGCAACAGAACAGAAAAGTGTCCCCTGAGCAATGCCAAACAGTTTGAGAAACGTTCACGAGGAAGTGAAGAGCATTTTCTTGAGAAAGACTCAGGTATTTTAGTTGTAATGTGGAACGATAATGGTGTGGTTACCATGGCATCTACACACTATGGTGTGCAACCTTTCAAACAAGTTCAACGTTGGTCAGTAGCTGAACGCAAAAGGGTTATGATACCCATGCCTTCAGTATTTGGATTGTACAACTCCAACATGGGTGGGGTAGATAGGCTAGACCAGAACATAGCCAAATATCGCATTGCAATCCGGGGAAAAAAATGGTACATCCCAATTCTATCATACTTACTAAATGTATGTAAATTTTGTAGTAATTTTTTTTCCAATAAACAAAAGCACAAAGTAATTGTTTAATGCTCCCCTTACATAATCAAGATATCTCACTAACCTTTCAATATAATAAACAGCATAAAATTGCTGTGGATTACTGTGACCACCGTTGGGACTTCGCAACACAATCATATTGTATTGTACCCATCGTTGTGTTATCGCAACAAAGTTATTTTTCAAATTATAAGTAAAGTATGCAGTTTGAGTCTAAAATAACACTTAATATGTCTATGTGGAGTCATTTTCTATTATATCTCCGATGTAGAGCTCATTCCAAAAACCTTGTTTTTTAAGGGCTTATATGGGTTAACCCCTAAGCGCCAGATGTTAAAAAAGCCTGCCTGTATGATATATGGGTGGTAGTGCCGCGCGCCCGAGTGCGGGAAACTCGTGCAAGCTTGTCATACTTGTCGTTTTTGTGTATTATGCTGCTATTTTTTAGTCACTATATCGCCTTTGAAGAGGAAAGTGGACGCTTCTCTCTTCAGAGAGAGAGAGAGAGAGAGAGAGAGAGAGAGAGAGAGAGAGAGAGAGAGAGAGAGAGAGAGAGAGAGAGAGATATGGGAACAGTCTATGCCATTGGGTAATTTTAGACACAAGGCGGGACGCATGTAGCTTATCTTTAGTGATTGGTGGAGACAAGGATGGTGGGAGGAGCACTAGGATTTCAAGGACAGCATACGGCGTGTGTAGTTGGTATCCAACACACTATACGGGACAACTGAACTGAAGAAAGCTCAGAAAAGAAATATGATGCCTACGTAGGCATCATCGTATTTGCTACTGGGGCTTCATGACGCCTACATAGGCGTCACCGTATTGAAGGGGTTAAGTTGAAACCATGTTAGTACACATATCCAATTGTTTTATCAAGGCACCTGTCCATTTTCTTAATTATCAATCTGGTTAATTTACTATAATGAAAAAGAAATTCATATAAGTTGCCTTAAGTTGCAAACTGATAATCTGATTTACAATCACCCACAGTAACCTCTGCCAAAACTTAGCAGCTGCTTTCAGGGTACAAGAACCATATTTAGTGCTCCATGAGATAATACAAAGCCAAATTATCATCAGAGTGAGTTAAATGGTCAAACCTCAGAAACCATAGCATTAACCTTTCCACCAATATCCTAAATTTCAAAAGCTTAACAAGAAAGCAATGTGGTGGGAGAAGAAAAACCAGAAGGAACTTACAACAAAATCTACTCATAAATGCTACAATACTGACAGAGATCAAGGTAGTGCATACAACCTGCAGGCATCCCTTCCCTGGGTATCTCACCTTCATGTCATTTTTGTAGTGCCTCTTAGGATCGAGGACAGAGCGCATCTGCAGTACCTCCAGGTCCCGCTTGGCCTCCTCCGTCAGCTCAGGCGCCTTCATGTTGAACCATCCAGGACCCTTGGTTTTCTCACTCTCTTTCTGGAATGTATAGATCTCATCATTATTTCCCATGAGAAATGCTGAAAAATCACAATGAAATAAAATGAGAAAAGAGAAAAATGTATTTTTATTAATATCAATAGGGATAAGAGAAAATATCTTGAATGAAAATACATTGTTTCCCATCAAAGATAAAAATAACAAAGTGGAATGAAAGAAAATCTGTGAAATGCATGAAGCTGATCTCAAGAAAGCAAGATAACCTGAACAATTTTCCACTGAAGAGAAAAGAAATGATGGTTAAGAACACAGATTTCCTATAAATATGAATAAATGATCTGACAAATTAAGGATCTGCAAAATTACAAGAAACCATAACTAACCTTGCGCATTTCCTTTGCCTTCTTCTTGTTGACAAAGTACGGAGTAAGGCAAGTCTTTTGCATGAAGTCAGGTTTCAGGACCTCTGATGTGGCAAGTATTTTCTCAATGTCATCATCATTTACTATTCTTCCACTTTTTCCTTCACCTGGGTTGAGTTGATCTGTTGGCTGATACCTGAGGAAGAAAATATGTCCACTTCTTAGTAACAACAAAAATAATCACATTCTCCTAGAAATATGCTTTATTAAGAATATGCAGCAGCAGTAAAGCTGATTTTCTGACAAGCACAATAAATATGTATTTCCCTATACTATATAAGATTCACACCACAGAGTACAACAAAGACCTACTATGACTGGGAGGTGAAATTAATTTCTCCAGACTTTTTCCTCTCATTGAAGATGTCTTGCTTACAGTCGTAGTGGAAAGTTTGGGCGCAAAATTACAGGCTGCCCAAACTTTTCGCTAAACTCAAAACACAAAAAACACCTAATCTAATCTGTGACCAAACTTTTCACTATTTTTCAATGGTATGATTTGTTCCTCTATTTAGAAGAGATAATACGCACGACTTGGCAACTCTGTTGAGTCGCTCCCAGGCCCATGTGGTGTCAATGTGCAAGCATATATCACTCAGATTTTGTGTTTTTTTGCGGTGGTCTTTGTGTTTTTGCCTCAATATCTCTGAAATGGGAAGTGGTAAAGAGCTGGGAAGAGACATAGTTGTTGCTATTATAACCCTCTATAAGGAGGGCTATAATTGTAAAGATATTGCCACTCGTGTGGGAATAGCAGTGTGGCAAGTTTAAAAGTGGATCAAGAAATTTCATGGTGATGCCATTCCTACCCCAAGCTTCACTCTTTGGTCAAGGAAGATATCAAATCGTACTTCTAAAGTCATTAGGAAGCAGTTGGATAAAAATCCAACACTCACAGCCAGAAAACTGAAGGAAAGTAATCCTTCACTGCTCTGCTTCAGGATGTGTCTGTAACATGTATCACTGATCATTTACTCAAAGATTTACAATATTGTAGTTGTTGTGCCAAAGTCCTTCCCTTGCTAAGTACGAAAAACATGAGTGATCGTATAGCATTTTGCAAGAAATATAGGGATTGGACCCTAGAAGACTGGGACCAAGTCTTGTAGAGTGATAAGTCAACATTTGTGGTGTTGTTGGGCTGCAGATCCAAGTGTGCGTGGCACCCCAGGGGGTCTGAGCTTAATGACCCACACTACACAGCTAAAGCGGTAAAGCATGCTACAAGTGTTACGGTGTGGGGTTGCTTTGCATTTGGTGGAGTTGGCACTTTAAGAATTTCTTGAAAAAAATTTGTGTAAATCAGCACAGTTATTTTGACTTATTGTGTGATAACCTGCCTGAAAGTTTTGAAAAGTGTAACGCTAGTTGGTTTATGCAAGACAGAGCTCCTGCTCACACAGCTTGGTCTGTTACCCAGTGGTATGAGGACTGTGGTGTAAACTACTTCAAAAAGTGGCCTGGGAATTCACCAGACCTGAATCCCATAGAGCATGTGTGGCACATCATTAAAAAACAGCTTCAGGATCATGATGCTTCGATTGTAGCAAAACTAAAAATAGAAATACAAGATATTTGGGGAAATATTATTCCCAATCATGTAGAAAAACTGGCAAAAAGCCTCCCAGCATGTCTGGAGGTCATCAAGCTTAAAAAAAAAAAAAAAATTGTTTGGCAAATGAGGTATGTCATGTACCATTTAAATGTCTTTAAATGTCTACTGTATTTAAAAGATCACAGTTGTTTACGTCTTGTGCCCAAACTTTCCGCTATGACTGTATGTCACATTATATCTGAACTGAATCCTTTCTTTTTTTAAGTTGGTACCAAAAGTTTAACACTGAAGCTAATATATTTAATACATGTGGGAGAAAAGTGGTCTGTGTATTTCTCTGATGTATATCTACTAGATGTACCATGTGTGCAAGTCTCCCTTACAGACACCTTCATGTACACATGCTTTGTTTGAGATTATGATTCTCCCTTTAGCTTAACAAATCATTAACGCTACATGAATAAATGGAACTTAAACTTGTATCCTACTTTTCTTTAAATCTTGGTTTAATAAGTTTCTTTTGGACAGACTGATCAGCCTTTACTGTAAGAGCAGTTTCCATCTTCACTTCCTGTATGTTGAGGCTGATCTTGTGGTCCACCAACAATTCCAACACTTTTTCCCACGCCCTTCCATCATCTGCTTGTGCTGGTTTATCATCTGGCCAAGGGAAAGCACAAAGTGAATTGTCATCATTAAATAATCATAAAAATTACAACATTATGGGTCTTCAGTACTGAATTAATCACATACATTCAGTCAATGTTATATGCAATCATTATAAAACATCATGAGATATCCATCATACCATTCTTTAATTTTCTTTCCATAGAATGAACACCTGAAAAAAAGGCGGTGCGTTCATTGTTTGCAGTGTAAGATAGAGTTATATCCTCCTCAAAGAGAGATGCTAATGCAGGTCGGAGTTCAACATCCTCCTTGAACTGGCTCTCCTCATCTTCACTCTTCTCGATAAAGAATCTATCACTGTCCTCATTCCCTAAAGGTGGTGCTCCCTGAAAATTGCATTTTTTTTATTTATTTCCTGCTTATCTATTACTTTAACTTGATTGCTGAAATATGTAAAATTTCTTCATATTTGAATATTAGTTAAAAAAACTATGAGCATAAAAGTATATGAATTCATTTTACACCATATTACAGTACCTTATTCAGTATGTCTTGTATTGTTAAATTGAGTTCACGAAAGACATTTGCCTGTTGTGGTTCCAGCTCTTTCTCTGCCCTGGTGAGGAGTCCTCCTGCCATCAGTGGATCCCCATGCTTCTTCTCAAACTGAACATAAGCTAACCACATTCCTGAAAAATTGGTCAAAGTGTGAGCTACATGGGAATATTTTCATCTTCAAAACTAACTACAGTTTGGAAGAAATCAAAAATGCATCTGTGAACAAAACATAAGGACATGAAAGTATGAAATGAACATGTACTGATTTTAGTAATGAACATTTATTAAAATAGTACATTTGAGCTGTTTTGAAATAAGGTATTTAATATAAATTGCACACAGCTCCCAAATACATGCAACAATAAAGGAAATAGTAGAAAATGTATTAAAACTTTGAAGTTAAAATATACAGGCCAAGAAATTATACATTACTCAATAAAATCTGATTCTTGTTTTCCATTCTGAATGCACTTTAGAGATTTATGCATGATGACAAGTCAAACACAGCCTAAATAGGCATTATTAAAAAAAATCCAGCCCACAACAACATGCGCAATGACTGCTCATCCAAGCATCCAAGATATAATTATGCAGGTTAACCATTCAAGCTTCTAGAAACTAAAATTTTGAAGAGCTATGAGGCTGAAATAAACAAATAAGTAAATAAACAAATAAATAAAAGGAAGAAGAAAAAAAGAAGAAAGAAAAAGAAAAAGAAGGAAAAAAATTGGATTTGGTTTCAATGAAGGTGCATACATAATCACTTCAACACATATCTAAGGCTCTCACCTGGGTTTGAGGAACCTTGCTGCTGAATGCTAATATTGAACACCTCCCTAACAGCTTCAGCATTCATTGTGGCTTGGGCCAACTCAAGCTCCACCATCTGGGCATGAAGGCGGCTACAGAAAGGTGGCCTCCACTTCAACTTCTGGTATAGTTTCCGAGCTCCAGCAATACCTGGTGAGCACCCATGAAGCTTCTATTAACCAAAGATTCAAGCATTTTGTTTTACGCCTGATTGTTGTGTTTATACAACTTAGCCTTCCCTGACATCAGAGGAGCAAATACAGCAAAATAACTTTATGAAAATATATCACATGTGAATAACAGTAAGAGTAAGTAATGGAAAATTTTATACATAAGTAATTAATATTATATATCCAAGTAACGAAAAACCAGATACAATAAGCCTGAATATAGCAACTGCAAATTTTTGCCTGTAAGATTAGTAATGATTTCTTAACAATAATATGAGTAAGTGAAAAATAAGCCCATCATTGTATGAAATAATAGGCAGTGTTTGCTCTGCTATCTGTTTGCCTATTTCCTTAAGACAAAGCTGTGCACATGATACCTACACACCAGGAGCCCACAATCCAAGAAGACATAAAATATTAACAAACCCACACATTCATAAAATGAAAATTATCACACAACAAGCAAATAAATTAATAAATAAAGTGTACAAAACAGATATAAAACAAATGATCATAACAGAAATAAGGTTCAATCAATCACCAGCTTATATTCATATAACCTTATGTGATTGTACAAGCAGAGTTTTGCAGGGCAGCAACTGATCTAAAAAATAAAATTAGAAATTAGTTCCTTTGTGCTAGAAAGACAACCAGTGTCTACCTTCCAGCAAGCCCACATCCCGGAGGTAGAGCACCCTCATGCCTCGGGCTACTGTCTGGTCCTCAAGGTCCATGGCAGCCTTGAACAGCTTCAACTTGTTGCTATCTTTGCACAGGTGCTTGGCAAACTCTTTCCAGGCTGCCAGACCACTCTCACCTCTCAGTGAAGGGCCAATCTTTTTTAATTCTGCCAATATGTTGAAGAATTAGAATATACATTGTAAAACTAAATGTTTGAAAGTATGTATGCAAGTGCTGATACACCAAACTGATCTGAAATGCATTACATTTTATTAATGCAAAAAATTTATTTAAGTATAGGTGATTTGACCTCCAATAATCAATAACTACTTGATTCCCACTAACCCTTCATGATCGGAGCATCAGTGTCTGCCTCCCTGACAATGCAGTATGCCAGCTGCTGCTGTAGGTGGGAGGCAGCAGGGTGCTGCTTCACACCACGCTCTAGAACTGCCTGGGCATTGTGCTTGTGTTCCGGCTGCTGGCACAACACTAGGTACTGTTCACCACCATGAGAAAAAATCTTGTACATTATTTCCTTTACATCAAGCAATAACCATGGCCTGTTTCTTCTCTATCTGTGCAACCAGTATACCTGGAATACTGGTCGATTCTTTTTACCAGTAATACAGTATCAGAATGGGACAATGGCAGTGGCAGGGAGGGAGAGGCCAGAGCTTTGTTTACAACCATGTGTGCAGCTGTTCGATTACCAGATATTTTCGCCACTATTTAAGCTTTTGGTGTTAATGTAAGTTTATAAATGAAAACTACAGACAGAATGCACAAGAAAGTTATTCTGAAAACCAAAGCAGCACAACTGGCGGAGGGTGGGGTGAGAGAAGCAAAGGAGCCTTTGTTTACAACCATGTGTGTGGTCGTTTGACTATCAAGTAATTTTTCAAGCATTAAATCTAACTTTTGCATTTGAGTATTGAAAAGTTCAACTATTAAGATGTTTCAGTACTGAGTCTCCACTGTATTTCAATGAGCAATACTTACCCAAATATAAAAATGCAAAGGTGAGAGCTGTACAGTGTGTTGCTCAAACAGCTTCAGGAGGGTTTTGTAGATAGTAGCAGTCATGTCTGCCATGCCCCAGCACTGGTGCAGCAGCGGTAACAGCTCATCAATGTATGTGTTCACAAACTTTCCACCCACGACTTTCAAGGCTTGGTCAAATATTGAGAGGAACAATGCCAACTATAAGGAAATGATAAAATATTAGGTGTAAATATAATATGTTGGGCTTTAATATACATAGTCATGATTATTTTATTCCCTCTATACTCGTACTCTTGTGTTAATTGAATCTATAGTCACCTACTACTTATCCTACATGACTTTGGATGCAAAGTTGTGATGATTGCTATAAAACCAAAATAATCTAATCTATTAGGCTATACGCAGATTCATATGGATTAACAAAAAATGATGATGACGATGATAATACACTTAACATTTTCACCAAACATGACCTACAAATACAAAGTAGGGCTCATATGTATGTGCATACCTTTCCTTTTGGGTCTAATTTCCCAGCTGGTGTGGACAAGTTAATTTCTCTTGTATTCTTATCTGCCTCACTTCCATTGCAACTCTCTTTACTCTGAGGTGTGTCTTTCTCCTGTGTCTTACCGCTGCTCTTACTTTCCACTTCCTCTTCTTCCATATCCTCTGAGATATCATCTTTCTCATCCTCACTACCGTTTTCTTCTTCCTTTTCAGCATCATCAACCACTTTCACCACACTTTCTTCTTCATCACAGCTCTCTTCCATTTCATCCTCCTCCTCTTCCTCTATCTCTTCATTTTCTTCATCACTTTCTTCTCCCTCCACCTCTTTATCTTCCTTCTCTACATCAGTGTCTTCCCGCTCTTCCTCATCTGATTCCATTTCTTCTTCCTCATTAATTTCTTCATAGTCTTCTTTGTTACTTCCAATTCCAGTGTTTTTTCTCTTTCCCATATCTCTAGTTAATTCGTCTGTGGTTTCTGCAAGACCATCTTCATTTTCTACATCATTATTTTTCTTATTAGTCATGGTGTTGTCAAGGAGTTCAGTCCTAGCTTCCCCAAGTCCTGATATCAACCTCTGGGCTTTAAGTTTCCATAGGCATTCTGTATCAGGGAATTTACTGCATAGATCCCTGTAAGACAAGAATAATATAACAGAAACTCATAATAGGCACTGTTCACACATAACTTCAAACTCTTTCATAGCATAGGTATACACAAGTGTCTGAGGTAACATAGGAACAGCTCAAAATTCAGGCTTTATACTTAGTTACAATCTGAAAAGTTCATATAAAAAATTCGAGTTCAACAAAAGCACTATGAGTATACCTTGGTAAAGTTGATTACACAAGGATTATCTTGTATGAACTTGATGGCTTCCTGCAGCTTCCCTTATTTTCTCAAGTTCTTATTGGTAGAATGTGAGGGTTGTTTCATATATAAAAGAGTTTCTGTAATAGCTGAAGTAATCAACATGACTCACCTATATATTTCTTCTCGTAACTTATGTGCAAACGGAAATTTGTTCGCCACCTGGTACAGCTGGAGGTACAACTCAGGCTCTGGAAGTTTGTTCACAGCATGTATATATACTGCTTGAGCCACAGCACAGTCCAATACCTGAAATTTTACACATATCATACACAAGAAATATCATTACATCAGTTTTATAATCCCTTGAAGTGTCAGGCAAAATAACCTTAACATCTCATTGTCTCTTTTTTCTTTCCATCGATCTATATACCAGAATGGTAATTTTACACATTTATACACAAACTATTTACACTCTTATCCTCTCTTTCTGCTTGGCTTTGATATCATAATGTCTATCAAAGCAAGCAAGGTCACTTTCATTCTCCACATAAAATATCATCTCATAGATCAAACTCTTTCCTACATATGCTTTGTGCTATTCAGTAAAAATAAGTAACACATGCCTTTAGCAATTAGTAGTCCAACAATAACAATAGCAAATATAAAAACAAATCTTGTAACATACGCCAGACATTATGACATGATAATAATAATAATATAAAAAAAAATCAAGAATAATAATGACACTCCTTACCTTCTCCCGGTTTTCAGCAATGACTTCCTCCAGCCCAGCTATGTTCTCGTGCTTGACTTTATTGATCAGCATCTCTACATACAACAGTTCCAGGCGAAACAGCTGCAACACAAGGAAAGATGTAATAAGGAGCTAATTTATAGTTTGCATATCTTACTGTATAAAAGTATCAACTACTTTTGCAGTGTTCAGATCACTACCTACCTGCAGGGTCAGAAGTTATATAGTGTCATCAGCATACAGTCTTTGTTCAAGTGCATATCTTGTAATCTTACCTCCCGCTTGAGCAGAATTGACTTGGGATGATACAGAGGAGCATTTGAGAGTAAGATTACTCTTGCCTTGTCAAAGTTTCGCCTCTCCTCAATTTCCCACTTGGCCCAGGCAATCCATACACTCTCACAATTCCCATGAAACTTTATCTGCTCTGTATATGCACTATCAATCTGAAATTAATAAACAAATTTATGCATCCACAAGTGGATGTTATAAAAAAATTAATAAAAATAAGTCTGATCCATGTTAAACAATTAATCATGGATGAAATTATTTACCAATCTAGAAAGAATTATTCTTTAATTATTTCTACACATAAAATACAAAAATTTTTGGGTGACATTTTAATACAAATGACAAAACATTTTAAATCATAAACAAAAAGCATCAAACACCGGTCATTATCTCATCACTCTGTCTTTAATTATCTTACTGGCAGTCATATAATTTAGTCATTTCTACATAACACTTTCTTTCCTATTTTGTTTATACACTTAAAACCCTCTGCTATAGCACCTTCTGCTATCACATTTTATTGCTATCGTGCATACATATGTCTATATCACACATGAAATTACTGCTATCAAGTGCCCATCATTTGAAAACTCCTGGGTTAAGATGTCACCTGATAGTTGAGTTTCTCTATATACTTTTATTGAGAAATAGTTCTTAACATATTTCCCCAATCTACCCATCCACCTTACATCCTAATTGTCCACGATGAGGTACTGTATTTGACAGTATATAGGACACATCTTTTTCCAGTACTTTTACCTATGCTAACTGCATGCATCATTATCTTATTGCTGGGACTAAAGCACGCACTGGGACCATGTGTGCTTTGGCGGCCCAGGGTTCTCGAGCGTACAGGTTCAAATCCACAGTCCAAGGTCAGAAAGGGCATCCACTTGGGGTTAGAGTTCCCATATGCCCAAATCAAAGTCCTCTGTCAGGAGGCACCATCTAAGCCCTAATACTATAGAGCAGTGGTCTTCAACCTTTTTAATGTCGTCCACCCCTAGTGTTGATTAAGTAGAAGCTGTCCACCCCACCCCGAAACTGTCCACCCAGGCTGAATAGCAATGGCGTGGTTGTACTATCGGGGTCTTGCGAGTAGATAAGGTGGCAACCTCAATGTTACAATAGGTAAATATGTATTTGTACTATGTATTTTAAGAAATATAGGAGAGAGAGAAAGAAAGTGAGTCTCTTGTATATTAAACAGACACGTGCAGGTGAGGATCTCGTCCACCCAGTAGTCCACCCCTCACTTAATCTCGTCCACTATAAGATGGACTGTCCACCCAGATTGAATAGCACTGCTATAGAGAAACAGAATGTGAAGAAAAAAAGAAAAAAAAAAAAATCACTTTAGAAACAAATTTTCATTCGTACAAATGAAAGCAATCCAACCTGTGAAGCTGTGATGCGTGTTTATAAATATCAACTGATTGGCACTCTGACTCAATACCATCTAGCAGTGAAGAGTAACAGCAAGCTCATGATCATAACAAAACACATCAACACCCACACAGTTATGGCAGCAGGAGGGAAAACATCAAGCTATACAATCTCTTACAAATTACAAGTGGTAAATTATGCCAAGGGGCATGGCAATAGAGCAACAGCAATGACTTTTGGGCCACCACCTACCGTCAAAATGATAAGTGTCTGATGACAGCAAGAAGACCAACAAAGGAGCACAAGGAAAGAAAATATTTTCTGCTTGTGCAATGTACTGATGGATTACTTTCAACAGTGTATGCTTAAATGCACTAAACTTTTCTTCCTGAATTTGATTGCTGAAATGGGTGTGTGTCTTATATACCCGTATGTTCTATATGCTATCAAATACGCAAAATAAAACGCTTTAAAAGGTATGTTGTAATTATGATTCTTGATTATGTTTTTCATACTGTATTATTTCTTCATTTTCATAATATTGTATGGCATAAAAACTGAGCAAAAAGTGATAAAAAAAATGACAACTTGGAGGTTCTAGTGTCAATTTGAATTATTACCAGTTCTTCACTTCAGCTATTGCAATTTCCACTATCACACAGTGATAGATGCACCAAATAGGTGCGATAGCAGAGGGTTGCATGTACACGTAATTGCAATACTTTATTTCTCCAACAACCCTAAAGAATAAGCTGCTCACCTCATTTTTCCAGCCAATGAAGTGAGAGAAGCTGATCCTGAGAGCCCAGGTGTCCAGGTGTGAGGGCCACATACGGGTGAGAAGACGTGCCTGCTTCAAAACACGCCGAGCTATTGATGCCTCGATCTGGTGCTTCTTCTCATGCACACCAATTTGCTTTGAAACAAAACAACAGAATCAATGTTAAATTGTGTTCTTAATGTGTCAGGTATTGGAGACTTTTGCTGCTGTGTTATGGAAGTGTTGAGGGTGTTTGAAGTTCTTTATGAATCAACCTACTTTTTTTGGGAAAGAATAACAAATATACACTACTCCATTCTAGGATGTAAATATAAATGGATGAGTGATCTGTGAAGATTGGTATAAATCTTTGTGAAGCTTCAAACATTCTCATTGTTAATTTGATGAATGATTTTCCATACGCCAACTTAACTTTCTGTGTCAACTCATCTTAACCTGAGATTTCTTCAAAGCAAACAAAACCAAAGACATAAATAACTGAAAATTTAAAAAAGAAAATCTTGTATATAAAAATTTTTTCTATCTATGAAGTTCATATATTTTTGGGGAGTAAGAAAAAATAAAATAAAACTTGGTCCTAAGTACACATAATTAGTAATAATTTCAAATACAGAAGTTGTAAGTATTTATCAACTTCATTTTTCAGGATCTGACACATGCCTTATGTTCCCACAAAGATAGTGTGTCTTGAGTCAGCCAAACCATCAAATAGGAAGTTAAAACTGAATTTCTTACCTTTCTTCTTATCCTGATGAGTTCAATTAGTTTCTTTTCATAATTGATAAAGTTGACAAAATCTATTTTTTTCTTTGACCTTCTTGCCAGACGATACTGAAACTCTCTTCGCTTTTGTATCAACTTCCTGAGAAATAAAAGAAGATATCATTGCAGAGACCAGTTACATTGATGTGTAGTGTTAGTTTTAACAGAGTATATGTGTTATTTGGCTTTAAGAAAGGGAATTAAATAATGAAGGTGGTAAGTCAATCAGATAAGAACATATATGCCACCTGCTGTTTGTAGTTCACTTTCATGTGTGCAATTTTATTCCAGTCATTACAAAAGAGATGGTTTCCTAACAGGTTTCTAAGCTTACAAGCCACTGGTAAATATGGAAAGGAATATCTTCTAAATCCTCAATAACATACTATAATTTTATTTCTCAGATCCAGACATCAAAAGGTTACATAAAGTACCATTCTTTTGTTACCAGCATTCAATAACGAAATCCCTTTTTTTCCCTACAACCTACTAGAAGGGAAGCTGACCTCACTACCAAAAGATCCATGGATACAAGTAACTAAAGTTTAGCACAAAATTAGATTAAAAAATACATAAAGAAATAATAATAATATAAAAATATTTTAAAAATTGATACAAGTAGGAGGGAGCCCAGAGCTGCTGGTGTGCCAGACCAAGTATAAATTATTTGCAATAGCTTTAAGTAAGTAATGACTGGATAGTACACCATATACAGCATTTGGATAAATACAAATTATAATTATTCATCATACTCAAACAAAAGGTTTCCTTAAGCATCTTGCAGCAACTGTTTAAAAGAGACTAATGAGTCTGCTTGGGTGATTTCAGCAGGTAGGATATTCAAGAAAAGGATGCATCTCTGAGAGGAAAAATCTGTGTCTTGATTCCAGGTTGTGATGCATTGGGAAAAGTTTGTAGGAGCATCGCTGAGTGCCCACTGATGGGGTAAGGACAAACAGCATCTCAGGTTGGATGGTGGATTGTCTGTGAAGAATTTTCCAATATTTGATACAGTCTGCACATAGAAGTCTTCCCTTCACAGAGTAAAGGTTTAATTGAGTTAGTCTGTCTGAATAACTCCTGTCATGCAGGTCTTGAATGTCTGTAGAAATTCCAGCAGTTTGTCACCCATATACCCAGTGAACCACAGACATGAAGAAAATTCCAAAAGGGATCTAATATAGGTTTTGTAAAGAGTGACCATGAATGATGGAGAGCAACATACAGTGGCGTTCAACAAATTGCTAGCTAGAGCTCCAGCCTTAGAAACAATATTATGAATATGTTGATGAAATTTTAGTGAGGCATCAACTTTTATTCCTACATTGCAGAAGTTGTCTACAAAACTAATTGCTGTATTATTTGGGTATTTAGAGTATGGACCAACAAGATTCCAGTCAAATGATCCTCTATGAATTCTTAACACTACACATTTCTTTACATTCATTTTTCAGTCCCCAGGATTCTGCAGTTGA
The DNA here is from genome assembly GCF_017591435.1 of Portunus trituberculatus. NCBI lineage: Eukaryota > Metazoa > Arthropoda > Malacostraca > Decapoda > Portunidae > Portunus > Portunus trituberculatus. The sequence goes on along the minus strand of NC_059304.1, from coordinate 3,053,638 downwards.
CACGATCACATCAATATCTGTGACCTTTTGTAAGACTTTTGAAGGCCTCACTTACAGTGGAGTGATTTATTTGGACACACAGTTTCAGGTCACTGGCAAAGAGTTTGAAATTGCAAAACACATCAGACAGAGATGACATGATTTACATACAGAATAATGGTACCAAAACTAAGCCCTAGTGCACACCACTAATTACTGCATACAAGTCGCTATACATTCCAGCAATGCTTACTTTAAAGTGTTTGTCATTTATGAAAGACCATCTCCAATCTAGGAGAGGAGGCCTAACACCTATTGACTTCAGTTTGTTAACTAGGATTATGTGGTTCACAACATCAAAGGATTTACTAAAGGCAAAGAATATCAAATCCACAAAATGTCCTTCATTATTTCATTTAGTGACAGAATCATAAGTGGTGATCAGTTGGTCTTCAACTGAATGTCCTGCTCTAAAACCAAACTGGTGGGGTGAGATGTAGAATTACCCTCAAAGTAGATGACTATTTGCTTGTGAACAATACATTCCATTATCTTACAGCACACAGATGTCAAACTTATTGGGCAATTTTTTTTTTTTTTTTTTTTTTTTTATGCAAGAGGGAGAGCTGTCAAGGGCAACAAAAAAATTAGCAATAAAAAAAGGCCCACTGGAACTGCAGTCTCCCTAAAAGATTAGGAAGAATTAGCCAAAAGCCTGGAACAAATGTCTTGACACCACTCTCTTAAAAGTCAAGTCATAGGAAGATGGAAATATAGAAGCAGGTAGGGAGTTCCAGAGTTTACCAGTGAAAGGTATGAATGATCGAGAATGCTGGGTAACTTTCATATGAGAGGGTTGGACAGAATGGGGATGAGAGGAAGAAGAAAGCCTTGTGCAGCGAGGCCGCAGGAGGAGGGGAGGCATGCAGTTAGCAAGATCAATATAGTAGTTAGCATGAAAATAGCGATAAAAAATAGAAAGGGATGCAACATTTTGGTGGTGAGAAAGAGGCTGAAGACAGTCAGTCAAGAGGAGACGAAAAGCTTTTGATTCCAATTTATCAAATAAAGCTGTATGAGTGGAACCCACCCAAACATGCGAAGACTACTCCATACACGGACGGATAAGGCCCTTGTACTGAGTTAATATTTGAAGGGATGAGAAAACTGGCGGAGATGCCACAGAACACCTCCCTTCATAGAAGTTATTTTAGCAAGAGATGAGATGTGAAGTTTCCAGTTTAGATTATGAGTAAAAGACAGACCAAAGATATTCAGTGTGGAAGAGGAAGAGAGTTGAGTGTCATTGAAGAAAAGGGGATAGTTGTCTGGAAGATTGTGTCAAGTTGATAGATGGAGGAATTGAGTTTTTGAGGCATTGAAAACTACTAAGTTTTCTCTGCCCCAATCAGAAATCTTAGAAAGATCAGAAGTCAGGCGTTCTGTGGCGTCCCTGCATGATCTGTTGACTTCCTGAAGGGTTGGTCGTCTCTGAAAGGACGTGGAAAGATGTAGGGTGGTATCATCAGCGTAGGAGTGGATAGGGCAAGAAGTTTGGTTAAGATCATTAATGAATAATAGAAAGAGAGTGGGTGACAGGACAGAACCCTGAGGAACACCACTGTTAATAGATTTAGGAGAAGAACAGTGGCCGTCTACCACAGCTGCAATAGAACGGTCGGAAAGGAAACTTGAGATAAAGTTGCAGAGAAGGATAGAAACTGTAGGAGGGCAGTTTTGAAATCAAAGCTTTGTGCCAGACTCTATCAAAAGCTTTTGATATGTCTAACGTGACAGCAAAAGTTTCACCGAAATCTCTAAAAGAGGATGACCAAGACTCAGTAAGGAAAGCCAGAAGATCACCAGTAGAGCGACCTTGACGGAAGCCATACTGGCGATCAGATAGAAGATTGTGAAGTGACAGATGTTTAAGAATCTTCCTATTGAGGATAGATTAAAAACTTTAGACAAGCAAGAGATTAAAGCTATAGGACGGTAGTTTGAGGGATTAGAACGGTCACCCTTTTTAGGAACAGGCTGAATGTAGGCAAACTTCCAGCAAGAAGGAAAGGTAGAAGTCGATAAACAAAGTTGAAAGAGTTTGGCCAGACAAGGTGCAAGCACAATAGCACAGTTTTGAGAACAATAGGAGGGACCCCATCAGGTCCATAAGCCTTCCGAGGGTTTAGGCCAGAGGGCATGGAAAACATCATTACGAAGAATTTTGATTGTAGACATGAAATAGTCAGAGGAGGAGGAGAGGACAAGCCCAGAATCATCCAAGGTGGAGTTGTGAGCAAAGGTTTGAGAAGAGTTCAGCTTTAGAGACAGAAGAGATGGCAGTGGTGCCATCAGGATGAAATAAAGGAGGAAAGATGAAGAAGTGAAAGTTATTGGAGATGTTTTGGCTAGATGCCAGAAGTCACGAGGGAGTTTGAGTTTGAAAGATTTTGACATTTTCTATTTATGAAAGAGTGTTTGGCAAGTTGAAGAACAGACTTGGCATGATTCCAGGCAGAAATATAAAGTGCATGAGATTCAGGAGATGAAAGGCTCAAGTACCTTTTGTGGGCAACCTTTCTATCATGTATAGCACGAGAACAGGATGTGTGAAACCAAGGTTTAGAAGGTTTAGGATGAAAAAAAAATTAGGAATGTTCGCCTCCATGCCAGACACTATCACCTCTGTTATGCGTTCAGCACACAGAGATGGGTCTCTGACACGGAAACAGTAATCATTCCAGGAAAATCAGCATAATACCTCCTCAGGTCCCCAATTGGCAGAGACAAAATGCCAGAGGCACCTCTGCTTTAGGAGATCCTGAGGACAACAAAACAGAAATGAGATTGTGATCGGAGGAGCCCAACGGAGAAGATAGGGTAACAGCATAAGCTGAAGGATTAGAGGTGAGGAAAAGATCAAGAATGTTGGGCGTATCTCCAAGACGGTCAGGGATACGAGTAGGGTGTTGCACCAGTTGCTCTAGGTCATGGAGGATAGCAAAGTTGAAGGCTAGTTCACCAGGATGGTCAGTGAAGGGAGAGGAAAGCCAAAGCTGGTGGTGAACATTGAAATCTCCAAGGATGGAGATCTCCGAAAAAGGGTTGAGGGACAGAATGTCCTCCACTTTGGAAGTTAAATAGTAAAAGAATTTACTATACTCAGAGGAGTTAGGGGAGAGATAGACAGCACAGATAAATCTAGTTTGAGAGTGACTGCTGAGTCTAAGCCAGATGGTGGAAAACTACGAAGAATCAAGAGTGTAAGCACGAGAGCAAGTTAAGTTGTTGCGCACATAGACGCAACATCCAGCTATGGAATGGAAATGAGAATAGAGAAAGTAAGAGGGATCAGAGAAGGGGCTACTGTCAGTTGCCTCAGACAGCTGTGTTTTGGTGAGGTAAAGAAGATGAGGTTTAGTAGAGGAGAGGTGGTGTTCTACAGATTGAAAATTAGATCTAAGATCACAAATGTTGCAGAAGTTAATGAAGAAAAGGTTAAGGGAGGTGTCAAAACATTCTGGGTCGCCAAGAAGAGAGCAGTCTGACCTGGGGACATTTCTGGTGCCCTCCCAGAAGAGGACTCCTAGGCTGGATTTGGAGTTGCCATTTTTTTATTTTGAATTTTAAGTGAAGGGTGTGTGTGTGGTAAGTGCATCGTAGCATACCTGATCCTATTGTAATTGATGCAGAAACTGTAGACTGAGTAGAAGAGTATAAATATCTAGGTCTCATGATTGATAATCAACTAAAAGGTAGTGCAAATACCAATATGGTATTTAAGAAATGTAAGCAGAGACTTTATTTTTTACGTATTTTAAACAATTTGCATGTAGATAGATATATAATTAGCCTTTTTTATAAGTCTACAATAGAATCACTATTAGATTTCTCTTTAACTACCTGGTATGGTAAGCTTACATGTAAGCTTAAAAAGATTGTGCAAAAATCACGAAAATTAGGGGCGGAAACAAAATCATTAGATAAGCTGTTCCTTGAAGGAACTATGAAGCAAGTTGGAAAAATCATGAACGATACGTCTCATCCCCTCCACTCTTGCTATGTATTCCTAAGGTCAGGTAGAAGACTTGCTTTGCCTACTCAACGCACGAACAGATATAAGAACTCATTTGTGCCAAAAAGCATCGTACTCTTCAACCACCAACAGTTAAAACAGCAATTGTGAAATTGTTGACTCCATGTGTGACTGTGATATCTCTAATACATGTCTGTGACCTTAGTATGCTGTGCAATAATTTTTAACTTACTATATTGTATATATTTTTAACATATTTTTTATATACTTTTTGTTAACTTTTAATGTACGGAGCTCTAGCCAAAGCAAATTTCAATTTGTAAGCTTTATTATGCTGCAACTTGACAATAAAGTGATCTATCTATCTATCTAGTTTTGTGATAAGTTGGAGAGTTGTCTTTAGAGGACAGGCTGTGACTATCCCCTAAATTGTGCGACATAAAGGGAAACGTTCAGCGATATCACAACTAGCTTTAATGGAGAGTTCACAACACCTCTTGAACTAGTGCTATTAGACCTTGATGGAGTAAATCATCACTTCAGTAGTGTCTACTACCTTCTCCTTGTGAGGAGGAGATACGTAGTAGGATGAGTGAATTGAGATCCTTTCTTAAATATACACTGCTCATCATAAACATCGATGCCAGAGACCATGACATCCGTTTGAATGATCAAAATGAGCACACTTTCCTTGGTGGGCATTGGGTGCTTTAAATTAAATTATTATACATCTGGCATCTTAGCCTGGGTGTCAGGCAGCTTGCAAAGGCAGGAAGAAGTGATCTATGCCTGTCAATCACTCTCACTGGTAGGCATTCTGTTGCTGTCCTCCCATGCTAGCCCCCTGACTGGCTTCCAGTGACCATATTTGATGGCTCATAAGATGCACCTAAAAAAAAAAAATAAATAAATAAAAAATAAAAAAAAAAAATAAATAAATAAATAAATAAAAACGAGCCTGCGTCCTATGAGGTCAAGGTTCAGCATTGAGGCAGTGATTGGTGGTAAATCTATGGCAACAGAGGCTCTAAAATCAAACCCAAGACATCTTCCACATGTAAACAAAGTGATGATTGGTACTACACTACAAAACAATTCTTTCTTTCAAGGTAACAATATTATAACAGGTCATACTTATTGATAATTCACATAGAATGACACCATTCGGGAAGAATTTGCTTAAGTGACCACGCGCCACGCATTGCATGTACCAGAACACACATTCATGGGCTCATAAGACACATCCAGTTTTGGCAGACATTGAAATGGAGAAGAGAAGAGAAGAGAAAAAAAAAAAAAAAAAAAGAGAGATAAAGTGAAGGATTTCACCTGACATTTGAAGCTCTCAAGTACATTTAGATCATTATTAGATCCCAATATTTTGCATTTAAAACTTTAATCTTTGCTAGTAGCCTATGAAGCAATCCATTTGTGAGATGCAAATATGTACTACCTGGTGTATGGGGTCAGCAGTGACTGAGAGAGACTACAGGGGTAATAATATTATCATTTTTTTCTTTTTTATCATTCTACACAATTCTAAAATGGTAATTTAGTACATTTCCAAAGCCAAAGGATGTGTGAAAGCAGATTTATCAGTCTTACTTTCTAAAACATATTATATTTGAAATATTCATCTGTAAGTTTTAAACACTATTGCATAACTTATTACATGAAAATTATGCAGACAATCACCACAAGCCAGCCTACCTCTTCAGTTCTAAAAGAAAACTTTATTTTTTTTAAGTAGTAAGCTATTTTCTTAAATAGAATGAAAGGGAAAAAAGTTCCTCATTAGCTTAATTTTTTTTATTTACATGTATGCAAGGTAAGAATGTTAAAAGATAGGTGCAATTTCAATTGTATGAAAGTGTCTTACCCCAAGGAGTAGCAACATCACACTGTAAAGAACGCAGTCAAGCTTGTACATGTCAAGATCATGATCAATGACCGCGTGTTTGTTTTGGTACATGCAATGTGTGGTGCATGGTCACTTAAGCAAATTCTTCCTGATTAGTGTCACTCTATGTGAAATACAGATAAGTATGACCTGTTATATATTGTTACCTTGAAAGAAAGAATTGTCTAGTACCAATCATCACTTTGTTTACATGTGCAAAGATAAGATGTCTTGGGTTTGATTTTAGAGCTTCTGTTGCCATAGACTTACCACCAATCACTGCCCTCATGCTTTCCAGGCCGGTCAGGATAGTGGTTCCGTAGTGGGTGTTCAGGATGGCTTCTTACCTACTAGCCAAGGAGCTATGCCTCTTGACAATTCTGTCCCAAACTCCACAAAGTATAAATTACCATCCTGTCCAGCAGTTTAAACCTTATACTGGCAATGCAATACACTACCATTCTCTAAACGTAGGTGTTATTAATGTAAATAGTCTAACTAACAAGTTCATTTTTATTCATGATCTCATATCCTCAAACTTGATATTTTATCCATCACTAAAACCTGGCTTTTGTCCTCAATACCATACTCATCTATAAATATTGATCAGTTCACTATTGTTAGAAATTATGTTGAGGGAACTATCTGCAAGTATGGTGTGTGTATATCAGAAAAGGTATTAGTTATGTTTGCAACGTAAGTGTTTCTAATGTATATGCTGTCCACTTCAAAGAATACAATATATACACGTACTTAATATCAGTATACAGGCCCCCATCTAATTCTCAACTGCAGGATCCTTTATAACTTGATTTCCAAGCAGATTTTTGTGTGGGCAAGGAAGTTATCATGGTTGGCAACCTCAGCCTCCCATCTGTCACTTGATCATGCTATGGACTATTAGTTCAAACAAGCCATCATGACAGAATGGTCCTGTATTGTTTTGCCACATTAGGACTGACTCAGTGAGTGCAACAAGTTTGACCCAACTTGAACTTCCATTGAGAGTAAATACAGCGAGAGAGCATCATAGTACAGTAAAAGATTTAATGAAAGTAAAAATTATGAATGTAACATTTAAGCAGTTTAATTTAAGACTAAGTCATTATAATGTACACCAATGTAAGTGATGATCTTAAATTTATGAAGGGAGGGAGAGTGGAGCAGGAAAGACGCCAGTTGGCAACCTGTGGAATGTAAACAAAGGGCGCATCATTGTACAGCATACAAAACTTATGTACCACATTTCCACAAGACTTTTCATCTTATCCATTGCAGAGTCACAAGTTCAGGTGGTTCTCTTAGCTTGCAAGGAAGATACGGTCTCATCAGCCTTCTTAATAGAGTCTGCTGACTTGAAAATAGTAGAAACAGTAGATGGAGTCAAGATGGTGGCGAACAATGCTATTAGTTTTCTCGCCTTTCTCGTGTCTGTGAATAATATCCAGCTTCACTTCGAGAGTAAGAGACTTCCTGGTCTTCTTAGCAACGCTAGGCAACATTGCAGGGCTGGTTGCAAGGCATTTTGATGGCATGTTGAGCGTGAGACGAGGAGCTGGTGCTGGACCCTGTTTTTGTTTTTAACTAAGAGTAGGGAAGGATAGGGGAGTGAGTGGTGCGCGTTTTGTCCACGAGGGGCACTTGTGTATTCAAAAGCCTGTCGGCTTGTGTGATACAGCGGGGATTTCAAACTTGGAAGAAATTACCTGGATAAAAAATTTTATAGCGAGTTTGGTGTTCGTTATATGAGCAGATAGCAGTAAAAGGAAACATTCATTGAAGCGAAATTTTGTTGTGTGAACGTTCGTTGAGCGGGGGTTGCCTGTATGTTCTTACCTGGTTGGGATCCCTTGGAGGGAACCCCACAGTGGCTAGCATGCCAGTCCAAAAGAACAACAACCAAAGCAAAAAAGGAATGACATAACTGGAAAGTGTGCTATTAGCCCATAAACAAAGACAAGGAGAATATGATGGCAGTTAGTGACTCTCACTAAAGTTAAATAGATCATCACCTAAAAAGTCACCGATTCCCCTTTTAAATGTACTAAGGTTGTCCATTTCAGCTAACTCACCAGGGAGAGCATTCCAGTGCCTAACCACTCAAACTGAAAAATGACCATGTCTGGCCTCACAGGATGCGTGGGAAACAAATATCTTAAATTCATGACCTCTCAACATCCATATCAAAGGGGCCATAATAAAAATATCAGTAGGAGCAACAGCAGACATCCCATGGAAGATCTTCCAGCACTTGATTAAATCAGCACAAAGCAAATGCCCTTTGACAGAATACAGATACAAAATTTTGAGACATTGGTCATAAGACATGTTACCAAGACTCAGAATATGCTTAGTCCAAAATCACTGAACAGATTCCAAAAGAGTAAAATCCATGATGTAGCCTGTATTCCAGACTCGGGACGCAAACTCAAGTAGAGGATGTATGTGAGTGACGAAAAGCTTAACCATGAAAGGACGAGACCAACGGAGTGGATTTCAGAAGTGTAGTTTACTAGTCCAGCGGCTTTAGACACCAAGGATTGAATGTGAATGTGAAATCTTAATGATGACTCTATAGTTATATCTAAATCCACTGCAACATCACTCAAATGTAATGGTTTGCCTTTTACCATATACAAGCAACCCCGCCCTTAACAAAGGGGTTACGTTCCTATATAACCCTTCAATAAGCGAACTTGAACTTCCATTGAGAGTAAGCAAAGCGAGAGTGCATCATAGTACAGTGAAAGGTTCAATGAAAGTAAAAATTATGAAGGTAAACATTTAGGCAGTTTAAGTCGTCATTATAATGTACACTAATGTATGTATGTACGTAACTTTATAATGTTGATTTTAAATTTATGAAGGGAGGGAGAGTGAAATGGGAACCTCTGGAATGTAAACAAAGGGTGCATCATTGTATCATATACAAAACTTATGTACAACATTTCCACAAGGCTTTCCATCTTATCCATTGTAGAGTCATGAGTTCAGGTGGTTCTTTTAGCTTGCAAGGAAGATACAGTCTTACCAGCCTTCTTAATAGAGTCTGCTGACTTGAAAATAGTAGAGACAGTAGATGGAGTCAAGATAATGGCGAGCAATGCTATTAGTTTTCTCGCCTCTCTCGTGTCTGTGAATAATATCCAGCTTCACTTCGAGAGTAAGAGACTTCCTGGTCTTCTTAGCAACGCTAGGCGACACTGCAGGGCATTTTGGTGGTAAGTTGAGCGAGGGAAGACGAGCTGCTGCTGACGCTGTTATTGTTTTGAACAGGGGGAGTGAGTGGTGTACGTGTTATCCATAAGAGGTGCTGGTGTATTCAAAAGCCTATTGGCTTGCATAATACGGCGGTGCTTTCAAACTTGGAAAAAATTACCTGGATAAAACTTCGTTAAAGTGAGTTTGGTGTTCGTTAAATGAGCAGATGATAGTAAAACGAAACCTTCATTGCAGCGAAATTTTGTTGTGTGAACCTTCGTTAAGTGGAGGTTGCCTGTATAATGAAAAGGGTCCCAGATCATAAATCAGACGAAGATTAACAATGAAACTCACACACTTCGTCTTGTTAGCATTAATTTTTAGATCCCAGGATTCAGCTACTGCAATTGAAAAAAGAAATCTCTTTGAACTGTACTAATGTCTTGCAATATAGCACAGAGATTATAAGGCTTTTTAAAAGAGATATAATTTAAGGTCATCAGCAAATAGTTTAAAGTTACATGACAAGGAAGCCTCAGTGTGGTTTATATAGATAAGAAAAAGAACAGGACCTAATACAGAGCATTGAGGTATCCCACTAACTACTGAAAATAAATAACTGACCTGACCACCCACAACTCCCTCCATTGATCTGTAAGAAAGAAAAGCCCTTACCCAAGAAAGAAGATTGCCATCAATGCCTATACTATAGAGTTTAGTGAGAAGAATCTGGTGGCTTAAGTGTCAAAAACCTTAGAAAAATCAAAGAGTAGGAGATCAACCATATATTCCTTGTCTATCCAGTTTGTTACTGGGTATAATTCTACTTTATGCCCATACTCTCCCTTACCCCCCCAACAAGCTTGGAGACAGGTGGGAATGCGGGGTTTCGGGTAGGGAACATGAGGTGTGCCGGAAATGTGTATTTTTTGGCATAATGGGGAAAAATTCCCATTAAAAAGTCTACGGAATTTTCACTACAATGGTTTTGGCCACCCTTAGGTTGTTTATCTTACTAGTTATTTACAACATTTTCAGTAAGTACACTACCTGCCGCAAATGAATAATAACGCTGCAATAGGTCCGGGAATGTGCGATGTTCGGCGAGTTTTCCTAAGTCCAGCAAGCTGCGGCGAGCCACGGAGCTCCACCACACTCGGAAATGAGCAGTTAACTGACTTGCATTTGTTTATAGCTGAGGTTTGTGGGTAACTGCTGAATAGGATTCTTATTGTGTCTATAGTTCTTTTGTCCAATGACGTGCCACTATCTCTTAACGCCATGAGCTGCGCCAATGAGAATTTGCTTTATGTTTTCGTAGACGGGGCACAGCTGGGCAGGCAGGTGCATGAAGACATGTGTGCACAGTTCAGCCATGGCCACCAGTGACATTAGTTGTAGAGGTTGCAAATTTGATTACTGGGAAATCATCGCTCCTGCTGTCCCCGTGGAGGACAGTGAACTTAATGACAATCGAGAAGAGGATATCCCACAGCCAGGACCTTCATCCTTTCGTTAAGGTATTGTGATGAGGGGTATTGGTAGAGATAGGGCATATTGTGTGAAGCTATAAGAGAACCAGTGTGGGGGGGAAGCAGCGTTAGGTTAGGTTTATGTTAGGGTTAGGCTAGTGTTCTAGGAGGGGTGCAAGGGGGGGTGCAGGGGGGACAGCCATCCCGGCTAGGAAATGTTGGGTTAAGTTTATGTTAGGGTTAGGTTAGTGTTCTAGGGGGGTGGGGAGGCACAGCCCCAAGCTAGGATATGTTAGGGTTAGGTTAGTGTTCTGGTGGGGTGCAAGGGGGTGCAGCCCCCCCCCGGCTAGGAAATGTTAGGTTAGGTTTATGTTAAGGTTAGGTTAGTGTTCTAGGGCAGTGCGGGGGGGGGGGGGGGGCGCAGACTCCCCACCCCGCCAAGAATACGCTAGGGTAGGTTTATGTTAGATTTAGGTTAGTGTGCCTTGTTGAAATATACTCCAAATTATGGAATTTATACAAATTAATGAAATTGCAAAAAGTTATAGTGAAACTTCCGTAGAGTTTATGATGGCCATTTCTTTCCCCCCAGTTACACAAAAAATATGCATTTCCGACGCACTTCATGTTCTCCACCCGAAACCTTGTTGAAGGGTGGAGGGGGGAGAATGGGCAGAAACTAGAATTTTACCTGTTACTGCATCATAGGTTAAATGCTGATCTTCCACAGACTTACCACATCAAAAACCAAACTGGTTATTGGTAACTAAGTATAGAATTTTTTTCCAAATACTCATATAACTGTACCACAATAAGCCTTTCCAGAGTTTTACAACACACCGATGTAAGACTTGCTGGTCTGTAATTTAGGGGATCCCTTCTTTTGCTTTGAAACTATAGTAGATTTTTTCCAAATACCAGGAATTTCACTCGTGGTAATAGATAGTGAAAAGATCTTATATAAGGACTGAGACAAGTTCTTCGCACAGCTTTTTAGTACTGCTGGGTATATGACATCAGGCCCCATTGCAGAAGATATATCCATGTTATTCAATATTTTAAATTATCAATGACTGTAAAATGGATTTGCTGAAAGGATCCATCATGAATCTGATGTGGGAACTCTGAAAGTCCAGATGGTGTAGTGTTAACTGAGGCAAAAGATGTGACGTCGGATCAACTGGGTGGAGGAGCTGCGGGCACTGTTCCCGAGAAACCGTCCCGCGCGCTCACCTCGATTCCCAGCTCCCACTTCACACCCAGCTAAGTTGATGTCACATATATGAAGCCACGCTATTTGTCAGCGAGAGAGAGAGAGAGAGAGAGAGAGAGAGAGAGAAATATGAAAACGAATAAAGGGAGAGAAAGAATATGAAAACGAATAAGAAGAGAGAGAGAGAGAGAGAGAGAGAGAGAGAGAGAGAGAGAGAATATGGTAACGAATAAGGCAGCGTTTCTCAATCTTTTTATCTTTGCGTAATCCTAACAATACATGACATGTCTCAAGGAACCCCTGCGCAAAAACAAAATTATATACCATATATTTCTCATTTTATGTGACGTCAAATCAGCTAGGTGGAGGAGCTGCGAAGGGGAAGCCGGGAATCGAGACGTGCGCGCGGGACGGTTTCTCGGGGACAGTGCCGAGCTGCGAAAGGGGAGCCGGGAATCGACGTGTATATCAAGAGAGTGCCGAATTAAGGGTGGGCGAGGAACGGCTTGAGACATGACCGACCAGCACGGAGGCAGAGGAGGGCATTCAGTGCTTTATATATCAGGGGCTTACAAAGGGCAACCAGATAACATAAATGTATGGAGGCTTCGTGGATCGGATCACAGCTGGTCGCAATCAACTTTTCCATCAACCAAATCACAGGAAAACAAAAGCAAGCTTGGTTATCACTCACTTCACTTCCTTACTGGCCAGGATCCCCAACCTCTCCATCTCTTCCACCTCCGGGATTGTCTCCTCGATGCGAAACTCCACAAACTCGGCCATTATTCCTTGTCTTCAGGGCACCATAGAAAAAGAGGTACACCTACTCACAACGCCTTTCCCCCACGTGGCTTTGTTGTTGTGGTTGTTGATCTTGATCTTGATGCTACAGGTGACGCAGAATTTCTTTTTGTCTTGATTTTGATCTTGATACTGCAGGCGACTCGGGATCACTCCTGAGCCGGGCCTTTGGATCGGCAGCTCCTGTAGACGACAAAAAAAGGCACACAGAAAAAAAAGGCCTTTGTATCTTGATCTTGATCTTAATGCTACAGGTGACAATTTCTTTTGAGTCAGGCCTTTGTATCGGCAGCGCCTGTAGGGAAAATAAGAAGAAAAAAAAAAAAAAAAACAATAAAGAGGGCAATCACCATTTTTCACACCACTAGTTCCTGCATCTAGCACGCCACATTCTCTCCAGGAACTCTTTCACAGTCTCAATCATCCTTTCATCCGTATCCCCACAGAGTCCCAGCAGCACCACCATCCATTCCCTTCCTGTCATCTCCACTCTCTTATGCCCCAGCTCCCTCAGCACCACTTGCATCATCTCATACCTGTCTCTGGCATACTTCACACACTCCAGCACCACATGCTCCACCGTCTCATCCTCTCCCATGTCACACATCTGGCACACCATCTATAATTCCTTGCATTCACATCCATGCACTGTGCCCTAGCTCGGAAGAGAAGGTCCCCACCCAGGCTTCCATCATATCATTTTTCATACATTGGGGCCTCTTTCTCTCTATACCATTCCAAGGTACTCTTTTGCTCAATCCTTTTCCTCCAGTCACTCAGTCCCACACCTTTCACTACTCTGTCTATCTCACTCCTCCACTTCCTTATAACCTATTCTTTACCCTCTCCATTTCTAACTATCATGCACCCAGGTCCTCATCTATGCTGATGACATACTCCTCCAATGCCCCACACCCAGGATTCTCCAGGTTGCTTTGTCACAACTGGCAGCGTTGTGTGTCCAAATGGGACTAGTGATTAATGAATGTAAAACAAAATTTCAAGCTAAAGGGAAGGTCTCTCGGCTGCCCACTGTAAATAACATTCCCATCCCTAGAGTTCACATACACAAGTACCTGGGTGTTCAGATGAGTTTTAGGAAGTCTCTTCAAGCCGTCCACTATGTTCGAGACCTCTGTCTGCCACGGCTAGCACCACTTCGGCTGCTAGCCAACAGGGGCCTGGGGGCGGGCATTCCAGTCCTAAGAATGTTCTATATATCTGTCATACGGTCCCTTATTGATTATGCCGCCCTGTTTTAATACAGTTTAGTGCCACCCAACTCCGTCCCCTGGAGCTTGTACAGAATGAAGCCATGCGGATAATCTTGGGATGCCCCAGGACTGCACGGATTGAAGTCCTCAGAGCTGAACTGCACCTGCCGAGTATTATGTGTAGGGTACAGGAAATTACTTGTCGCACAATTAGTCGGATGCTATGCACGGGCTCTGACTCTCTAAAGGGATCACTGACCCCCTGTATCATGATCCTCGCACTCCTACAACACCATACCTCAGGAAGATCTTGGGAGTACTGACAAGTGTAGGTGTAGCCGAGGCTTGTATTAACGTTGTTATGTCACCGCTGCAACCCGCCTGGAACCCTCACCGTGTCAGTGTTGATATTCACTCACTGCATCAGCCCAAGAGGGACTGGCTCTCATGTGCTGCAAGACATGTTCATGACTAAATTGTCCAAGTACCCACACGTTCAGGCTATTCATGTTTATTGTGATGGGTCAGTCAATGGCAGCAGGTCTGGATGTGGGCTGTTCATCCGTGACTACATCTCTGCCAGTCTCTACACTGACACTGAGGTTTCCAGGCGGCTCCCTGCACCCATGTCTTCCACTAGAGCAGAACTGTATGCTGTACTGGAGGCGCTCCACATTGTGGCGCCTCTCCATAAGAATGTATATTTCTTTATTGACAGTCAGGCTGCATTGTACGCCCTTCAATCCACCTCCCCCATGGACTGTGATCTAGTTAATAAGTGTCTTGATCTCATCCACGCCCTAGAAGGTGCTGGTGCCACGGTCCATTTCATCTGGATACCCTCTCATGTGGGTATCCCTAAATGAAAAAGCAGACCACCTTGCTCAGTGTGCCCTACAAGATGACACAGTGGACCCTGGCACTGAGTACACTCTGGGTTATGTTAAGAGTAGCATTAAGGACTTTGTACAAAGTAGCATTAGTGATCAGTTGGAGCTTTGTTGCCATAGGGGCAGTAGCACTAGTCTTCACTATGCACGTGTCTCCCAGAGCTGTGCTTACACCTACGGGAGACACACTGCATCACATGACAGGGTGGCAATGAGGCTCAGATTAGGCTACAAATACTCGTACTTTTGGGAAGTCAGTGCTTCTCCTGGTGTGTGCTGTGTGCTGTGTGCTACACCAAGGGGACACACTCTGCGTCACTATATCATGGAATGTCCTCTCATTGCTAAATTTAGGCCACAAGGTTAGCATGACTTGTAAAGCCTCATTGACCATCTCCTAGACTCTGCCACCCTCAAGGATATATTCAGGGAATATCCTCAGTTTGCTCTTAGACTGTAGGATGTCTTAGGCAATAAGGTGTGCAATATGTGTATTTATTTATTGAAATACTTGTATTCTTGTTGTGTATACTGTCCAGAATTATTTTGTGATACTTTAACCTTAGGTCTTTGCCCAGGGGAGGGTTTTGGCAAGGCCCATCCTCCTCCTTTGTTGTAATTATTTATTAATTCAACAAGAAATGTATCAATCAATCAATCAATCAATACTCCAGTCCTTCTCCAAGTGCCTTCCTTCTACCTGACACTCACCGAGTCTCACTCTTTTACTGGGGTTCCCATTTCTCTTTTTTCGAGATCAAGATCTAGTTAAAGCCACACTTAGGTACAAGGTTAGGTTGGAAAGAATGGATGATGAAAGAATAGTGAGGAAGGTGTACCTGTGGAATGAAAGTAGGAGGAAGAGGTGCATGAGAATGACAGAGAGGAGTGGATTACAAGTGGTATGGGGGATGAGAATGGCTGGGAGGAATCAAAATGAGCGTGAATGGATCATGACAAGAGGAGGCAGAGTAGGAACTGAATGGGATGCGAGGAAATGGAAGAGTGACATAGACAGAGAGGTGAAGTGGGTAGGACTGAATATATGGAAGAATGAGATGGAACGAAAGAGTACTCTGGAATGGTACAAGGAAAAGGAAGCCCTGATGTATGAAAGATGGTATGATGGCAGCCTGAGTGGTGATCTTCTCTTCCGAGCGAGGGCATAGTGTATGGATGTGAATGCAAGGAACTGCAGGTTGTCTGAGTCCCGCAGCAAAGTGTGCCAGATGTGTGACATGGGGGAGGACGAGACAGTGGAGAATGTCATGCTGGAGTGTGAGAAGCATGAGAGAGACAGGCATGAGATGATGCAAGTGATCCTGAGTGAATTAGGGCATAATAGGAATGAAAGAGTGGAGAAGACAGGAAGGGAATGGATGGTGTTGCTGCTGGGACTGTGTAGAGACGAGTGAAAGGATAATGGAAGCTGTGAAGGAGTATCTGGAGAGAATGTGGCGAGCGAGGTGTAGGGATCATTAACGAAGAGAATACTACAGGTGTCCCAGGATTTCTCCTGAGGAAGGTCTTAGTATCAGCAGCTCCTGTAGGGGATAAAAAGAAAAAAAAGGCGGCAAGAACCTAAACCAGACACCATCCTTCATACTACTAATCCCTCCATCTGGCACTCTACATTCTCTCCAGGAACTACTTGACAGCTTCTATCATCCTTTCACTCGTGTCTCCACACAGTCCCAGCAGCAACACCATCCATTCCCTTCCTGTCTTCTCCACCCTGGCATCCCCCAATTCCCTCAGCACCACTTGCATCATATCATTCCTGTCTCTGGCATACTTCACACACTCCAGCATCCAGTCTCGTCCCCACCGCCGTGTCGGAGGGACGTATATACCACCCCGTTGCTTACATGAGTGGCAGCCCCCACAAGTGGAAATCAAAAGTGATTTGGAGTGATCACGCCTACTCGGTGGCTACTGAGGGAGGTCTAGGCCCGTTTTGCCAGCCAGAAATAGGCCTGGAGACTGAAAATAAGCGTCCTTGCTTGGGTTTGTTGGTCCCTGCCGCCACAACAAAGCCTGCTGAGTCCCACGTGGACCCAGCACGAAGGACTATGCCCGTCGAGGGCTCTGTTGAGGTGGAAGTAGGCGTAGCAGCCCTCGAGGACATGGAGATTATCGAGAAGCCTTGTCCTGCACCATCTAGCAAGGAAAAACATCAGGAAAATGCTGCTGCTGACCAGATTCCTCGTCGAGATGTACCTGCCCCGGCCACCTCGGACCATAAACAAAGGCGTCGTCGCTTGTTCAGCTGGTTTGCAGCCTTGCTAAAGCAACATCCAGACCTGCAGCCACTCTACAAGGAGGGACGGAACCAGCCCTATATAACGGTCAGTACTGACTCCTCCTTTTACGCCACCCTGGTGAGTGAGGGCTTCCTGGGCTTAGTTATGGAGTGCCCTGGTGAGGAGGGCACTCACCCTGTTATTATCCATTATCCATAGTGTAGCGACCCACATCAATGTCAACCTGATAGAGGTACCAGCTGGATTTCATGGGCTGAAGAGGAGGATGGTGGGGCAGATGCCCAGGCCCCAACTGTTGGGAGTGGTGACAGGGAAGGTGCCCAGTGAGGTGGATCTCCTGGGCCTTGGACGTCGGCGTGTGGAGCGATACACGCCAGAACCAGACTTATGTCGTCACTGCAGTCGCTGGGGACACAAGGAATGGCGCTGCCAGTCTGTCCCTCGCTGCAGGTACTGTGCTGGCCCCCATAAGTCAGCACACGGCCTGGATAAGATCAAGGAGGGCACCAAAATCCCTCCTCGCTGCTGCAATTGGTGGGGGTGACCACAACGCCCACTCCACCCTCTGCACTGTCAACCCTCGGCCCCAAAGGGAGCCTGCCACGGATGAAATGAGTCGGCCCAGGCTGGTGTTCTGCCAGGCTCCACCTCCCCAGACCAACGCCTGGGCGACGAAGCCCTCCTTCTCGGCCGCTGCCCCTCACCTGTCCCAGCCTTCCTGCTCTACCACTGGCACTTCAACCCCACCTGCCGTGTTCCCACCTTTGCCGCAGCGCACTGCTACAGTGCCCCCTGTGCCTTCAAACACAGTGCCCAAGGCAGGCATCACTCAGGAACTGCCTGCCACCGACGCTACCCAGCACCTAATGGCAATGGTGAGTGCACTAGCCGCCAAAGTGGACAACCTGACTGCAACAGTCTCTGGTCTTAGTACCGAGTTTGCCGCCTTCAAGAAATATCAACACACAGTGACTATATCTCTGCCAGTCTCTACACTGACACTGAGGTTTCCAGGCGGCTCCTTGCACCCATGTCTTCCACTAGAGCAGAACTGTATACTGTACTGGAGGCGCTTCATTTTGTGGCGCCTCTCCATAAGAATGTATATTTCTTTATTGACAGTCAGGCTGTATTGTATGCCCTTCAATCCACCTCCCCCATGGACTGTGATCTAGCTAATAATAAGTGCCTTGATCTCATCCACGCCCTAGAAAGTGCTGGTGCCACGGTCCATTTCATCTGGATAACCTCTCACGTGGGTATCCCGCTAAATGAAAAAGCAGACCACCTTGCTCAGTGTGCCCTACAAGATGACACAGTGGACCCTGGCACTGAGTACACTCTGGGTTATGTTAAGAGTAGCATTAAGGACTTTGTACAAAGTAGCATTAGTGATCAGTTGGAGCTTTGTTGCCATAGGGGCAGTAGCACTAGTCTTCACTATGCACGTGTCTCCCAGAGCTGCGCTTACACCTATGGAAGACACACTGCATCACATGACAGGGTGGCAATGAGGCTCAGATTAGGCTACAAATACTTTTGGGAAGTCAGTGCTTCTCCTGGTGTGTGCTGTGTGCTGTGTGCTACACCAAGGGGACACACTCTGCGTCACTATATCGTGGAATATCTTCTCATTGCTAAATTTAGGCCACAAGGTCAACATGACTTGTATAACCTCATTGCCTATCTCCTAGACTCAGCCACTCTCAGGGAATATCCCCAGTTTCCCCCAGATTGAAGAATGTTCATGCAATAAGATGTGCAATATCTGTATTTATTTATTGAAATACTTGTATTTTTGTTGTGTATACTGTCTAGTGTTATATTTTTGATGCTTTAACCTTAAGTCTTTGCCCAGGGGTGGGTGGCAAGGCCCATCCTCCTCCTTTGTTGTATTTATTTATTAATCCAACAATAAATGTATCAATCAATCAATCAATCACTCCAGCATCACATGTTCCACCGTCTCGTCCTCTCCCGAGTCACACATCTGGCACACTTTGCTGCGGGACTCTGACCATCTGTAACTCCTTGCATTCACATTCATGCATTGTGCCCTAGCTCGGAAGAGAAGGCTGCCATCATACCACTTTTCATACATTGGGGCCCCTTTCTCCCTATACCACTCCAGAGTACTCTTTTGTTCCATACTATTCCTCCATTCGCTCAGTCCAATACACTTCACCCTTCTGTCTATCTCTCTCTTCCACTTCCTTACATCCCAGTCTGGGCCCTCTCCATTTCTAACAATCATGCTCCAGTCACTCTCAACATGCTTCCCCTCAACTCGCTGGAACGCCCAACTAGTTTCCAGACCACTCGATCCCGAGTCACCTGTAGCATCAAGATCAAGATCAAGAGCTCATTTGTGTGCCTAATGTATCTTGGTAGAGTACCTGAATGATAAACTGTTTGAGTTTATTTATATGAACATATAAGAAGTACGGCACTCTCCTAATACGAGTACAGACGTCCCTGCCAGTCCAGTAGTTGGCGTGGGATTGAAAGCCTCGGGTCCCACTTTTGTATGTTTCTTGTTCTTCTTATTTGTGTTCTTCTGTTCTTGGTTTACTTTCTTTTGTCTTTTTTTCCCAAATTTTGATCATATATTCTTTTCTTTTTTTTCGATTTCATCAACTGATAAAGTTTCTAACACTAATATATTTGCAATATTTTTTATTGTCTCTAGTTTGGTTTTCTGTATTTTGTAAGAATGTTTGCTTTTGTCTTATCTCACTGTATTCTTCACATTCTAATAGGAAATGTTCAAGTGTTTCTGTTTCACACCTGTTCACTTTTTCTCTGAAATCGATTTCTGCAATTAAGGGTTAGTTTAATTGTTTGTTCTGCCTCTCATAATTTATTCGGAGCCTAAGGTGTTATCTTTCCAATTTTCTTCTTTTAGTTGTTTCTTGTGCATGTTGTAGATGTGTATTGTTCTTTTGGTCTGCATTTCATATTTCCATTTAGCTGTGTCCCTCCAGCTCTCCTCGTTTCCTGGTTCCTCCTTCGCAGCTCTTAATTTCACACAGCTGATTTGACGTCACATATATGAAGCCACGCTATTGATCAACAACACACATGTGTAGTGCCGGGGATAATAAAATTAAGTTTTTAGTTATCAAGGTCATAACTATAAATGTAACGACACGCACGTGGATACCATACATACAGACGTATGGACGAACTTGAGACGTGTCCGAGAGGAAGAGATAGTAACTAGCTCATGGATTAAAAACATTAAATTTACTCACTATGTAATCAAAAATTTTAACGAATTTTTCTCTTCAGTAAGTAGAGGGAGAACTGAACTATTCAGAAAAGTGTCTTTCAGTAATGTAGTCTCATATCAGTAATGTCAGTCAAATTCTCTGTAATTACTCCGCACCGTTCCTATTGTGACGACTGCTAATAATTTTGAAAACCCGTGAGAGAGATGCAGATGATGTGGCGTCTTTGCAAAGGCTGCCACTCGTAGGGGAAATCCCCTACATTAGGTGATTTTAGCCTAATGTAGGGGACAAGGATACCTACGGAGAAAAAGGCATTTTTATGGGACACTAGAGAGTTTATTGACAATGTGTAGGAGAATTTTTTTTTTTAACACTATAAATATTTGTCTGGACACCCATTACACTTTATGAAATATGGATTATATAATATATAAATATAAATAAATAAATAAATAATTAATAAATAAATAAATAAATAAATAAATAAATAAATAAATATATATATATATATATATATATATATATATATATATATATATATATATATATATATATATATATATATATATATATATATATATATATATATATATATATATATATATATATATATATATATATATATATATATTACGGTCACGGCTACGGTTAACTGCTACAGCTCACTAGAGTGTTATCCTGGCGAGGTCGCCACTTTTGTTACGGTCACGGCTGCGGTTAACTGCTACAGCTCACTACAGTGTTATCTTGGCACGATCGCCAAGTTTCTGTTACGTACGCCACTCTAGCTGTGACTATCTGCGGCTGCTCACTGAGGAGCGTTGGTCTGGCACGATCGCCAGTTTGTTACGGTACAGTACAGTGGGGAATATAACACTCCACCGAGTCCCCCCTACTATAAATCATAGCAGCCGTAACCGTCAGGTTCTTTAAAGGTCGCCAACAGTGTATAACTTCCCCCCACTGTAAGGGAATCTCCTTAGCCACTCCTTCTCCTCCGGTACCCAACCAAGTAGAATTTATAAATGGTAGATGCTATGTGTAACAGGGCGAGGCCTTAATACCCCCTAGAGAAACCGCCCACAAGGACAATTCCGCCCACTTCTCTATGAGGTATTAATGTCTCTCCACACGCCTTGTCCACAAACTGTGATAAATCACAGACTGGGACAACACGCGCAGTATATTATTATACTATCTATTACTACGACAAGTGCTTCCTAACACCTGTCAGACTGACTCCCCTAGCCTACGACTACTACAACATATGATGTGTACAGCACATCCGGTGGTGTCCACACAAGTCCAGACACCACCTACGGGTGACATCAGCCACACAGAGTCCAGATACTCGTCACAGACAAGTCTGACGGACGAGAACTACGCACCACTGGCCTACAACATGAAGTTTCTCAGCTTTCACTAGCGTGCGTGGCTACAACCACTACAACACAGTATACTACTGGGGCTATACAAAAGATCATGGGGGCACACAGCCACCCCCCAAACCCCACTGGTGACTACAGCTACCACCAACAACAACAAGACGAGACAGAAACGTATCTCTCCTCCGCGCCGCCGCCACAAGACGGAACAAACGCAACACCCGAGAAGTGTAGCCAAACCAACTACGCTTCTCCTAAAACAACAACCCGCTGTTCTACAGCCACGGTCTACCCAGTAGCAAGCCAGCTACTCAAAGGAGGGCACAAACTCCCAGACCGATGACTAGTGAGCACCTAGAAAAGTCCAGCAACACGTCGCTCTCTACCATGTGCCAGAACCACGAGTGTCCGTGTCCACCTCCGCTGAAGACTACCTTGGTACTGACTCGCTCTTGCAACGAGAAGCGAGAAGTGAGAGGTGGGTTGTCTGCTCAGCAAAACAGCCCGAGGGGCCCGCACTGGGTGGCCGCCATATAATAGGCACATAATGAAATAATAAATTAAAGGAGATTAAGACGGTGCACCTCACAATATATATATATATATATATATATATATATATATATATATATATATATATATATATATATATATATATATATATATATATATATATATATATATATATATATATATATATATATATATATATATATATATATATATATATATATATATGTATATATATAACATTGTGGGAGTACGGTGTATGTGCGAGAGCTCCATTAGGACGAGAGTCCATCGCTTGTTCCCGCGTACATCGCCCGGTCTGACATGTTGCGTACAGGTATTGGATTCGAAAACTTTACCGGCTAGTCGGTTTCCTGATTTGAAAGAAAGAAATTTCACGTGTTGCATATTATAATAATAATAATAATAATAATAATAATAATAATAATTATTATTATTATTATTATTATTATTATTACTACTACTACTACTACTACATATTCATTGTTGTTCACTCTTTTCTTCAGTGATTTGTTCGAGAATACGAATGGGTGAGAACTGACCCCTCGAGGTTAATATCACACAATAATATATGCATGTACAAAAAGGAATTTTGGAATTGGCGTAGGTGAAAGTAGTGGAAAATGTGCACGAGTGTTAGGTGAAAGTAGGGGGAAATGTGCAGGAGTGGTAGGTGGAAGTAGGGGGAAATGTGCAGGAGTGGTAGGTGGAAGTAGGGGGAAATGGGCGCGAATGGTAGGGAGAAATGAAAATTTTGAGTGGCACCCCTCCCACCAAGGAATATAGAGATCCTTGGTTCCCACAGACAGTACCAACTCCTTTTTTCATCCAAGCAGGTTAGTAACTCCTCGCTCCCGGAAACTTGACAGTTTTTATATGAACCATAGTGTTTATACATATATGCTATTTAATTACTTATACAGTACCAACTGATCGTTCTTCATCCGAGCAGCAGATAGAGACGGTTATACCCTCTACCAGTGTGTCCACGTGTGTGTGCGTATTTTGATAGGATATTCTTTTTGTGGAAATAGAGAAAAGTTGTCGGCGGTGTTGGGAAAAGTGAAAGGGGGGGACCGTCACCCACCATGGTACGTCCTCCTCCTCCCCCCTTTCAAACTGTGTAACTAGGCCCCCAAAGACAAGGTTAATTAAATGTGTGTGCTCGAGAAAGTGGCACCATGTGGTACATTTCTCCGTTTAATAGTACATTGCGGCCTCAAAAGACGAGTAAGCATTATTTTTCTTGTAAACTACGAAGTGTTATTTATTTATTTTTTTCTTGTGAACTATGAAGTCGCAAGTATCGCCGCAACTACATTACAAGGCTGTGTAATTAATTATATGTAATTTCCTTTTGTGCATTGTATTTTGTGGTGAGTGTGTATCCTCTCTGGTGAGCTGCTAGACTAAACGAACGAACGTCATTGTTGGGAAAAATTTAACTTGTTATTATTCCATCAGCTTATTGCAAAGTTTTGTGAATTTGTTGTGTGTGCATATGTATGTGCGAACGTGTGTGTGCGTGTATGGTTGTCAACCATATACCTTTGTCCTTTTTTTTTTTTTTTGAGCAGTTGTTTATGATGATTGTATTATTGGTGGAGGTTAATGGTCTTTGAATGTTAGTAGGGTGTCGTTAGCGCGGGGTGTTTGTGTGGTGCCACGTAGGCAGGTGTGACGTCAGTGTCCGGAACTTCAGAGGTGCGTGAGGGTAGGCTGGTTGGCAGAGCGTCCTGACTACCGGAGACGGCAACAACCAGTCCAGCTGACCACACGTTATCCCACCCACGATTTAGGTTCAGACAAGGTTAGCGCATTCCAACATTGTTGGAACCGCCAGCTGATTGTGACGTCACGCACAGTGCGGGTCGCTTGTGTCTTGGTGGTGCGGTGTCCACGGGGGTTAGAATTTGGTTAGTTATTTCTATACTTTATGGGCTCATACTATGCAATTTCATTAGTATAGGAAGAGCGAAAGCTTCTGCTGTTAGTGGCTGTGTACCTGCCAAGAATAACAAGTTAAGATACGACACATTCCCCAGTGGCGGATTAAGCATAAGGCAAACTAGGCACATGCCTTAGGGCCAAAAAAAAAAAAAAAAAAAAAAAAAAAAATCCAGGCCATTTCTGGCAGTCCAAAAACGCTGATGGGACACAAAGTGCTTGATGTTATCAAACAGGAGATTTTGAAGTTGAGGCATTTCTCTATTTCAGTGGACGCTACACCAGATATTCCTCATACTGACCAGCTGACAATCATTATTCGTCATGTGAATATGAAAAAAAAATATGAACCAGTGGAGCGTTTTCTCACATTCATCCCAATTTCCAGTCACACAGGTCAGAATCTTGCTGATACTCTACTTCAGTACTTATCAGAACAGAACATTGATTTCACTCATTGCCGTGGACAGACATATGACAATGCTAGTAATATGTCCGGTAAATACATTGGTATGCAGCAAATCCTGAAAAACAAGAACAGTTTGGTGGATTATATTCCATGTGCAGGCCACTCACTAAATCTTGTTGGTCAATCTGCGGTGGATTGCTATGTTGAAGCTGTTTCATACTTTGGGTTTTTGCAGCGTTTGTACACATTCTTTGTAGCATCTACACATCGATGGAGAATTCTGCTAATCCACATAGAACAGAAACCTCATTGTCTTATTCCTAAACACCTATCGGATACCTGATGGTCTGCTAGGGCTGCCACTGAGGCTGTATTCCAAAGATATCAGCAGTTCCACAGTACTCTTGAGGAAATTGCAGCTGATGACAGTCAGAATAGGGATACTCGAAATCAGGCAAACGCTTTGGCAGAGCATATGGATACCATAGAAGTATCCTTCATGTGTGAACTTTGGAATGATATTCTGCAGCGCTTCAACCAATGCAGTAAGTTGATGCAAAGTGCTACCATTGAACTAACAACTGCTATTGGTCTTATGAAGAGTCTGGCTCAATTCATAAGTGATTGCAGAGAAAATTTGACATTTATGAGCAGAAAGCTTCTGACCATTGTGGAAACAGCTCTTATAAGTATGAAAGTGAAACATGCCGAATACCTAAACGCAAGAAGCATGTTAGTGAAGGAAGTGCTGCAGATGCTATGGAAAGTATGACAGGAAAGCAGAAATTTAAAGTCAACACTTTTAATATCATCATCGATCAACTGAACAGTGCTTTGAAAAAACGCATTGAAGCATATTCAACCATGCAGCAGCGGTTTGGTGTTCTGACTGAGTATGAATCAATGTCTGATGATGATATTGTGGCTGCAATTGAAAGACTTGTTGGTGTGTTGCATGCAAATGATCTTTCCTCTGACTTCTGTTCAGAATTCTGTCAGTTTATCTGTTGGTATAAGGAACAGACAAAGAAGAAATGTAGCAAGGAAGCGTCAACAGGTATTGCTCGACATATGTTCAAATTAATGCACAAAACTGGAATTTCAACTGCATTTCCAAACACTGAAGTGGCTTTGCGAATTTACTTGTCACTGATTGCTCTGGTGAAAGGTAATTTTCCCAGCTTACTCAAATTAAGGATGTAAAGCGATCCACAATGAGTCAGCACCGCCTTGGTGTGTTGGCACTTGTGTGCATTGAAAAAGATTTGCTATCCGAAACTGATTTCAGTTCTATGATTTATGAGTTTGCTACTGTCAAAGCAAGAAAGGTGAAAATTTAATAATGTATACAAAAACACATGTATGTAGTAGTACCTTACCTTAACATATGTAAAATTGATAAGGTTTTGTTTAGAAATAAATGTTTACTAATGGATATTTGTTATTATTGTACAATAATATAAATTTTATCATTAGTTCAGGCCATATTTTAAAAAAACCTTGAAATTTGCCTTAGGGCCACAAGAACCTTAATCCGCCACTGACATTACCCACAAATAAGATCTTGGCAAGGAAATGGGTTGAGAAATGTTCTCGTCGCAATAACATTAATGTGAAATATGCCGCGATTTGTCAGAACCACTTTAGTTCAGCACAGATTCGCAGAAATCTAAAGTATGAACTTTTAAATTTACCGGTTCCATCGAACTGGAGCCATAGGCTACCGGGTAATGAAACGGCGATCCACGATTTTAAATCGCTCGCCGATCAGTGTTTATATTCATGACGTCACACCCAGTACCCTTTTCTAAACCTTTAACGCTAGCCCCAAGTGCGCTAACCTTGTCTGTATCTAAATCGTGATCCCACCTGTCAACACGTCCCAAGAGCGGCGGCGGAGGTTTTTATTCCGGCCTCAAGTGTTACTGTGTGCATCTTACCTTAGTGTAAAAGTAAAGAAAAAAGCAAGCTTTATGTGTACTTTCTGCCTCATTTGTATTCAGTGTTAATCTTCAAAATTTCTAACAAGTGCCTTAATACAGCTACCGCTACCATTAGTTTAAAAATAAAGCTTCAAAATTTATTAAAAGTTTTCAGAATCTCCTTTTTCATCATGTGTTTTATTTTTATTTTATCCCTCCCTCCCCGCATTTCACATGCACCCACGCTCCTTATTCCCTTATTCGTTATCATACTTTTACTTCACTTATTTGTTATCATTCTCATTCCCATTTCTGCCTATTCTCTTATTCATTATCCATTTTCTATATTGTTTTATTACTATTGCCTCCTATGCTCTTATCGTTACCATATATTCTCATTCCTATTTCCTCCTATTCCCTAGTTATCATTTTTATTACAGTTTAATTCCTCCTTTTCTCTTAATCGTTATCCTCTACCCCTATTCGTTATCAATTATTCTTTCTGCCTGTTTTATTATCATTTCCTAATATTCCCTTATCATATTTTCATTCCCATTTCCTCCCATTCCTCTATTTGTTGTCCATTTTTTTTTCTTGGCTCTTCCCATTTCCTCCATTTATCCACTTCCTATCGCCTGTTTTATTTTCATTTTTTTCATTTATTATATATTTTTCTTTCTATCTACAGTTTTAATCCCATTACCTCTATTTATTTATTATCCACTTTCTATCGCGTTTTATTTTATTTTTATTTATCTATTTTTCTTTCTATCTACAGTTTTAATCCCATTACCTCTCTCTTCTCTCTCTCTCTCTCTCTTTTCCTGGTTGACCAATATTACTAATAGTGTGACTTAACATATATGTGACGTCAAAGCAGCTGCATGAAAGAGCTGCAAAGATCGAGTCGGGAAACGAGGACAGCTGGAGGGACGTCTATACTAAGACATTGCCTGAAATACTATACGTAGAGTACATCCAAGCTTTAAACCATGGGCGTGAATTCCTTTAAAATAGTGTGTTTAGGGGAGGGGTGGGGGTATAATGGAGTGGGTGAAGATAGCCAGACAAACAACTGTTGAAAATTTCCTTGAGGTTACTTGCAGTGTATGTTAATGTATATTATAGACAATACCTACTTGTGGTAGTACTTGAAATTTAACAATTTCTCATACTTCGTTTTCTGCTTGTCCTAACATTAATAGAAAGGTAGTAGTATTGTATAGCTATTATTTATTAATACACTAGTAAAACAAAGTAGTAATGGACAACTTAGCATGAAAAAAGGAATAGTAACAGCAGTAGGTAGTAGTAACACACATACACACACACTCTTTTAGTGTTGCTGCTACATGTTACAGCGCAACTATTTTTGCTACTACTACCAGTACTAAATTCCCTTGCCCACTTCCACTGACCATTCCTTCCTTCCTTATTAATTTCAGTGTAGAAAAATACAGAAATAATTCTTGGAATCTGAGGTAAATAAGGTCGAGAAAGACACTAGAACTGAGAAGGCACTGTGTTCGGGTCCAAGGACTTCTTGGTGGGGCTTGTTTACGGTCTCGTCTGAGGAAGTCTTTGAGCTTGGGAACACCACTCGATGGAGTCCTTAGTCCAATGCTTTTCAATGTTTTAATGGACAAAATTACGCGTTGTTACTTCCCACAGGGCATCCAGGTCCTCATCTATGCTGACAACATACTTCTCCAGTGTCCCACACCCAGGATTCTCTAGTTAGTTCTATCACAACTAGCAGCATTGTGTGTCCAAATGGGACTTGTAAATAATGAATGCAAGACCAAATTTCACGCTGAAAGGAATTTGAGGTTTTTCGACCGCCCACTGTAAATAATGTTCCCATCCCTAGAGATCATAGATACAAGCAAAGACAGGTCTTGGCACACAAGTATCTGGGTGTTCAGGAAATTACTTGTCGTACGGTTGGTCGGGTACAATGTACGGGTTACGACTCTCTAAAGGGATCACTGACACTGGGACTGGCTCTCTCATGTGCTGCAAGGCATGTTCATGACTAAATTGTACAAGTACCCCCATGTTCAGGCTATTCATATTTATTGTGATGGGGCAGTCAATGGCAGCAGGTCAGGATGTGAGCTTTTCATCTGCAACTACATTTCTGCCGATCACTACAATGAAACTGAGGTTTCCAGGTGGCTCCCTGCATACATACTGTATGCTGTTCTGGAACCTCTCCATAAGGATGTTAATTTGGTAAATTTCGTTTCACCACATTCTCTTTTCTGGACGAAACTAATTTTTTCTGGTAGATTTCGGCTTGCTTTTAATTAATTTACCACTTGTTTTTTTGGCGCAAATCACCCAGTTTTTTTTTTTTTTTTTTATCACCCCCCAAACCTAACCCAACCCAACCTAACCTAACCTATCTCATGAGGTGGGTAAAAAACACTTCCTTGTACGTACAGTCTCGGACACTGCACCACAGTAGGTAGAACGCCGTGATCACGTAAAAACTGTACGGATTTAGCAGTCCTCGAAAAACTCAGCGATAACTTTGAAGTAATACAGTTCACAACCTGCACAGTGGGACATCTTGCCTCAAACTGAATTCAAATTCATACCGCGAGCCTCAAGGCCACCGTGATTAGTTGAATAAATTATGATTTTTTTTTCATTGGCCGCCGGTTCACTTTCAAACGGAAGTAACCAATCAGCGGAAACAATAGCTCAAACCAAACGAGTCACTAATGTTGACCCGCACGGTAGCCGCTGCCCTGGTCCTGGTCCAGCAGCTCTCGCGCCAGTCTGCCTCTGTTCTATTGACTCGGGAGAACACCAAAAATACGATTAAATCTTTTAAATTCGGTATCGCCATTACAAATAGGTTGCGCCTTATAAATATGGGATTCAAAATACTCGTAATGAGGAACTCTATCTCATGAGGTGGGTAAAAAACATCTAGTGTAATGTGGTGAAACACTGGAATAATACCGTTAATTTCTTTGTTGAGTCAGGCTGCACTGTATGTGCTCCAATTTATCTCTGCCATGGGCTGTTATCTAATTGATATGTCTTGATCTCATCCATGTCCTAGGTGCTGGTGCCACAGTCCATTTCACCTGGATATTCTTTCATGTGGGTATCCCACTTAATGAAAAGGCAGACCGCCATGCTCATTGTGCCTTTCTGGACGACACAGTGGACCCTGGCACCGAGTACACTCCAGGCTATGTTAAGAGTAACGTTAAGGACTTCGTACATAGTAGCATTAGTGATCAATTGGAACGGTTGCCATAGGGGCAGTGTCAGTAGTCTTCCCTATGCACGTGTCTCCCAGACCTGTGCTTAACACCTATGAGAGACACACTGCATCACACAACAGGGTAGCAAAGAGGCTCAGATTATGCTAGTACTTTTGAGAAGTCCGTGTTTCTGGTGTATGCTGCACCAAAGGGACACACTGCATCGTCATGGAATGTCCTCTCGTTGCTAAAATTTAGGCCAGTCAACATGATTTGTGTACCCTCATTGACCATCTCCTAGACTCAGCCACTCTCATGGATATACTCAAGGAATATCCTATGCTTGCTACCAAACTGTAGGATATTTATGTAATAAGGTGTGCAATATCTGTATTTATTTATTTACTAATATTCTTGTAATGTATATTTTTGATTACCATTAAGTCTTTGTCCAGGGGTGGGTGGCAAGGTCCTTCCTCCTCCTTTTGTTGTATTTCATTATTAAGGCAACAATAAATGTATCAATCAATCAATGAGTATTTACAATATTTTAGTTACCTTAATAATTTTGAGATGTCTGAAATTCTCACAAATTGTACCACAAAAATGTGATAACATATTGAAGAAAATGAAGCACAGTCAGACTGTTATATTACATTTTTTGAATGCAGGAAAAATTTGCTTTCTACTGTAGTGGAATGAAGAAAATAGGAATGCCTCATTGCATCAAGAAAATTAGGTTTTCATGTTCAGCACCATACTTAAATTAAATTGGAAAATAAGAGCAGATAGGATTTCATTGGAAATTATTACTTGGAGCATGTTTCTCACGTTTTTAGTCTTAGATCAAAATTAATGCCAAAACAATCCTGAGCAGGCTAATTAAAATGTTATAATCTATAAAGTGGCATTTGATATATTTTAACAAACAAAAAACAACTATACTTAATCTTACTGTCTTAAGACTTGCTATAACTTTCTAATAATAAATCAAATATCAAAATAATGCCAACTGAGTTAATAAAACCAAAGGCTGAAACCAAAACCAAATCCCAAGAAAAAGAATACCAATTACGCTATATGTACTTGCTTCATTCCTATTGTAATGTATTCCAGACAATGGAGCATGTAATTTTTAAATAAAACTCCATACTATATAAAACATGAATTTATGCTTCCACTGGTTATATAATGTTTTTGTGCTCTATCACTCATTACTTTTGTTTACTCTACTCCTCTCCTTTAACATATCTACATAGTGAAATGTCACCAAAACTTAAAAATAGTTGACTGAAAGCAATTTGGCAAGACAGAGGATACAAGTTAACTTTTTGGTTAACATTAATGAACATAGTAAGTAGTGCTATTAAGTAATAGAATGAATTGAGAGCAGGGGTGTTAGATGAATGAATTTTTTGTGGTCAGAAGAGCCTAAGATAACACTTTGGTGAAAGGAATTACAATCATGGAGGTTAGCTGTACTTACATAAAGGTTTTCAAGATATTGAGAAAAGCTTATGGGGTGAAAAGATAAATGTTAGGAAAATCAGAAAACCTTGGGTAAGTGGGGAGAGAGAGAGAGAGAGAGAGAGAGAGAGAGAGAGAGAGAGAGAGAGAGAGAGAGAGAGAGAGAGAGAGAGAGAGAGAGAGAGAGAGAGATATATATATATATATATATATATATATATATATATATATATATATATATATATATATATATATATATATATATATATATATATATATATATATATATATATATATATATATATATATATATATATATATATATATATATATATATATATATATATATATATATATATATATATATATATATATATATATATATATATATATATATATATATATATATATATTGACAAACTCAGCAAGACTGGATGAAATTCAAGGTGATTAAGGAAGGATATATATATATATATATATATATATATATATATATATATATATATATATATATATATATATATATATATATATATATATATATATATATACATACATATATATGTCACAAACCTTTATTGGCTTGTGTGAGTAATTAACAGCCAAAATGAGAATGAATGCAAGAATAAGTGTGGGTAATAGTAGGTGTGCATTCATATGCAGATGTAGTGGTTATGAGTGAATCATGTTTGTTAGATCATACCCCATTTGTTCAGCCTATTCTTTCCCTTTAGTAGTTACTAGTAGCATTCCAAAAGCCACCAAGATATTGATAGAATAAGGGGTGAGCGAGTTACCTGTTGCTCTTCCTTGGATTCACAGTTCTTTATTATGATTAACAACTACACAGGGATATTCATGCACATACTAATTCTCTCTCTTTATTATCAAATAGTGCTATGCAACCTGATGACATGCTATCGATGGAAACCAGCTTTCCGTCATCTGAAAATTACGATAACCCACATCAGACACAGAAGTGAGACCTGGTTTCAAACAAGAAATAAAAACATAATCAGTCTAGAACATTCATCAAATATGTTAAGTCCGCCCGTTCATTTCATCAAGATATAGTGAAACTCAAAAGCATAAATTGATAGAAACATGAATCTGC
Organism: Portunus trituberculatus; assembly: GCF_017591435.1. Taxonomy (NCBI): domain Eukaryota; kingdom Metazoa; phylum Arthropoda; class Malacostraca; order Decapoda; family Portunidae; genus Portunus; species Portunus trituberculatus. Next base: position 3,021,433 of record NC_059304.1, on the reverse strand, counting down.
CCATTCATTTACCACCACAAACTGAAACATTTAACTATTGGTAAGTAGAATCTTACCTAGGCCACAAGGACACAGCAACCTCCAGCAGCTTTGATCTTTTCCTCAGCCTTGCGGGAGAAGAACTTTGCTTTGACAATGACTGGCTGCTTGGGAAGATTACCCTTGCCCAGAACCTTGTAATAACCCTGAAATAAGGAGCCTTTGTTTAGTACTAGTATCAAAGTCTTTGATGAAATGTAAGCATTGCCAGCATTCAGTGAGGAACACTCGACAGGTGAAGTCCGACCGCCCGTTCACAATATCATCACAAAAAAAGAAAAAAAGGAGACAGGTAGGTTATGCTTTATACTGTCCAAGAGATTCATCTTCCCCGACATTATATTTGCAACAAGATCCAACATTGAATGCATATCCACTTGTCAGAAGGATTTTAACAAACTACAAGGAAAATGAGTGAAAATTGTTTTTACTCTTAGTCTTAAAAATTACTTTATTGTGACAACCTTTTCAGTGATTTATTCAAGGTGATGGCTATGATGCAACAAAAGTTTCCTGTACTTAGTATCTGTGTCCAAGGCTCTGATAACTAAATAAATCATGAACTTAATATCAGGCATGTAAAGACCATCCTAATGACAAAATCACACAGAAACCTTTACAGAAAGAACAGAGTATTCCTTAAGATAATATACGTACTGATCTCACAACGTTGATGACCGGTGCCTTTCTGGTGACCTTAGCATAGTTGGTTCTGGTCTGTTCGGACACTAGGGACCACAGCTTGTCCAGGTTGACAATGGGGGCCCACCTGTGATTGGGGCGATCATGGTAGCCCCTCATACCAACCTGTGAGGAAAAGCCACATCAACAACTGTTCACATATACCATTGCCCAAAATGCTGCAGCTTTCAAGCCAATGATGGTTTATATAGTTTTTCTAATGAATAAATTTTACGGAAACAGAGTTTACAAGAATACTACTATAAGATTCCCAAAACAAATCTAATTTATTTTCAATGTGTCTGTTGGTCAGATCCTCAAAAGGATAATTACACATCAACAATTTGCTAATCTGTCTCAGTTGAGAGAGAGAGAGAGAGAGAGAGAGAGAGAGAGAGAGAGAGAGAGAGAGAGAGAGAGAGAGAGAGAGAGAGAGAGAGAGAGAGAGAGAGAGAGAGAGAGAGAGAGAGAGAGAGAGATGTGTGTGTGTGTGTCGCACCACATTCGCTCCAAGGCCCATGTGGTGTCAATGTGCAAGCACTTATCACTCAGATTTCACATTATTTTGTTTGTGTTTTTGCCTCAATATCTCTGAAAAGGGAAGTGGTAAAGAGCTGGGAAGAGACACAATTGTTGCTATTATAACCCTTTATAAGGAGGGCTATAATTGTAAAGATATAGCCAATCGTGTGGGAATAGCAGTGCGGCAAGTTCAAAAGTTGACTAAGAAATTTTGAGAAGGGGGAGGTGACACCATTCCCACCCCCAAGCCTCGCTCTGGTCGGCCAAGGATATCAAATTGTACTTCTAAGGTCATTAGCAGGCAGTTGAATAAAAGTCCAACACACACAGCCAGAAAACTGAAGGAAAGTAATCCTTCACTGCTCTGCTTCAAGATGTGTCTGTAACATGTATCACTGATCATTTACTCAAAGATTTACAATATTGTAGTTGTGCCAAAGTTCTTCCCTTGCTAAATATGAAAAACATGAGTGATTGTATAGCATTTTGCAAGAAATATAGGGATTGGACCCTAGAAGACTGGGACCAAGTCTTGTAGAGTGATGAGTCAACATTTGTGGTGTCGTTGGGCTGCAGATCCAAGTGTGCGTGGCACGCCAGGGGGTCTGAGCTTAATGACCCACACTATACAGCTAAAGCGGTAAAGCATGCTCCAAGTGTTACGGTGTGGGGTTGCTTTGCATTTGGTGGAGTTGGCTCTTTAAAAATTTCTTGGAGGAGAGAAAGAAAAAAAAATAAAATAAATAAATAAATAAAAAAAATAATAAATCAGCACAGTTATTTTGACTTATTGTGTGATAACCTGCCTGAAAGTTTTGAAAAGTGTAACGCTAGTTGGTTTATGCAAGACAGAGCTCCTGCTCACACAGCTTGGTCTGTTACCCAGTGGTATGAGGACTGTGGTGTAAACTACTTCAAAAAGTGGTCTGGGAATTCACCAGACCTGAATCCCGTAGAGCATGTGTGGCACATCATTAAAAACAGCTTCAGGATCATGATGCTTCGATTGTAGCAAAACTAAAAATAGAAATACAAGATATTTTGGGAAATATTATTCCCAATCATGTAGAAAAACTGGCAAGAAGTCTCCCATCAAGCGGAAAAGAAAATTGCTTGGCAAATAAGGTATGTCATGTACCATTTAAATGTCTACTGTATTTAAAGGTCACAGTTGTTTACATGTTATGCCCAAACTTTCTGCTACGACTGTATGCATATATATATATATATATATATATATATATATATATATATATATATATATATATATATATATATATATATATATATATATATATATATATATATACACAGTAAGTCCTCGTTTTACACTAGTTTAGTATACGATAAATTCGCAGATACGATAATTGACAATTACTACCATTTTTCAATTTACGATAAAAAAAATTGCACTTATGATATTTGAAATTCCCGCCGCCTGTGATTGTGGCGCTGCACTGCGACCAAGTCGGAGTCGGAGTGTCGGACCAACAACAAACCAGTCACTTTCGCACCAGCACGACGAAAATATAACAGTGAGACTGTGCTCGGTGATTTACTTACATTATTCTCTGCATTTAAGACCAATTCCTGTCCAAAATGTCACTGAAACGTAATTTGGATCTTGGTGAAGAAGTGGGCAAGGGTGAACGAGCCAGGAAAAGTTTAATGTTGGAAACGAAGTTTGATATAGTCAAGAGAAAAGAACTTGGGGAAGGCTCGTCAGTTATAAGCCGTTCCCTGAATTTACCACAGTTGCTACTGTTTTGAGGAATGCTTCAAGTGTTAAGGAGGCAGCAGCTAATGCTTCAAGCCTGCAGGTAAAATTGCTGACAAAACATCGGGAACCCATTATGGATCGGATGTAGGGTTTACTTAAAATTTGGATAGACAGCCAAACACGCCAGCATGCCCCACTCTCGTTGAGCCTCATTTCAGATAAGGCCCTGTCTATTATTGAAACCTTGAAGGTTAAGATGGATGTTTGTTTACTTTTTTTGATTGACTTTCATACTGAGCTGGAACGTATTCCTATCTAATACATGTTAAAACGGGTTTGGTTTACACTAATTTCGGTTTACAATAGCTTCTTGAGGAACGTATTTCTAGTGTAAAACGAGGACTTACTGTGTGTGTGTGTGTGTGTGTGTGTGTGTGTGTGTGTGTGTGTGTGTGTGTGTGTGTGTGTGTGTATATATATATATATATATATATATATATATATATATATATATATATATATATATATATATATATATATATATATATACTCCACTTAACAAACGTTCATCTAACGAATTTCCGGTTTAACGTACTATATAAAGTTAGACCAAAAAGTCAGCATAACGTACAACCACATCCGTTTTAGCGAATTTTCTGGGTTTGAATTTGCCAGGTGAGGGACCGGACAGAAAAGATTAAGCAAAAAGCCCGCTAGTTGCCACACCCAAAAAAGACAAAAGTTAAGAAAATCAATACTTACATATTTTCGAGTCAATCCATAATAAAAGTGTACTTGATTATATAACTATCATAAATTAATAAAAATGATCTTTACATGTAGTGCTTGATTGGACACATCCTCCACAAAGTCAATTTCTCCCAATTTGTAGGAATCTCCAATCTCCATGAAGTGGAATCTTTACTCGAAAATTTATCATGTAAAGGAGTCGGAGTCGCTCATATTTTTACCGACTCCGACTTCGACTCCAATTCCGACTCCGACCAAAAGTAGCCGACTCCTCGACTCCGACTCCACACCCCTGGTAATACCTTAAGATATGAATGCCCCAACAAACAATTTTTTTTATATGCGACAAAAAATTTCATATAATATATGCCTTGAAATACTACAAAGATATTTTTAAGATACGAATAGCCATCGGTAGGTGGCGCAGCGATCACTCGGCTACCCGCGTCCACCCGAACATTCAGCCCGTGTTGTGTATCATTGTTGATCCTTTGTGCATGTATGTATTCACATATTGATTTCACTTAGAAATTCAATAAACGAGTGAGTACAAATGGTGTTCTGCCCACAAGCAATGCAAAAAAAAAAAAAAAAAACCAGAAGTCTCTAGATGTCATGGTTACCAAAATATCAAAGGTTGAAAGAGGTGGTATCATCGGTGTATGTGGCCTTGTGTCTGATTGGGTTCAGCGGCCTTGGGCCCCTTGTTTCCTCTCTCTCTCTCTCTCCTGTCGCCTGTTCTGGTATCACTCTCATTCAAAAGCTATCTCCCCGCAACATGGCGAGAGACACCAGGTATAGAAGTAAGGCACATGGGAGAGATGGCGGAATCAGACACCGTGAAATCACTGTCGCTCCCACCATTCATCATTGGTGACACAAGGATGTAGAGCATATGTTTACTCCTGATGAGTGTTGCCAGCTCACAGGCAAAGAAAACGGGGAAGAAAATAGCCATAAAAAGCCTAAACGTCTATCAACATGTCCTGAGTTTTGCGGGTTAAGTTGTTATTTTGGGCAATACAGTACATTTATATCATGCATACAATAAACATTGAATTTATCTTATATTAATTCTATATTTGGTTGGTATTTAAAGCATGTTATTTTTGGGGTTAAATTCATATCAAGAATGAATTAATTCTATTTCCATTAATTTCTATGGGAAAAAATTGATTTCATATACAATTTTTTTTATATACAGGCAAACCCCGCTTAACGAAGGTTCACACAATAAAGGTTTCCTTTTACTACCATCTGCTCGTTTAACAAAATTTTATCCAGGTAATTTTTTCCAAGTTTGAAAGCACCGCCGTATCACGCAAGCCAACAGGCTTTTGAATACACCAGCGCCTCTCGTGGACAAAACACGCACCACTCATTCCTCCTAGTTCAAAACAATAACAGTGTCAACCGCAGCTCGTCTTCCCTCAATCTACATGCCACCAAAACGCCCTGCAATGTCGCCTAGCGTTGCTAAGAAGACCAGGAAGTCAATTACTCTCGAAGTGAAGCTGGATATTATTCACAGACACAAGAGGCGAGAAAACTAATAGCATTACTTCTCACCATGGCTTGACTCCATCTACTGTCTACCATTTTCAAGTCAGCAAACTCTATTAAGAAGGCTGGTGAGATCATACCTTCCTTGCAAGCTAAAAGAACCACCTGAACTCGTGACCCTGCAATGGATAAAATGGAAAGCCTTGTGGAAATGTGGTACAAGTTTTGTATGTGGTACAATGATGTGCCCTTTGTTACATTCCACAGGTTGCCAGCTAGTATATTTCCTGCTCCACTCTCCCTCCCTTCATAAATTTAATATCATTATAAAGTTACTTACCATATTTGACAGCATACAAGACGCACTTTTTTCCCCAAAATTTTGGCTCATAAAATCACCTTGCGTCTTATACGCGAAGTTGAGACCTCCCATGGGCTCCCAAGACACACTAACCCAGCTTACGATCAGTGCTTCTACCTAACCTAAACTCCACGCATCACTATTTTATTGCTTGTATTATTATTATTAATAGTATTATTGCCGTTACTTTAAAAACAAATTATCATACTATGACTGAGTCTTTAAAAATAAATTATGGCAAAAATGAAAGCAATCTATCGTAATCCATGAGGCTGTGAGTCGTTTATAAGCATTAGCTGATCGGAAGAATCCCGCTCTACATGCCATCTGTTGGCAAGAAACAAAACTACAGAATATAATCCATCTAATTAACGTCTATTCCATCCAGATTTTTGTTCCTTCTCCTTGCTTTTTATTCATCTATTTTATGTCTATTCTATTACATCTATTACCAATTTATTCAATGCTTATTCCATTTACCGTATATACTGTTCGTGACCATTGGAGATTTGGTATCACTGCTGGTAAGGGTATGAATTGTTTTTAATTTTTTGGTAACATAGGAACACCCTCCCCATCATCATGGCAGTAGCTGGGAAAAGACTGAGCTACACGATTTCTTACAAATTAAGAGTTGTAGAATATGCCAAGGAGAATGGGAATAGAGCAGCAGCAAGGGCTTTTGGGCCACCACCTACGGAAAAAATTATACGTGTCTGGCGACAGCAAGAACAACAACTGAAGAGTGCAAAGAAAGGTAACCATAACCTTAGTTGTCCAGCCCCACATTGGCTTTCCTCGTTTTTCAGTAAGACGACAGAACCCCCAAAATAACCCCCTCCCACACCTTTTCCTGATTGGCAGGTCAGTAAATGAGGTCTAATCTCACCCCTTCCTCCTCTTCTCCCTGACACACACACACACACACACACACACATGCTGCTTGTGGCACATCACGTTATACAATATAATGTATGAAACGTAACGACGGTGAATGTGTGTTTCACTGTTTGATCTGCTGCAGTCTCTGATGAGACAGCCAGACATTACCCTACGGAACGAGCTCAGAGCTCATTATTTCCGATCTTCGGATAGGCCTGAGACCAGGCACACACCACACACCGGGACAACAAGATCACAACTACTCGATTTACATCCCGTACCTACTCACTGCTAGATGAACAGGGGCTACACGTGAAAGGAGACACACCCAAATATCTCAACACGGCCGGGGAATCGAACCCCGGTCCTCTGGCTTGTGAAGCCAGCGCTCTAACCACTGAGCTACCGGGCATGTGTGTGTGTGTGTGTGTGTGTGTGTGTGTGTGTGTGAAAATATGAAGATTCAATTACATCCTCATATAAGGAAAGGATAAAATATACAAGAGATATATGTATATACAGTACATGGTTTATGAAGAAACGTTACACGAATTATTATTATTTCTTTAATATTCATTTTGTTGGGAGTAAGGAGTGGTGACCTGACTCTCTATCTCTCTCTCTCTCAGACATAAGCACAGAGAGAGAGAGAGAGAGAGAGAGAGAGAGAGAGAGAGAGAGAGAGAGAGAGAGAGAGAGAGAGAGAGAGAGAGAGAGAGAGAGAGAGAGAGAGAGAGAGAAAGCAGTTGTCACAGCCTAGGTCTCAGGGGATTTCATCCTGTCAGGTCACTCACCACTCCCTTTTCCTAACTAAATGAATATTAAAACAAAAACTTTTCGTGTAATATTTCTTCATAAACCATGTACTGTACATACATATATCTATTATAAATGTACATATATCTATGATAAATTTATATTATATCCTTTCCTTAAATGAGAATGCAGTCTCTCTCTCTCTCTCTCTCTCTCACACACACAAGGAGAGAGAGAGAGAGAGAGAGAGAGAGAGAGAGAGAGAGAGAGAGAGAGAGAGAGAGAGAGAGAGAGAGAGAGAGAGAGAGAGAGAGAGAGAGAGAGAGAGAGCCAAGATGTCTCAGGGGATTTCGCTGTGTCAGGTCACACACCACTCATTCCCAACTAAATGAATATTGAAAATAAAAAAAAAACTTTTCGTGTAACATTTCTTCATAAACCATGTACTGCACACACATATATCTATGATAAACTTATATTATATTCTTTCCTTATATGAGAATGTAATTCTCTCTCTCTCTCTCTCACACACACACACACACACACACACACACACACACACACACACACACCGTGTAGTGTAGTGGTTAGCACACTCGACTCACAATCAAGAGGGCCGGGTTCAAATCCCGGCGCGGCGAGGCAAATGGGCAAGCCTCAATGTGTGGCCCCTGTTCACCTAGCAGTAAATAGGTACGGGATGTAACTCAAGGGGTTGTGGCCTCGCTTTCCCGGTGTGTGGAGTGTGTTGTGGTCTCAGTCCTACCCGAAGATCGGTCTATGAGCTCTGAGCTCGTTCCGTAATAGGGAAGACTGGCTGGGTGACCAGTAGGCGACCGAGGTGAATTACACACACAAAAAGAAAGAGAGAGAAGTTGTCTCAGCCTAGGTGTCCCAGGAGATTTCACCGTGTCAGGTCACTCACCACTCCTTATTCCCAACAAAATTAATATAGAAATAATAATAATTCGTGTAACGTTTCTTCATAAACCATGTACTGTATATACATATATTTATTATATATTTGTATCCTTTCCTTACATGAGGATGTAATTGAATCTTCATATTCACAGACACACGTACGCACATGCACACACACACGCACGCCCGGTAGCTTAGTGGTTAGAGCGCTGGCTTCACAAGCCAGAGGTCCGGGGTTCGATTCCCCGGCCGGGTGGAGATATTTGGGTGTGTCTCCTTTCACGTGTAGCCCCTGTTCACCTAGCAGTGAGTAGGTACAGGATGTAAATCGAGGAGTTGTGACCTTGTTGTCCCGGTGTGTGGTGTGTGCCTCGTCTCAGGCCTATCCAAAGATCAGAAATAATGAGCTCTGAGCTCGTTCCGTAGGGTAACGTCTGGCTGTCTCATCAGAGACTGAAGCAGATACAACAGTGAAACACACACACACACACACACATTCACCGTCGCTACGTTTCATACATATATTGTATAACGTGATGTCCCACAAGCAACATGTGTGTGTGTGTGTGTGTGTGTGTGTGTGTGTGTGTGTGTGTGTGTGTGTGTGTGTGTGTAATTCACTGTTTGATCTGCTGCAGTCTCTGACGAGACAGCCAGACGTTACCATACGGAACGAGCTCAGAGCTCATTGTTTCCGATCTTCGGATAGGCCTGAGACCAGGCACACACCACACACCGGGACAACAAGGTCACAACTCCTCGATTTACATCCGTACCTATTCACTGCTAGGTGAACAGGGGCTACGTGAGAGACACCCAAATATCTTCACCCGGCCAGGGAATCGAACCCCAGTCCTCCGGCATGTGAAGGACCGGGGTTCAATTCCCCGGCCGGGTAGAGATATTTGGGTGTGTCTCCTTTCACGTGTAGCCCCTGTTCACCTAGCAGTGAGTAGGTGTGTGTGTGTGTGTGTGTGTGTGTGTGTGTGTGTGTGTGTGTGTGTGTGTGTGTGTGTGTGTCAGAGAGAAGAGGAGGAAGGGGTGAGATTAGACCTCATTTACTGACCTGCCAATCAGGAAAAGGTGTGGGAGGGGCTTATTTTGAGGGGTTCTGTCGTCTTACTGAAAAACGAGTGTAGAACTAGAGGTTGACATAAAGATGTGGGTGATAAATGAGAAAAGTTCAGGGAGAAGTGTTTCTACTAAAATTATCATTCAAGAGGCCAGGAAAGATTGCTATCAAGAATATATGCTTAAATACACTAAAAACTTTTTTCCTGAATCTGACCTGCTAAAATGGGGTGTCTTATATGCCAGTGCATCATATATGCCGTCAAATACAGTACATACATACATTAGTGTACATTATAATGACTTGGTCTTAAATTAAATTGCTTAAATGTTTAACTTCATAATTTTTACTTTCATTAAACCTTTTACTGTACTATGATGCACTCGCTTTGTTTACTCTCAATGGAAGTTCAGTCAGGGGTCAAACTTGTTATAATTGGTTTGCTTAACAAAAATTAGCTTAACGAAGGGTTTTTTGGGAACGTGACCCCTTCGTTAAGTGGGGCTTGCCTGTACAACGATAGTCACGGAACGAATTAAATTTGTATGTCGAGGTACCACTGTATGTGTGCATGTATGTATGTATGTATGTATATATATATATATATATATATATATATATATATATATATATATATATATATATATATATATATATATATATATATATATATATATATATATATATATATATATATATATATATATATATATATATATATATATATATATATATATATATATATATATATATATATATATATATATATATATATATATATATATATATATATATATATATATATATATATATATATATATATATATATATATATATATATATATATATATATATATATATATATATATATATATATATATATATATATATATATGGGAAAATAAGAAAGTACCTTCTTATTGTGCTGTCATACTAAATAATTTGAGAACAACTGCCTTAAAGTAGTAATGTGAATGCTTCTCGTGCTGTTTTCTATACTGATCAAATGATTAACAAGTGAAGAGGACATGCTGAGTAACAAGAAATATATCACATGGCAATGTCCTAATATACATGTCCCTCCATTTCCTCTTCATTTCCCAACTCCCACTTTGTAGCTCTATCACACAGCTGATTTGACGTCTCATATATGAAGCCACACTATTGGTCAACATGGGAAAGACAGAGAAGAGATAATCAAATGGAGGGAATGAGATTAAAATAGGATATAAAAAGTAAAATGGAGAATAAATGGAGGAAATGAGAATAAAATGAAAGAAAAAAGGGTAACAAATAGAGGAATAGGAGGAAATGGGAATGAAAATGTGATGAATAATGGAATAGGAAATAACAATAAAACAGCAGATAGAAATAAAAATGGATAACTAATAGGGGAAGAGGATATCGAATAAGGGAATAAGAGGAAATTGGAATGAGAATATGGTAATGAGAAAGGGAATAAGGTGAAATGAGAATGAAATTGACAACAAATAAGGGAACAGGAGAAGCGTCTGTGCATATATGTAACGTCAAATCAGTCGTATGAAAGAGCTGCAAAGGGGGAGCTGGGAACCAGGATAGCCGGAAGGATGAGTACATTAATATTAGGACAGAGTTTATTATACTTACCTTTCCAAAGTATCCAGGATGGTACTTGTCAAAGTTAATTCTGTGGTGGTGCTGGCCACCAGCGTTACCACGACCGCCGGGGTGCTTGCGGTGCTTGCCTGCAAGGAACAGAAGTAAATCTTTGATGTGCAACACAGCTGAGGGTAATATGCCAGTATTATTTTACTCTTACATCAACAGCAACATCACTTTTGTTGCCCTTCTCATCTTATAGAGCTTTTTATTGAGTAATTTGAATCTTCTCATACCCGTAGCAAATTGTTTATAAAGGGAGAGAGAGAGAGAGAGAGAGAGAGAGAGAGAGAGAGAGAGAGAGAGAGAGAGAGAGAGAGAGAGGGGAGTGGTGAGAGCGAGCAACACCTGCCCATGTGATGGACTGCTGGGCACTGATATCATAGCATTGCTAGTCAGGTTAGAATAGTTTGCTTTGATTAGATCAGTTAAATTTTGCTAAAGTTAACATCATTCTGAGAAAGATGTATCAGCAGTGCATGTCACTTCAACTAGGTTATGTTGGTTAGTTTTTGTTAAATAAATTAAAATTAGGTGGCATAACCAGCGGTGGCTGCAATTCGTAAGGAATGGAAGGAGGGAATATAATAATGATGATAATAATAACAATAATAGAGTATCGTTTTACGACGGAAACGAAGCGCAGCTGTATTCAAGAAGTCAGAATATTTAATTCTGAAATTAACTGAATTGAATTGAATTGAATATATTTACTAACGCACCTTGGTCCTAAGAGCAAGCCAAAACCATGTCCTGTATATTGTAAATATGAAAAGGACAACACCAATGCCCAAGGCAGCACCAACATACAAAAGCATACATACATTGCAAGGCAGCCACTCTCCTGCAGAATACAAACTATCACATCACTCACCAACACGGCCATGTCCGTGGCTCACGTGGCCACGCAGCTTCCTGGTCTTCTTCCTGTGTGTGGACTGCAAAAAGAAAACCAAACTTTAACAGACAAATTAAATAATAAATCAATATAGCGGCTAAGGATATAGTCTAATGCTCGTAAAGACATATTACCTATAATCAGAGTGAAATTACAAGAAACGCCATAACTACTAATCACAAACATTCAAGTGGCCAATTTTAAGAGAAAGATCCTTGGAAACCCTAACCTAAACAACAATCTACACACACCTTGCCCTCCACCACCACCACTTGCACCTCCCCACTCAATCACAAAGCACAACATTATAAATAAAGCAGTATCAGTGGCCAACAATACACCATTTACTTGCCATCTCAACCTATAAGCCCCATAAGTCTGCCTCCCTCCACCATCCAAACAACAGGCGCCGTGAAAGATCCACGGCCCATGCTCGTATTTATCGCTATTTATCCATTGCACCCGCCTCTCTCTACCGCAACACAGTAATATAATAGCTCCCAGGGCTAGTTAGCTGTCTGCATATTGCTATGAAACTGCGATACGATGACTGGGAAAGGTAAATGAGGGCAAAATACAAGACAACTGAACACGGTCCTCACCATGTTAGCGGCGGCTCGTGGAAAGGAGGTAAACACTCACCGTCCGCCAAGAGACAGGCTCTTATCCACATTTTGTTTGTAGCTTTAAATTTGTAATTGTATTAAAGAAAATATTTCTTTTTGTTTTATAAAAATTTACAAATAGTTTTTTTTATATCTTATACTGAATGATTCTTTGTATCTAGTGATAGAATTACGATAGATATTTTGTCGCAGATTAAGAGAAAACGCTACTTCTTAATGATAAACTATTCTATTTATATTTTATTTTTACCCTAAGGGGATGATGCAGATGAAAGGAGACGAGAAAGGAAAATATATAGATAAATAGACAAATATCTCTTCTATAAAAAAAGTAATAAAAGGAAATACAAAAACTAACAAAGGAAGAAAGAAAAAATAATAATCAAACGAAGACTGTGGAGAATAACTCTTCCTATATCAAAATATCCTAACCCCCCCTACCACCCGTTTCCATTCTCTCCCTCATCCTTCTCGTCTTCTTCTCCCGTATCTTTATTCGCCCAGTGATATCTTTTCTCCTCCTCTAAGATTACCCAGTTTCTCTTTTCTTTCTCATTTGATCGTGTAATATTATTCACTGCTTCTCTTTTCCTTCTCTTTCCTTCGTCTTTATTCCGTCTTCCTCCAAGTTACACTGAAGAGCTGTGGTAGTGTCTATGGTGGCAGTGTGTGTATAATGGTAGTGTCTGTGGGGTCTGTGGTGTAAATGTCTGTGGTGACTATTGATTGTTAATGAGAAACTATATAGTCTATAAGTACACAAATTCCAGTATACTAAAGAAAGTATGTACAGCACAGGATTTTTTTTTTTCCGAGAGTAATACCAAGATTAAGAAATGGAAAGTCTTATGGTGTCTGTAAGATTATTGACATGGGTAAAGGGTATTGGGGAGAATCCTTCTCATACTCACATACACACACTCAGATATTCTTCAATTACGTATTTTTTCGAGAAAAAAAAAATGGCAATTATGAGTATCTACAAATGAATTGATAAACTTGGCCTAGCCTAGAAATAAATTATAGAAATGGAATAAACAATTTTAATAACAGATATAATGATATGATTAATATATCGTTTAAGTATCCATCTTAACGTTTAATTACATGTAACAGCCGGTCTCGAAAGAGACAACAACCGTACTACTGCTTAATTCTCGAGACTACTATTGTTTGATCCCCCATTATCTCAATACTAATGGGAAAAGGAGCCAAACAGGAACCTCATACGTTCTCATTATCTTGATGAAAGCCTCGCATGGATATGTAGGGTACATACAATGAAGCCAGACTAACCTTCCGCGGGAGTCAGTCACCCCACAGTGTCGCCCTTTCCGTCCTTCCCTTCACGGCCACGCACCTCCTGGCTAAAGGTCGCGACGAGGCCCTGCACTGACCTTGGGCCTGGACAGCGTGTGCGTGTGTGCGTGCAGAGACGATACTTCCACTCACGATCCGCTGTCACCAGCTGTCGCATCACACCCGGGTATGCATTTTGGAGCAGCTTGTTGTAACTTGTATGAATAGCGATGTAAAGTGTTTAATGTATCATGATGATGATTATGATGTTGATATATATTTTTTTTTTTTCACGAATATTGGGTTTAGTGTGAGGTACATGCATGTCTTCTCACACACGGTGCATTTCAGAGCAATTTGCTGGACTAGTTATGTGTGGTGACCTGAAGTAAACTGTCTCATTTGTCTTTACAGTATATGACGTGGCGATGTGAAGTAAGGTGTCTAATGCGTTTTTATGAATACATGATGGCAATAATAGTATTCTTTTTGAGGAATATTGAATGGCTTATTCATACAGGAAGTTCCAGAGAACCTGTGAGTAGATTACTAACGCGACAGCCGGAGTAAAAAGCCTACTTGTTCTGTCAGTCTCCTCAGGCGGCGTTTTCCGGTGCAGTGGCTGCGGGCATGCCGGGCCGCCGCGGGGTGTGCTGCGTTCCACAATAGATGAGGGCGCGGGAAGCAGCACCCTCGCCCCACCTCTGCCCGCCACCATGTAGAGAGGAAGCGGCGGTGAGATGAACTCCTTGTCTTTGTGTTTTCTCTTCCCCCCTCATACTGTAGGGAGAGGGGTGGGGTAGAGGAGCGGGGCCCTGGCTGAGTCTTTGAAAAAAAAAAAAAAAAAAAAAAAGGCTGAATACACATAAAGACTGGCATGGATCGCTTAACGTGTAGTTTTTACCACCACTGCGGGATAAATAGTTTCCCACGGTGGATGATATTGCTGCGTCAGGAGGCTCCTGCAGGGCCGAGGTTACTCCCAAGCTTCTCTATCACAGATTCCTGAGGCTGGATTTTACTGCTAATAGGAGCCATGCCATTCACGGTTCGATGATACAATAGAAAACTTGCTGATCCGAAATGAATTTTAAACTGTTTATTTTTTTATTTTTTTATTTTTGTACACGCGTAGGTATTATAATGCATGTCTTGTAGTAGAAACCTGAGGTGCTAGCGGCTTGAACGGACGAGCATTTCATTTACTATCTTTTATTTTTTTCTTTATTAATACTATTAAATTTTTTGGGTTGTTTTGATAGGTATCTATCTTTTTAAATTCTTTTTATATTATAACAATTTTGGCAACAACCATTAACTCAAACTATGGATTAATGATCCGATGCTTTCGTCCTCAATGGAATCTAGTCTAGCCAGCCTTCACCCTGCTTTCTGTGCACTAATAATTTTATTTGGCGAAGAATGAATTCACCTGTGCAATGGATGACAATAACACCAACAATAACAAGCAACAATGCACACTAAGCCTACATAGCAGCCAGGCTAGATTAATGCAACGAGCAATCTCTTTACTACTATGTCCCTCACACCACTCATTGTTCACCTCTGTGCAGCATCAGCGAGTTCCTTGCTGGCTCTGTGAGTAACGCAGGCAGTGCGTACGTGTCGCTATACCTGCCTCGCCGAGCTGAATCAAATCCTGCGTGACTTGGCATAGCGAAGCATAACCAGTGGAAAAGATGCTGGTGTTCATTTGAATACAGGAGGAATACCTTGGTGTACGTCTCATCTATTCCCTAACCTTCCCGCCATATCATGCTGGGTTTAGGTTATGGACACGCACCATCAGTAGGTGGCGACAGATTCATTTGTGTTCTATGCACCATACCAACAATTCGCGATCATAAAGGCTTTTTATACATGTGATTCACACACAGATTTGGTGAGTCAGGTGATGATAGATGAGCAATGGATTAAAGCTGAGAGTAACAAGATAAGCTAAGATGAAGAAAGTTATATTAGTATACATGAATGTACAACAGTCAGTCACACCTGCTCTTTGTCTTAGGATTGACATACACGATGATTACTTTAAAATATTTTATTATCGATTTACCTAAATGGTGATGATGTTTATGACAGACACCAGTTTGTTCTCCACAGCAATGACCAATGAATGCAATGATGGAAATATAAAAACATTCACATATGATCCAAGTATAAAATAATGACAGGGCTTACAAAGGGGGGGCGCTGGGCCCATAAGTTACTGCGAGCTATGTACAGAGGGGGGACAGAGGAGGGCCGCGGGCGGGGGTGTGACTGTCCCCACGGCCTCGCTATGTACACACTACCACAGCTGACTTAGACCAGAGGTAAGTGCGGCGGCACACCGCACGCGCAGACATAAACACATACACACACGCACACACACACGGGCGCGGCACATACTGGGGTATGCGCGGCAGGGCGGGACTAGACAACGTGGCCCTGGCCGGCGCCAGGCTCGGCACTGTAATCAACCACCTTTGGTATGAGCAGGTATCACGGGTCACCCACACCGACGCCCCCGCCACAGGCCTGCTGGGCCGCGGGTGAGGGTGGGCGGGGCAAGGGACAGGAGGGCAGGCGCGGGCCCCGTCATGACCGGTACGTGCGAATCACGTCCCGGATGACAGCGCGGCAGATGGGGCACTGACCCCCGCCCCGCCCCCGCCACTGCTGCAGGGCACACTCGTAACACATACACATGTGTCCGCACATGTACAGCACCGAGTCCACTGGCTTCTCGTAGCACACCGTACACTCGTGCAGGGCGGGGCCTGGTGGCAGGTCGCCCCTGGAGGTGAGAGTGGAGGAGGCGGACACAGGCTCCATGTAGGCTCCGCTATACACCGAGGACATGGTACCGTGCCCGCTGATGGGTTCTCGTGGCGCCGGCAGTGGGGGAGGTGGAGAGGCGTTGTGGGTGTGGGTGGTAGGTGGGGAGGGTGGACTGGGCGGGAGGCTGACAACCAGAGGGGACGCCCGTGACAGCTGTGGGTGTGCAGGCCGACCCACGGGTTCTGGCCGCCGAGGAGGGGAGCTAGAGGCTGCGGAAGGAAAATAAGGCATGGTTAGGTACACTCACTGACTATCAGCAAGAAGTGTTACGCGTATAAACATCTCCTTTATGGCTCTCATTACATACGTATTTTCAGTTTCTAAAGGGTGAAGACAGCTTAGGGGCTTGAGGGGAGGACACTCACCTGGCTGCTGTGGGGGCGCCGGGTCGTGCGTCACACCCAAACTCCTGATCTTGCTCGTGTTGCCGTACACATCGAAGAAGGCCCAAAGCTGCAGCGTGTGGTCAACGTGCATGAAGACCTGAGGGGCGGCGCCATTACGTGAGAAGGTCACCTCGCCTTGGTGGGAGAGGGCGAAGGCCAGCTCATCAGCAGGCTGTGGGGACGCCGCCACGTCCTTGCTCACCACCCAGTACTCGAGGCGGTCCAGCAGCAGGTCACAGTCCTCAGGCAACTCTGAGGGTTCAAGGCCCGCAGGGTTGGCAGATGTCAGCCCGAAGGCCAGGGCGCCCACATACATAGCCTCCACATGTAACACCTGCACCACTAGGCGCTCCCCGGGCCGTAGCGGCCGGGCGGTGAACACATATCCATGGGAATACTCTGTCTCGGTGCGGGCTGCCACGGTGCGGTCATTGTTCAACCTGACATTGCGGCCCCGCACGCGGTGGAAGGGCAGCGGAGTGAAGGCTGTGTGCGCGTAATGCCGCAGCGGGAGCGCGTCTGGGGAACGAGGCGTGGGTGTGAGTGCCAGCTGGGCCATGGAGGGCTGCAATCTCTCTACGCCTGAGTCAGGCCTGGCCGGGGGCTGAGTCTGGGACTGTGGGGCAGGCAGCGCGGCTTGGGGCACGACCCGGGAGCTGGCCGTGGAGGATCCAGGACTAAGGTCATTCACTATCCTGACCCGGTTGTTGAGCTGCGACTCCGGATCCAGGAACTCCACCGCCGTGCTGTTGCCGTACACATCGAAGAGTCCCCATAGCTGCGAGCGCGTGTCCACACCACTGAAGAACACGCCGCGCTCCTCACCGTTGATACCGAAGTGGACATCGCCTGAGGAGTCTGCATAGTAGAATAGGATGCTGCCCTGCTCAGCGAAGCGTTCACTTAGAGCCTTTGCCCAATAGCCTGGTTTATTGGTCAAGTCTGGGCAGGCGTACTTAGGTAGGGCATCACGCAGACCGGCTGGGTCCTGTGACGTAAAACCAAAACGGATGACGCCAGACCAGTTGCTGTTGACCTCCAGGAGCCGCAGACATACCCTCTCGCCGATCCTGATGGGCCGGTTGGAGAAGGCGATGCCTTTACAGAAGCTCTCTGTTCTCCGCGCGACCCTGCCGTCGTTGGCGATGCGAACGTTTTCCCCACAGACTGGATGGAAGGTCAGCGGCGGGAGGTTAGACGTTCCTGACTGCCGACCCGCTGAAACAGAGAGAGGAGGTTAGGAAAACACACAGACACAGACGTGAATCGTGCACTCACTCACTCACTCTCTCTCTCTCTCTCAAAATGCATACACTATTGTGCTAGTCAAGGCTACATCATTACTACAGGCTCCCTCTCCCTTCCCAGGGCCCAAATCTCTCGAGATTAATTACTTGTTTGCTTTTTGCACTAGTCACCCACAGCAGTAAAGACCAAACACAAACACACACACACACACACACACACACACAAAAAGTGAAATATATACCCCACTCTCACTTGTGTGGCCTAACGCTATCCACTACCAAGACTTTCCCTTTCACTACAGACGAAATAAAGCCAATAAACTATTCTCGACATGTCTGCCACCATTACTACAAACATGTATATCATCTCTCGAGAACATTTTCAAAGATATGAATCGCGCGACGATTTAGTAGAGCCACAAATTAGGTCTTTATCCAGCAGTGTGGAGAGGGAGCGGCAAAGTAGGCGCTGCAACACTCCCACTCCCACGCCCAGCTTGCACGAGAGGTCAGCTGGTGAGCCACGAAGCCAACAGTGAAACCGGGTCGAGAGAAAGGGTCAGGGAGGGCTTGGTCGTGAAGGGAAGAGCTTTGTTGTGGGTTGACCAGCCTCAGGGTAAAGGTGGACCCTATTGCCACTCCTACTGACGTTGGAGGGCAGCAGGAAGGGAAACGGCACAAAGACACACTTAACTGAATAGCTGTGTAATGTATAGCCGCGTACTTAAAACCCTCACTTGCTTTACGTCAATTACACGAGACAATTAAGCTTATTTTAAAACTTTATGATCCTTTCCGCATTGATTCCTGTTACTACTTGTATCTTCCCCTATAGCTATAGACTGAAAACTCAGCTAATGGTCCCTAAAGCCTACGTAACACCGGCAGCATCAACGCAGTCCTTCCTCCCCGTCCCGCCATGGCATCACTGTGATGACGCTGTGGCCAATCACCTCAGCGTCCCACTGCCGCACACACTTAAGCCGTCACCAAGAAAACTAACCATTAGCTCGCATGTTACTCTCCTCTCCCGTGCTCTTATAATCACTCATTTCATCACCAATCAATAACGCGGGGCGAATACAGGTATTACATCATTAAAATAACACCACACTCGCCTCTCTTTGACAATGATGCCTCGGAATGAACGACTGGATACTAATTACGAAAATCAAACAATAGACAATAAACCATCGTGAAGTGGTTCAAGTCTCGCAGGACTTCAAAAGTGACATTCTCACCCCATAGAATTTAGGAGACAACTGATAATCCCCGGTGACGCGAGGAGGGAGGAGTGTGGCGAGGGTCGTCCTGCCGCTGGGAGATCGCCACCGCCAGCCACCCTCACGCCGCCTCAGGTCCTTTCCCACCAGCACCAGCGGCCCCTCGCTCCACCCCCTCCCCCCCTTCGCCCGCCGTGGACCACAGCGGAAGTGCTGCTTACCGGATGTGAAGCGCCGTCGCCCGTGCCGCAGACGCCACCAAATTGCCGCCCCTTCCCACCACTCCGCCTCTGCCTTCCCTCCCCATACATCCCTAGCACCACCACCATCACTACCAGGCACAGATGCGGAGCTCAAAATAGCCCCAGTCATAACACTACCTCGTGTAGCTACTAAGAGAGAGGATGCTAACCTAGTCCCATGCGTCTCTTGAACTTCTTGAGGACCTTCATCTTCTTGAATATGGGTCCCGCTGTGTAGCAAGTGACAGTGGGTTCTGCGGCGTACTCCTCGATACACAGGGCAGGCATCACGGCGCGCCTGCTACCACTCGCATCCAGGGCGATGCCGCCGTGACACACCACTCACAACCAAAACATACACTCCGCTGATTCGATGAAGACGGCAGCACTTTCGCTCCACTAACACTGAGGCTGCTGTTGTTTTTACTATTTCCAGGTGAATAAGCGAATCGTGTACAGGTGTTCACTATTCGTTGGTAGTAGTTTCCTGCGTCACAGACTCCAAGTAACGCATTATCCTCTGGGCCTAGATATGAAGTCCAACGCAGTGTTAGTAAGTCCCGGCGTGACAGAGTGGCGAAGGCCAGAGACGCGTACCGGAGTGTCTTCCCCCAACGGACTGTGACTAGAGACTGGCGCGAGCTGAATGTGGCGGTGGGAAGACAGCTGCTCCCCCCCTTCACCCCTAACACCAGGCCGGGACTAGGGGAGAGCGGGAGCGAGCGAGAGGGACTGGAGAGCGGTAGGTGAGAGGGGAGAGGCAGGGGCAGGGGGAGAGGCGGACGGAAACAACTGTGAGTTGGTGATTACTAATTTTCATTCATTTTACTTTCCTGCTAAGACACCTCAAATCTCCGAGGGTGCACATCGGAGCCAAGCAGCACCGATGTGTGAACGAGGAAGCTAAAGAGTTGGTCACACCGCCCAGTTTGTGCAGTTACTCCTACTGGAATGCGAGACAAAGGGTGGTAGAAATCTAATACCACATATTGTAAATACATCATTGAACCTTGTGGATATAAATACAAACACCTGAAATCTGGAAGAAAGCCAGAACGTACCACAGGACAAGAGGGACGCGCCTGAAGGTTAGGCAATAGTATGGCGTCATCCTTGAAGCAAAAGAAATGTTACCACATCAATAATAACTTCAAGAGCAATCTGAATTGTTTATCTGAATGCCACTTCTAATTTAACCCATAATTCACGGCCACATGCCTGGCAACACCGGAAAACAGGGATGTTGGTTTGGTAGGGGAGGGCGAGGTAAGAGGGGCGGAGCAGGGGGTGTGGGGGAGGGACAGATGTTCAGGCTGCGCGCACGAGCTACCACACTCCCGCCGACCCCGCCACCCTGGTCTGGGCTGCTCCCCGTTCCCTACCGCAGTTTTAATGTTTCTAAATTTCGCCTGATGAAAACACGATGCCATAGAATGAAAATACTGATAACTCAGAAAGGTGGAAGGCAACCGGGAGGAGGGTGTTATCACGAGGGTGGAAGTGAAGATAAACAGGGACATGTGACGGTAGAGCTGTCATGTGTGGGGCTGGTAGTTTACAAAAAAGTAACACTCTAGTCCCAGGATTTTTGTGAGCTCTCCAACGTTTCTTCGCAGTCGATAACGGCGAGGGTGCACAGAGGAGTGGGTAGAGAGAGCGTTGCATAACCAAGATTGTGTACAGAAGGAAAAATGGAGTACATAACGAGGCATCGTCAACACCTCCCGGGTACCCAGCACAGCACAGCAGCGGCGCTCTGATGGCAGCGCTCTTGCCACCCTCACGTCACCTAATATTAATCTTAAGCTAACTGCCATACTCTCCTTCATCAAAGTCAATCATTATGTGCGTCAGATCATAATGTTATTAAACAGCGGGAATGACGCAAAATCAGAGGTTAGAGGGTAGAAGTGGGAAGGTGCAGGGACACGATCCAGCGGTCCTCGGAGGATGGAAAGGCAGATGGCAGTGGGTGAAGGTAGCGAGCGTGTCGAGGGAGGCAGTGGTGGGCTGGCAGTGGCTCCCTCCTGCCTGTCTGCCTGCTGTTGTTCGTGTCCTCGCCACACAGAGAACCTGACAAATAGGTAGACTGGACGCTGCTGCCCCTGACCACCAGAACCCCCACGTAGGCAGTGCTGCTTCCTCTGACATGCCTGTGGTGACTGTCAAGGCTGCCCCTCTTCCTTTGCTTCTCCCAATCCGACCTACGACACCCACCCGTAACGAGGACCAAGGGAGGCATCATAGAGCTCCTCTTCCTATCCTGCACCGTCTCGCTTTCCATCACACGCGCTGGGAGTGCCCTGAAGTAATGGTTCCTGGTTTTATGAGCCGCTCCTCCACGCCTCCTTCCCTTTCCCCTTCCATTCAATCTCGCTTCCGACCGCCCGACCACCATCTACTGTTCTCACGGATGCTTACAGGGAGGGAAGTATTCCACTTCCCTGCCTCCCTTCCCACCCATTCCCCAGCACACACGCCTTTCCTTCCTTTCCCTTCCCTCCCTTGTCCTGCTTGCCTTCGACTCCTTACTTGCTCTTTAGTCAACTGTTTCCTTATATATATATATATATATATATATATATATATATATATATATATATATATATATATATATATATATTTATTTATTTTTTTTTTCCTTCTCTTCTTACAGTCACATACCTCTTCCTTGATGCGACTTAGCGGGCATTTGGAGACACACGGCGACCACCACTGAATGAGTAACGGTCTGTGTGTGTGTGTGTGTGTGTGTGTGTGTGTGTGTGGAACCAACCAGAGCAAAAATAAAAGGGACATTCATCTCTCTCTCTCTCTCTCTCTCTCTCTCTCTCTCTCTCTCTCTCTCTCTCTCTCTCTCAGGAAGGTCATAACAAGTCAAGTGAAAGGATAGAAGGTGGGTCACACGAGAGCCTCCTTCCCCTTCCACCTCCCACTCACTCCTCTTCTTCCTCCCACTCACTCTCCTTTTCCTTTACCTCCTCTAGTTCCCATTCCTGCCACGATGTCCTCTCAACTGTTTTCTTTCCTTTCAATACTATTTACTTGATATTCACGAGGACTACCAGTGACTTTCTCGCAGTCCTTTATTCAGTCAAGTTAATTAAAAAGTCGACGATTCAATGCGTGTAATATTATGGCGCAGTTATAGAAAAAAAAGTATCGTATTCTTATCAGATGTTCAGTTTTCATTTCATAATTAGTTTTCAAAAAGGCCATAGAGATGATTAATGGTGTCCTCGTGTGTGTGTGTGTGTGTGTGTGTGTGTGTGTGTGTGTGTGTGTGTGTGCTTTGTCATTAAGGGTATATAGAATCTTTGCTAAACTATCACTAGACTCATGAAAACGCACTTGAAAACCTTAATAACTTCCACTAGACCCTGCCCTTCCCCCAAAAAAAAAAAGTCGTCAGACCCTCTCTCTCTCTCTCTCTCTCTCTCTCTCTCTCTCTCTCTCTCTCTCTCTCTCTCTCTCCATACGAAGGAATTATCAGATCCAGTGAACAAAATTCGTCAATATAAAACGCTCTGCAGTTATTGGAAAACACACACACACACACACACACACACACACACACACACACACACACACACACACACACACACACACACACACACTCACAGATTAACTAAGTACGTGGCACGTTTTTCAAAGCAATTCCTGGATGTTAAAGGAGGAGGAGGAGGAGGAGGAGGAATAATGGTAATAGTAGTAATAATAATGATAATAAAAACTCATTCCAAACTTACTAAAGTTATTTCTATACTACTAAGTACGGACAAACTCCCGTAACACACACACACACACACACACACACACACACACACACAGAGAGAGAGAGAGAGAGAGAGAGAGAGAGAGAGAGAGAGAGAGAGAGAGAGAGAGAGAGAGAGAGAGAGAGAGAGAGAATCTTACGAACAAAAAAATCAAACGTTAAAACTTGAAATCTCAGCAATAATAGATTGACTGATTCTAACCATCACATCACGAAAATCATAAGGCGTCAGCACTAACACAAGCATCACAAACTTTCAACACATGGTCACATATTGAACAAAAACACTCAATAACTCTGATTTCTCAACACGGAACCTTCAAACAACCCGACGCTGACGAGGCAGTGTGAGAGTTCAGGCAGTATTCTGAAACACTTTGCTCTCTCACCATCACGACTATTTTCAAACGGCCACGAGACTAGTAGGCAGGCTCTCAAGAGTGCTTCAATTGTTAATAACTTGAGATACCTTGTTAATATGCCAATAAAACCATACACACACCCTTAAAGAATAGTGTAACTTCAACTAGAGCCTCTTGAAAGTAGTGGCAGTGCAGACAGAAGTGTTTCAGAACATGGCCCTTTTACCGCATCACGCCGAGTAGGGCAGAGCCGGGCCAAGTTGAGGCGAGCCAGCCAACAAGCTTCCCGCGTAAAACTATTGATGGATGGGTCGTGATGGGAAAGTGTAGATCGGCCCCCACGCCCCCACCCACCCGCTGGGACCGAGGAAGGAAGGCAGCGGGGAGAAGGGAAGCGAGGGGAGCGCAAAAGAGAAAGGAAGCGAGGCAGAGTAACAGGAAAGGGAAGGAGGTGGTGGACGGAGGGAAGGAAGGTGTATAGTTGTTGTGTTAAGCGGGAATGGAAGATATTGGGAGTTAGGAAGTGAAAAATACAGAGATGAAGAGAATAAGGAAGGATGACACTAAAGGTTGAAAGAAGAAGAAACGATAATGGGAGTGGGGAGATAGGGAGGAAAATGCACTAGTAACGTTACCAAAAACAAGAACACAAAACAGACGAAGGAAAACGATGCAGACAAAGGACACGGGGAGAGTTGAAGCGGGAAGAGGAATAAAGAAACAAAATAAGATTACAAATGCAAAAAAAAAAAAAAAAAAAACAGTAGAAGAACCAAGAAAGAACATATCCAAATGGAGGAGAATGATAAAAAAGGAAGGGGAATAGAAGACGATAACAGGGGGAAGGGAAGGAAGAGTAGAGCCAAAGATCTCTTCCAAACCATTCCAGGAGGGAGATGGAGGGTCAAGTACCGGTGTGTGTGTGTGTGTGTGTGTGTGTGTGTGTGTGTGTGTGTGTGTGTGTGTGTGTGTGGAACAAAGGCGAAGGAAGAGATAAATAGCGAGATGATAAAATTAGTACAGCAGAGAAGAAAAGGAACAATGAGGTCTGGATGAAACAAAGGAAGCAAAAATAAACTAAGAATTTCTGCATCACCACTACCACCACCACCACCACCACCATTAACAAAAAGAACACCAACGCTACTAGTACCATCACCATTACCACCACCATCACCATTATCATCATTACTAAAACCACCCTTTACAACAACAACTACTACTGCTGCTACTGCTACTGCTACTGCTACTGCTACTACTACTACTGTTGTTACTACTACTACTAACTGACAAAAAAACAAGCAAATACACAAAAAATAAGTATAATGAACTTTTAAAGTAACGGAAAGACAAAAAAAGAAAAGTGAAGAAAAATAAGGAAGAAAGTGAAGAAGAAAAATAAGTGTCGTCATTATTATCATTATCATTATTATCATTATTATTATCATTATTAGTGGTAGTGGTATTGGTGGTGATAGAAGAAGTGGTTGTGGCGGCGGAAGTTGAGGGTTAGTAAGGAGAAGGTAAGAGGTAAGTAAGGAGGTAAGTCAGGAAGGCAGGAGGGAGGTGGGAGAGTGGGTAGGCCTAAAGTTACCGTAAGGAGGAGGAGGAGGAGGAAACTAGGAAAACCGTAATAAAGCGACCGGACGCGAGTTACGTCTTCTCGAGGAGGAGGAGGAGGAGGAGGAGGAGGAGGAGGAGGAGGAGGAGGAGGAGGAGGACAAATATAGAAAAAAAAAGGGGAGTCGAAAGAGGAAGTAGAGCAGAAAAAGGACGTGGAACATGAAAGAGAGAAGAGCAGTTTGGGATCAAAAGACGAGAGAGAGAGAGAGAGAGAGAGAGAGAGAGAGAGAGAGAGAGAGAGAGAGAGAGAGAGAGAGAGAGAGAGAGAGAGAGAGAGAGAGAGAGAGAGAGAGAATCCTAACAACCAAAGAAAGAAAAGGAGTTTGACATGAAAACAAACAAACAGGGTATTAACACCACCACCACCACCACCACCACCACCACCACCAAGCAGAGTAACAGGTGACAGAGGGTGACTGGCTGGGTGGCTGGGTGACTCTGTACTCCTGCAGGTTCTCACGGGTAGGGGCGACTCAGATTTCGACCAGGTAACTGAATCACCCGCGCCAGGTAAAGGGAGGAGAGTGGGTGAGTGGGTGGGTGGATGCGGATGGTGAAGGTAGCAAGGTGAAGGCAGACAGGTGGAGGAGTAAAGATGGATGGAGGGGTGGAGAGAACAAGTGGTAGTGATAGTGGTGGTGGTGGTGGTGGTGGTGGTGGTGGTGGTGGTGGTGGTGGTGGTGGTGGTGGTGGTGGTGGTGGTGGTGGTGGTGGTGTGTGTGTGTGTGTGTGTGTGTGTGTGTGTGTGTGTGTGTGTGTGTGTGTGAGTGAGAGAGAGAGAGAGAGAGAGAGAGAGAGAGAGAGAGAGAGAGAGAGAATAATGGAAAGGAGGAAAACATACCATGTGATGCATAAATGACTAATATTCTCTCTCTCTCTCTCTCTCTCTCTCTCTCTCTCTTCTCATGCCCTCATTTCATCACGTCGCCTTTCCGCCTTCCCTTCCTTTCTGGCCAACCACTTGCAGAGTAAAAAGAGGAAAACCTTGTAATGAACAGAGAGAGAGAGAGAGAGAGAGAGAGAGAGAGAGAGAGAGAGAGAGAGAGAGAGAGAGAGAGAGAGAGAGAGAGAGAGAGAGAGAGAGAGAGAGAGAGAGAGAGAGAGAGAGAGAGAGGTTAAGTGTGCAATAACAAAGCCATGACCACCACCATCACCATCACTACGACCACCGCCACCACCACCACCACCACCCAAGGACGACCCCCTCCTGCCGCCGTCACGACCCCCAGTGACCGCGCCGCCCACGTGACCCTTGACCTATCCCCGCCACTCACGACTCGCCACAGCCAGCATCTCCTCCTCCTCCTCCTTCTCCAGTTCTTGTGTCCTTCCGTGCAAACACCTCGTATGCTTCTTTTTCACATCCTGGTCTTCTCCTCCTCTTCCTTCTTTTATTGTTCTTCATTTTTCTAGTCTTCCATGTCTTCCTCCTCTTCCTTTTTCTTTTTACTGTTCTTCTTCTTCTTCACCTTTAACTCCTCCTCCTCCTCCTCGTTCTCCTCCTTCTCCCCGTTGTTGATGTTTTTGTCCTTCTTCTTCTCAATCTTTAACTTCCTTTTCCGTGTCTTCTTTCTTTATCTCATCCCCCTCCTCGTCCTCTTCTTCTTCTTTTTCCTCTTCTTCTTTCTCATACGATTTTACTCTTTCTCTTTTCTTATTTCACAAATTCTTTCTCGATCTTTCTCATATGTTTTCTTTCATTCCTCTTCCTCTTTCTCCTGCTTCTCCTTCAACTCTTCCTCCTGCTCCTCTTCTTCCTCCCAGATGTCCCGCCACAAGCCCCGTGTGTCTGACATGGACGGTGCAATATGTATCTTTCAAGTCTCATCCGTCCACCTTTTGTGATTCCTAGCATGTCTTTCCATCTCTCTCTCTCTCTCTCTCTCTCTCTCTCTCTGGATGTAGTGCAGCTATCTGTTAATTTTTCTCCTCCCTCCCTCCCTCCTCCCATCTCTTTCTCTTTTTTTTTCCCCTCCCTTGAATATTTCCTTGATCTTTCCCTCCTGCTGTCTTCCTTACCTGCTTTCCCCACCCTACCCCCTCTCTACTCCCTCCGCTTCCCCTCTCCTCCTTTTTCCACACCTACCACACCCCCCCTTGCAATCTCTCTTCCCCCCTTGCTATCTTCCCAGCCATCCTTCCTTCCACTTGCTACCCTCTCTTTTCCTCGCCCCCTTCCAACCTTCCTTCCTCTCCTACCCTCCCTTTACCTCCAACCCCTTCCCCCCCTTCCCTCCCTCCGACCCTTAGCAACAAGACAAAGGAAAACCCACAGGAAGTTAGAAATAAGGTGAACGTCTTAGAAAGTCATCCCGGACAGGTAAGAAAGAGAAGGAGGGACAGAAAAGATAATAAGACGGAAGGTAAAATATTAGGGGAGAGGAATGGGAGAAGGGAAGGGGGAGAGGATGGGAGGTGGATGATATGGGGTGTAATGGTGGAAAAGAGAGAGGAAATGGGATGGGATGGTATGGCATGGGTTAGGATTATGTGGACAAGTTGTGGTAATTCATTTTTTGATGTGTTTTTTTTTTTTGTCTGTTAATTTCGATAGATGAAGAAGAAGAAGAAGAAGAAGAAGAAGAAGAAGAAGAAGAAGAAGAAGAAGAAGAAGAAGAAGAAGAAGAAGAAGAAGAAGAAGAAGAAGAGAGAGAGAGAGAGAGAGAGAGAGAGAGAGAGAGAGAGAGAGAGAGAGAGAGAGAGAGAGAGAGAGAGAGAGAGAGAGAGAAGGGACACAAGGAAGCTCTACATGAGGGAGGGAAGGAGGAAAGAAGGGAGAGAAGGGAGAGAAGGGAGGGAAGGGAGGGAGGTAAGGCGATAGCGGTGGGACAAAGTGCCCTCCCTTCCTCCCTCCCTCTCTCTCTCTCTCTCTCTCTCTCTCTCTCTCTCTCTCTCTTTACCTTCCCCGGATTTCCTGGCCTCGACTTCCGCTGTGATTTTCAGGTGAACACAGGTGCGTGGAGGAAGAGGAGGAGGAGGAGGAGGAGGAGGAGGAGGAGGAGGAGGAGGAGGAGGAGGAGGAGGAGGAGGAGGAGGAGGAGGAGGAGGAGAGAGGAGAGAGAGAGAGAGAGAGAGAGAGAGAGAGAGAGAGAGAGAGAGAGAGAGAGAGAGAGAGAGAGAGAGAGCACAAAATTCATACCTACTTAAAAAAAAAAAAATCAGGAAACGAGAAACAACAAAAAGTACGAAACAAAAGCAAACAAAAGAAAGACACACACACACACACACACACACACACACACACACACACACACACACACACACAGGCCACAACAAGTCTTTCGGTTTGTTTGCGAGTTGAGCAGATTACCATGGGGTTCTCCTCGCTTGGGGCTCAAATTTTGGATGGATGGATGGATGGATGGATGGATGGATGGATGGATGGATGGATGGATGAATGAAAGAATAGATGGATGAAGGGATGGAATTATGAGTCAGCTGTAGTAATGTTTGAATAAGTTTGGTGTGTGTGTGTGTGTGTGTGTGTGTGTGTGTGTGTGTGTGTGTGTGTGTGTGTGTGTTAAGCAGCTTTACCGTTTAGTTCGGTGTTTTGCACAGCCGCGTTTCTCAACCCCACCACCTCCCCACCCTCAACACCCACCAAACTCCCTCCATCACTACACCATAATAGTTCTTTGTTTACGAACGTTATTGGCTGTGATTGTTGTTGTTGTTGTTGTTGATGATGATGATAATTCGCTTTGTTTGTAATGATGATGGTAATGGTGATGACAATGATGGTGATGAAGTAATAATGTCAAAATCTTACGTACAAGATAATCCACAACCATGCATTAGTTGTTATAACCATGTTGTACTCTATTTAAACATTAACTCCCAAAAACAACAGTAACAACACCAACACATGAACGAACGAATCCCACAATAGATCAACACCCAAATTGAATACACGACTAAATAAACAAGTAAATGAGATAAGCAAACACCTTCATTTTGTGCAGTCTATCAAGCTTCTCGTCTCAAAGTTTGTCCAACACTCACTCACTAAAAGATATTTCCAGGAACCGTGACCGTATGTGTGTGTGTGTGTGTGTGTGTGTGTGTGTGTGTGTGTGTGTGTGTGAACTTGTCAACGCCTCAAGCTTCATGTGTTCACTGCTCGCTAGTTGGTGGTGATGCGTGGTGACGTGTGAGGAGGAGGAAGAAGAGGAGGAGGAGGAGGAGGAGGAGGAGGAGGAGGAGGAGGAGGAGGAGGAAAATGCAGTTGTGCTGAATCGAATCAGATTTAGTCATAAGTTAGATGCTTTCTAGAGAGAGAGAGAGAGAGAGAGAGAGAGAGAGAGAGAGAGAGAGAGAGAGAGAGAGAGTTAAGTGTGTGAGTGTCGGTAAAGAGACGCCCATGATACATTAGAGAAACGTGCAATTCCCACGCCAGGAGGAGGAGGAGGAGGAGGAGGAGGAGGAGGAGGAGGAGGAGGAGGAGGAGGCAAAGTTAACACAAAAATAATATTGTATCCTTACTAAATGACATAAGTTATAGTAGAAGTGGTGGCGGTAGTGGTGGTGGTGGTGGTGGTGGTGGTGGTGGTAGTAGTAGTAGTAGAAGAAGAAGAAGATGAAGAAGACGAAAACGAAGAAGAAGAAGAAGAAGAAGAAGAAGAAGAAGAAGAAGAAGAAGAAGAAGAAGAAGAAGAAGAAATGAGATAGAAACAGGAGTAGTAGTAGTTATATTATTATCATTATTATTATTATTATCATTATTACTATTTTTAGATGGAAGTAGTAGTAACAGTAGTATAAGGAGGAGGAGGAGGAGGAGGAGGAGGAGGAGGAGGAGGAGGAGGAGGAGGAAGGACACGGAGGGTTACACAGAGGCAGGAAGGATGGAGCAGGATTTCCAGTCAATGGCTTACTCGGTCTCCCTTTCCTTCCTTCCTCTCTTCCTCCTCTTCCTCCTCCTCAACTTTCTCTCCTTCCTCTGATTGTTTTCCCGATTCCCTGATCCATTTCGGCCAGTTTTCCTTCCCGCTCACAAATCTCTCTCTCTCTCTCTCTCTCTCTCTCTCTCTCTCTCTCTCTCTCTCTCTCTCTCTCACGATCCAGGGTCAATTATGTGCGAAAAATCAGGCTAGTCTTCGGAGGCCCTGTGTGTGTGTGTGTGTGTGTGTGTGTGTGTGTGTGTGTGTGTGTGTGTGTGTGTGTGTGTGTGTGTGTGTGAAATGCGAAATGCTTTCTTGGGGACGTTTTTCAAGCAACAAACATGAATATGGAAGGTGAAGATAATGGAGGAGGAGGAGGAGGAGGAGGAGGAGGAGGAGGAGGAGGAGGAGGATGAACCATATTACAGTAACTCTAAATTATGGGCCATTGTCACAAGTTCAAGGAGGAGGAGGAGGAGAAGGAGGAGGAGGAGGAGGAGGAGGAGGAGGAGGAGGAGGAGGAGAAGAAGGAGGAGGAGGAGCAGGAGCAGGAGCAGGAGAAGAAGAAGAAGAAGGGATGAGGAGGAGGAGGAGGAGGAGGAAGAGGAGGAGGAGGAGGAGGAGGAGGAGGAGGAGGAGGAGGAGGAGGAGGAGGAGGAGGAGAGAGGAGGAGGAGGAGGAGGAGGAGGAGGAGGAGGAGGAGGAGGAGGACGTGAACGACGATGATGACGACGAAGACGAAGACGACGACGACAATAACGACAATGACAGCGAAAGGAAGGGGAAGATGGAAGGCACGAGGTAAGGGAGGAGGATGTGGAAATGGGAGGGGAGGAGAGGAAAGGGAAGGGAAGGAGAGGGGAGGGGAGGGAAGGGAGGGAGGGGAGGGAAGGGAAAGGGGTGAAAAGTGATGGCTGGAAGGAAGGAAATGTTGGGAGGGAGGAAAGGAAGGAGGGAGGGAGGGAGGAAAAGGGGGAGGAAGAGGTGGGTAGAATGGAGGAGGATGAGGGTGGGTGCGGAGGAGAAAGGAAATGGGGATAAAGAAGGAAGAGGATATAGGAAGGAGACATACAGGAGGAGGAGGAGGAGGAGGAGGAGGAGGAGGAAGAAGAAGAGAAGAAGAAGAAGGAGAAGAAGAAGAAGAAGAAGAAGAGGAGAAGAAGAAGAAGAAGAAGAAGAAGAAGAAGAAGAAGAAGAAGAAGAAGAAGAAGAAGAAGAAGAAGAAGAAGAAGAAGAAGAAGAAGAAGAAGAAGAAGAAGAAGAAGAAGAAGAAGAAGAAGAAGAAGAAGAAGAAGAAGAAGAAGAAGAAGAAGAAGAAGAAGAAGAAGAAGAAGAAGAAGAAGAAGAAGAAGAAGAAGAAGAAGAAGAAGAAGAAGAAGAAGAAGAAGAAGAAGAAGAGAAGGAGGAGGAAGAGAAAGAGGAGGAGGAGGAGAACGAGGAGGAGGAGGAGGAGGAGGAGGAGGAGGAGGAGGAGGAGGAGGAGGAGGAGGAGGAGGAGGATAAAGAGGAGGTAGCACAGAAAATAGATGATGAATATGCAGATAAATAAAAAGAGCAAGACGTGAAAAAAAGCAACAGCCTAATGGAAGAGTACGAACAGCAGGAGGAGGAGGAGGAGGAGGAGGAGGAGGAGGAGGAGGAGGAGGAGGAGGAGGAGGAGGAGGAGGACATAGATCATGGCATATAATCTTCAAACGCACGCAAAGAACCACAACATTCCACAAGAAGAGAGAGAGAGAGAGAGAGAGAGAGAGAGAGAGAGAGAGAGAGAGAGAGAGAGAGAGAGAGAACAGCACAGTAATTTGAAACACTTCTGCGCTGCACCTCCACTATTTCCGAAAGGCTCTAGAGTGATTTTACTGCTCTAGTGACAGATTAACAATACTTCTACATCATCAACTGGAGGACTACTCTTGGGAACCCGGCTAATCGTCTCTGTGGCCTTTGAATATAGTCGTGGTGAGAAAGCAAAGAGTTTCTGAATATGAACCAATGGTATACTGTGACCGCAACTGTTGAAACTCCCTCTCTTGTTCAGACAAACGCCTTATAACGCAAACAAACCACAACAATCCACGTAGCACGGCCCGCCACCACCATTGCCTTCAAAAGCAAGAACATTTATGACACTACGTCCCACAGGTGCTCTAGACGCCCTGGCCGCAATAAACGTTCCCAGTAAACTTACTTGGGTGGGGAAAAAAACATGATGAAGTGTACCAAGGATGAAAATTCGCAGGATTGTGTGTGCGTGAGAGAATTTATATCGGGCGGAGCTGTAAAGACCACGGCAAGTATTCATGAGTGTGATATGTAACGCCTCGTAAACAAAGGCTCGACAAGACTGGTGCCAGGGAAGGAAAAGACTTCAAAGGCTGCCTGGATACCTGCAGAAGGAAGAGAGACAGACGGGGAGGACATCAGTGGAAGGTAGGTTGTACTCTTACTTCTCTCTTTCTCTCTCTCTGAAAATGTCTCCGACCATCCTCCTTCCTTCTCTCTCTTACCATCTGGAGAAGAAATAGACAGAGGATAAGGGTAAACTGCATCTTGTCCTTCATCTTGCTTCCATCCCCAAAAACTCTCTCTCTCTCTCTCTCTCTCTCTCTCTCTCTCTCTCTCTCCAGTCCTTCCTTCTCTTTCTCTCCATTCCCACTCTCTTCCGCCCACCGCACTACAGCAGAAGGGAGGGCGGTGTTAGTGGAGAGTTTTAAGAGCGGGATATTCGCGGCTTTCCATTCGTGGGCTAATACAGGATAGCACCATGAACATTAGTGTGTGTGTGTGTGTGTGTGTGTGTGTGTGTGTGTGTGTGTGTGTGTGTGTGTGTGTGTGTGTGTGTGTGTGTGTGTGTGTGTGTGTGTGTGTGTGTGTGTGTGTGTGTGTGTGAGCATGTAAACTCTAAGTACAAAACAAGACTAATAAAGAAAATGGGAAAGAAAAAAAAGAGAAGACAATTATAAAGAGACGAGAGTTGACAATGCTGCTGTTGCTGCTGCTGATGATGATAATGATGATGATGATGAGTAGGAGGAAAAGGATAATGTGGATGATGATAAGAATGAAGAGAATGAAGAGGAGAAGGATGCAGTGTCCCCGCCCGGCCGAGCAGAGTGCCGGCCACACCCACACCCACACCTACCCCCGCTCACGCCCACCTAGGCATCCAAGCGTCACTCTGGGAAAGGCAGCAGCATCAGACGTAGTAGTAGTAGTAGTAGTAGTAGTAGTAGTAGTAGTAGTAGTAGTAGTAGTAGTAGTTATAGTAATTACAGTATCCTTCCAACCTACTTACGTTGACCTAGTTATCTACCAAAACAACCTCTCTCTCTCTCTCTCTCTCTCTCTCTCTCTCTCTCTCTCTCTCTCTCTCTCTCTGTCTACAGTAGTTGATGGGTATATTAGTATAAGCTGCCAATAGTGTTCGGTGAGGTGTCGAGAGCCTATTTAATGTACAATATAAAGTGGTACATGATAAAATACATAACACAATATAAATCACGAATATAAACGAGATAGCAAAGAGCAAAAAAGACAAAATAAATGAAAAAAAAAGACTATTTGAAGAAAGAAGACATTTGGTACACAAACTCACAAGACACACTGTCACTGTTTAAGCCAGTTATTACCACCACACTTAAGTTTCTGGAACATAGAAGCCCTGTGTATGTCTCTCTCTCTCTCTCTCTCTCTCTCTCTCTCTCTCTCTCTCTCTCTCTCCACTAATACACCAATTCAAAAACCATTAAAGCATCGTAAGTTCTGCTCACTGTCCTCCTTCCCCTTTCCTCCCCCCACACCACATCTTTCCTTGCCCCATCCTACCCTCTCTTCCCCACCTCCCCGCCTGGCGCCCCTGACCTCCACACAACCCACGATGTCCTCAGGGTCACAATTAACCCCTGGGTCACCACGACTTCTGCAGGAGGAGGAAAAAAAATACAGGGCAAAAAAATGAATGTGAAATGGAAGTGCAGAACCCAAAGGCGAGATTGCTCTGGTGGTGTATTGCGTCCACGTCTGTCCGTCTGTCTGTCTCTCTGTCTGGGTGAGGGAAGCAGTTGGTAAGGGCACAGTGGACTAGGAGAGAGAGAGAGAGAGAGAGAGAGAGAGAGAGAGAGAGAGAGAGAGAGAGAGAGAGAGAGAGAGAGAGAGAGAGAGAGAGAGAGAGAGAGAGAGAGAGAGAGAGAGAGAGAGAGAGAGAGAGAGAGAGAGAGAGAGAGAGAGAGAGAGAGAGAGAGAGAGAGAGAGAGAGAGAGAGAGAGAGAGAGAGAGAGAGAGAGAGAGAGAGAGAGAGAGAGAGAGAGAGAGAGAGAGAGAGAGAGAGAGAGAGAGAGAGAAGCAAAGGATGAGGAAACACTGAACGAACAAGGGTGGAGGAGGGCACAGGATAAGGGAGGGACAGGATAAAGTGGGGACAGGGGGGTGGACGACAGGGTAAGTGTAGTAGTTGGGGTGACTGGCTGGCTGTGGTGGGTGAGGGGGGAAGATGTAAGGTAAGGGTGAGAAGAGTGACTAAAGGTTGTAATGTCTGTAGTTAAACTTTCTCATGATGCAAAAGTCACTGTAAACTGGGAGTATTTATAGTTTCTGCTTGTAAT